>NC_088653.1:1472940-1560440 GCF_964019385.1 Sycon ciliatum | reverse complement strand
AACCAGGTGACATGCGGCAGTGGGTTACCACGAGCATGGCACTCCAGCTCAGCCTGACCCCTTGGAGGGAATGTGCGGGCCGGTGGAAGGTCACGGGTGACGAAAGCGCTCGCTGCAGAACACAACAGAACAACCAATGTCAATACAGAGAGAATGAACAACTGGAGCACCATGCGGTCAATAAAGGCAACAATGTTCAGCCAAGCAGCCAGCCATCCCTCCATTCAACACCTGTTCCAAATGGGAGGAAAGCCTTCCTTCTCCACGTGTTAGCCTTTCATCTACCTCCTCGTAACCTCCACATATTCCCGTTTCATTCTTGCCCTCCTCTTTCTTTCTTCTTCAAATCATCATTATGAGAACAGAGAGTCAAACAGTAGCAATCATGAAATGAAGATGAATAAAGGCAGTGGGAAAAGCAGAAAGCATGTAGCAGAATACAGAGTAGCGGCAGTGTCTTACTTTGCACGTTGATGGTGAGTATGGCGGTGGAGGTGTACTGGCTGTCACCTACGTAGTCAGTTCCTTCTTGAGAGTACGGCACTCCATTGCTGGCCTCGCACAGGTACGTGTCAAGTCGGTCGGCTACGGTTACATTGGAAATGCTCAGCGTGTAGTTCTGCTCGTATCCACTAAAGCCGGGAATGGCGTCGGACGCGTTGCCCCTGTCCAGGCTGATGCGACCGCCCTCGGTGATCACGCTCCCATTGCCGTAGCGCCACACCAGGCTGTCAAGCTTGGGTCGGCTGTAAACGGTGCATACCACATCCAGTGTACTGTTGGCAGTCACGTTGTTGCTGCTCAGGGCCACACGTGGCAAGGCTAATAAAGCAGAACACACAGCATAATGGCAAGAAGGCAACGGCAATATTTCTCAAGAGCAGTCAGGAGATCTTGGGTAAACAATGGCACTAGCATAACACCAACAACAACAACAACAACAACAACAACAACAACAACAACAACAACAACAACAACAACAACAACACCAACAACACCAACAACACCAACAACACCAACACCAACACCAACACCAACAACAACAACAACAACAACAACAACAACAGCAGCAGCAGCAGCACCAACAACAACACCACAGCAGCAGCAGCAAGAGCAGCAGCACCAACAAGCCCTCTGTGAGTAGCAAGTCACGCAATCCTGTGCTATGTGTGCCTCTCCTCATATCCTGATTGCATCAGGCTACCAATGGATTGTGCAGCATGAGAAAAATGGGCCAAAGCAGCAGCAGCAGCAGCAGCAGTACCACATCCCCCCCCCCCCCCAATCCCAGACCAATGCGTTTTCCCCGCTTCTTACTGCCAACCAATTGGATCGGCTACAAGTCATGCAGAATCTGGCGGCAAGGGCGGTTTTCGGACTCTCGCATCACACCTCCGCGCGTACCCTCCTGCTGCAATTGGACACCTACAGAGTATCCGAGATATTCAGGCAGAAGTTCATCGTTCTGGTCTGGAGGTCTCGGAATGAGCACGCAAGTTCTGAACTGCAAGCCCTCCTAGTTCCTTCGTCAGCTGGCCCAACTAGGTTGCACTCCACCATGGGTCTGCGCCAACCGCCAGTTTCCACCAGGTTCGGCAAGGGTTGCCTCGCGTTCCGGGGCGCCCAGCTGTGGAACACATTACCCAGCGATGTACGTGCCATCTCCACGCTCCGCCAGTTCCGCGCCAGCATGATCCCGCACACACTTACTGGCCTTAGTACCTAGAGTACCAAACGTCCGGTTTGATGATCAGCTGGCTTAGTTTTTCTCCACCTCTATCCTAATTACATCAGTCCCCAATTTCATTTATTACTGCTTTCTATCTGCATTCGCCACCTTTTCATTGGGCAGATCTGCCCGTTTGGTTTGCGAATTAAAATAAACACAACAACAACAACAACAACAACAACAACAACAACAACAACAACCTATTTGAGGAAGATGGAAATCGCGCCGAACAACTCCTGCAGAAGCTCAATGCAGCGGAGGAAGAATGGAAACTCTACACCGGACGTCGCAGACGCAGACGCCACCAGCTAGAGCAGACGCCCCCAGGCGCACAACATCCACATGCCTCTAAAAAACAAAAACAAAATAAGCTAGCTGACCAGAGTCCTACAGGAGTCACCATGGACCACGCCTGAACTGGAATAATCAACACCAGGTCCCACCAGTGAAAAAAAAAAAAAAAAAAATTATGAAAAACGGAAATGAACAAAATAGCATCTCTTTCTTCTCCTTCAACGCTCGCAGTCTCTACCCCAAAATGGACGAACTGTCAGCAATAGCATCGTCAACAACGCCACCTTATGATGTCATTGCTGTCTCTGAAACATGGTGTACCCAGCACGATCCAGACTCCCTGTTTGCCCTCAGTGGATACACACTACATCGTGCAGACCGCCCAGACCGCCAAGGTGGAGGAGTGATTCTCTACGTGAACGACACTATACCTCATGAACTCGTCCCTACAACAACCCCAGACAGCTTTGACCTATTATCGCTGAAACTGTCAGCCAACGACAGCACCATCAACACAACATGCGTCTACCGACCACCCCGTTGCGACCATCAGCTATTCTGCCAGCACCTTGAGGAACTGATACGAGCCATACCAACAACAACGCAAAAGATTATCCTCGGTGATTTTAATGCAAAGAACGCCGCTTGGTGCCACTCTGACACGACAGATGCTGTTGGCGAGGATCTAGCAGTGCTGTTCCAAACTTACTCTCTACACCAACATGTCACATTCCCCACTCTTGTGCAGAATGGGCACCCTAAATCCTGCCTAGATCTCGTCGTCACGGATGTAGACAGCGACTATGTCCTTATCTCTAGTCTCCCGCAGATCGGCAACTCGGACCACCTATCCATCAGGGGTTTAATCAAGCCAGTCGCTGCACCCCCTCGAGCCGTACCACCTCCCACCCATAACACCACCCATTGGAAATGGTCAAACCCAAGCATCAGCAGTCTGAAAGCCGAAATTGAACGCACACAACTGCTACCGGAAGGTGACACCCTGAACACTACCAACATAGACAACCTGTGGCACTCATGGAAGGACAAAGTCCTCACTTGCGCCCGCAAACACTGTGCAGTACCTCACTCCCCGAGGCATACTAGCCACCCCGCAAAGCCATGGCTGAACCCAGAGCTCACTAACGCCATCAGAGAAAAACACCGGCTCTACCGTGCCTACTTGCGCACCCGGACGCCCTGCAACTGGACAGCATACACCACCCAACGCAACAAAGTTACTCACCTTCTCCGAATCGCTAAGTCTACATATGTCAGTAATGGCACTGGGACGAGCCACTCCACACCAAACCTACACAAACTGATGCGCGGCCTCCAGTCCTCACAACGACCTACTCTGCCAGACATGCTCTCCCAGGGCCAGACTCTCTCAACCCCCGCTGAAAAAGCAACCGCCCTGAACGCTTTCTTCATCTCGCAAAGCCAACAGTCAGTCACAGGATGCCACGAGGAACTTCCCTCCATTCATTCCCCCACACCCAACACACCTGGCCTCACTACACTTGAAACAACAGCCCAAGAGGTCTCAAAGCTACTGTCTAACCTGGACCCGTCAAAGAGCCCGGGCTGTGATGGCATACCAACCCGCCTACTGAAAGAGGCAGCCAGTTCACTTGCGCCGTCCCTAGCAACCCTTTTTAACATCTCCTTCGAACGTTGCACTATCCCGCAAGAGTGGAGGGACGCAACAGTCACCCCCATCCACAAGAAGGGCAGCAAAACCGAGCCCTCCAACTATCGACCCATATCGCTACTCAGCGTGACGTCGAAAGTACAAGAGAGGATAGTTGCTGACCGCATCTCAAAGCACATCCAACCTCACCTCCCCAACGGCCAATCAGGCTTTCGGCCAAACGATGGCACCACACAGCAGCTATCTCGGTTAATCCATCAGATCACCGAGAAAAGAGACGCCGGGCAAACAGTAATTGCTTGCTTCTTCGACCTCTCTAAGGCGTTTGACCGGGTGTGGCACCAAGGACTGCTTGCAAAATTGGCCCACCTCGGACTCGATGGCAAATGCCTCCAGTGGCTTGCCTCCTATCTCACCAATAGACGACAACGTGTGCAAGTGGAGAGCAGCAAATCAACATGGCTAAACATTCCAGCGGGGGTCCCCCAAGGCTCTGTCTTGGGGCCGCTTTTGTTCACGGCCTACACAGTTGATCTGCCAACCGCCTGCATAAATGCCAACACTGAGTGCAGCCAGTTTGCCGACGACACTGCCATCATTGCCGCTCACGAGAATTTTCTAGCCGCAGAAGAGCACCTCCAGTCAGCTGTGACAACCGCGGCACAGTGGCTGAAGGATTGGCATCTCCTGGTCAACGAAAGTAAGACCACTGTCATCCACTTTCACCACACCAACCGGCCACCTCCCAGACCACCATCAATCACACTTAACGATACCAACCTCACTGTGGCCTCAAGGCATCGCCACCTTGGCCTCCTCATACAGCAGAATCTATGCTGGAACTCGCATGTTGACTACATCATCACTAAAGCGACCAGGAAGATGTTCCTTCTCCTGCGACTACGCAATTCCTTAAACACTTCTGCTCTCTCCTCCATCTATCTAACCTACATTCGCCCTATTCTTGAGTATGCTTGCACTGTCCTCTCACCCCTCCCCGCAACCCTGAACGACCGGCTTGAGCGCATCCAACGGCGCGCTGCTCGCCTCTGTTTGCATCTCCCCCTCTTTGAACACAGAACCCACTCCGTGCTGCTGCACCGACTCAAATGGCCATCACTCAGCAGCCGCCGTACCCTCTCCCATATCCTTCTTGCACACAGCCTGCATCATAGATATGCACCACCACACCTTCTTGCAATTCACCTACCCCGAATACAACCCATTCGCACGCTCAGGTTCCCCCGAACCTTTGAGCTACCCACAACACGTACAAACCGGCTAAGAGACTCCCCCATCTATGCTTCTCTTGATCTCTTTAATAGCATCCCACCCAGCATCCGGCAAATCAACCCCAGACGAGATTTCAAAGCAAACATCCTACCACTTGTCATCTCTTCCGTATGTACTTGCTCACATTGCTCAGCACATCTATAGCTCCATTGCGCCCAGCCTACGTGATTAACTCCCAATTAGTATTACCATCGCTACTGCCTCAGCAAGCAGCTAAACTTTGATCTCTCTGTATCTGATCCCCGTGCCTGTAATTATTTTTCTCTTATTGGCCACAGGCCATCGTGAGAATAAAAGAATTCAAACAACATCCATTGGCACACCAGCAAGCACCAAAAAATAGGCCCATTTCTCATCTTCAAATATGGAAGGTATGAGCAATGTATGATGTGATCAGCAATGCACTGTTCAACACCCCAGACGACCATGCCAAGTTGGCTACCTACATGCACAATAGACTTATTAGAAAAGCGGACCCGTACTCACCCACGACGTTGACGTAGAAGCTGGAAAAGAAATGGTTGGGCGCGGAGACGACATTGCCTGCCTCGCAAGTGTAGCGGCCGATACTGCTAAACTGTACGGGAATGGTGTAGACATCGGCGACCCCTGTCACGCTCGACACTGCACCGTCCGTGGCGAATTCCAGAAGCTCCGACCGGGCATAGGTAGGCAGAGGAACGGCAGCACACTGGCAGCTGACATTGATGAAGCGCGGCTGTTCTCCGACCAGGACCAGGGTTCGATTAACCGGTGCAACACACTGCTCTGGAGGATCTGTTATTGCTGACGCGGACCAAGTACTAATAGCTCATAAAGCAATAGACCTAGGCACTCTAAAGCAAGCTGTATGGTTCACATTTTTAGGAGTCTGGGCTAGAGTCTACACCTTCGCGTGTTTTGAGTCCAGATTTCTACTTTTGTAGATGATGTCTACATTTTGGCACATGCAGAGAAAAGCGTACAGACCTGCTGGGCATCGATCAAATACCAAATATGGAAGGAGAAATTCCCAGTACACATTTCACGTGCTGTCTGTACGTGACGTAAAGCAGAACAGATGTTCTTTGCATCACGGAAACGCGAAGAGAGGTCCGGAGATTCTTCGCGTCGCAACCCCGAAACCTGGAGCAGAGCCTCACTAATCTGTCCGATATCTCAAATTGCGAAAGGCCAGTTCACAATACCACTTTTGCGACCCAGCACGTGACTTGAAACAGCTGCAACAAGAAAATGGCTGTTGTTAGCTGCAGTAGCAGCCTCAAGATTCCTGTAGCGGGAGAAATTTCAACTTCAGCAATGTACACGTTGCTCACCTTTGCATATGGGTGTTGAAGTCAACGTGCGATTAGCCTGGCATGTTGGCTGTGCATCTCCAACTAACACATGATGAGCACTGCATGAATAGTTAGCTGTTTGCTGGAAAGATATTTCCGATACAGCTTGCTGCCCATTTGTGATATTAGGTACAGTACAATTGACAGCTGTATATAATAGAAACACACCAGAAATTCACTGACATGGGGAATAACAATAAGTGAACCTAAGCTCAAAACACTGGTTTCCTGTACGAAATCATTGTCACCTGTCAAATCGACAAAGAGATTCTGCTTTTGAGCCTAGCGGAGGTACCCAGTCCAAATGTTACCGAAATACTAAAATAGATGTACTAACATACAGATACCCTGGATCTCAGGTACTCTCACATTTGTGCAATTGTTAATTTTGCTCTTGAATTTTCCTCCCTGTTGCTTTGCCACCGTCCGCCTTCTTCGGCCACCTTTTTTTCAAAATTTACGCCATTATCACATTTGCTTCCATGTTATTGGGCTTGCAGCCCGTGTGTACTTGTGCATTGAAATAAAAAAATATACTTGCTTTGCTGTCGTATGGAATGTGACCTTGCTAAATCTCGACTAGACATTTGACTTCTCACCCTTGCTGCCTCCCTGACCATCCTGTTCATCCCCATCATCACCCTCCATCCCCATCTCCTCACGCCACCGCTTCTTTCTCTTTGAAGAGTGCACCGTGGTGCGCCCGTACCTTCACCTGCCTCTCCTGGTCCCGCCTTCTCGATTCTTGTCAGTCGTGCCTCGGCTAGTCTCTGGCTTCTCCTCAGATCCGTTTTGCTTCCATTTTTGTTTCGTTCTCCTGGTAACCTTTCTGTTACCACCGTCGGGCACACACCATTAGAACGGAACGAAAACGGAAGCAAAACGGATCTGAGGAGAAGCCAGAGACTAGCGGAGGCGCGACTGAGAAGAATCCAGATTGCGGGACCAGGCTCGTCGTAATTAGACTGCCACTATTTATGAGAAGTCAGGTGGTAGCCAACCACTGTGAACTAAATATTATGGAGAGAAACAAAAGAGAATCGAGCGCAGATCAGTACATTGATATCCTTTTGCTCACCTAGACAACTGGGTGATAGTATAGTCCCATCAGCTGCACATGTTGATGTGTTCACTCCACTCAGTGTGTAGCCAGTATTGCAGGTGTAGGTTACCGATTCTTGATATCTGATCATCCCTGTTTGGCTAGATGTCCCGTTGCTGATAGTTGGTACCTGGCAGGTCACAGCTAGAAAACAGTAAATGAAATGTTACACTATTAGCTCATAAAGCAATAGACATAGGCGAGCTGAAGCAAGCAAGAAGTATGGTTCACTTTTTATAATCACTGCTTACTTTTCACATGTAGTGTTTAAGGATGGCGCAACAAACAAAAAGATAGTAAAAGCTGTGTCACGATCGTAGCTCTTTGCAGGTGTCGAAAGTTGCACGTCACATCGTAAAAGTTCGAACGTCCAAACCACACACTGGCAGTTATTAACCATCAAGCGACGTTGCTCACCTTTGCATATGGGTCTGGAAGTCAACGTGCGATTAGCCTGGCATGTTGGCTGTGCATCTCCAACTAACACATGATGAGCACTGCATGAATAGTTAGCTGTTTGCTGGAAAGATATTTCCGATACAGCTTGCTGCCCATTTGTGATATTAGGTACAGTACAATTGACAGCTGTATATAATAGAAACACACCAGAAATTCACTGACATGGGGAATAACAATAAGTGAACCTAAGCTCAAAACACTGGTTTCCTGTACGAAATCATTGTCACCTGTCAAATCGACAAAGAGATTCTGCTTTTGAGCCTAGCGGAGGTACCCAGTCCAAATGTTACCGAAATACTAAAATAGATGTACTAACATACAGATACCCTGGATCTCAGGTACTCTCACATTTGTGCAATTGTTAATTTTGCTCTTGAATTTTCCTCCCTGTTGCTTTGCCACCGTCCGCCTTCTTCGGCCACCTTTTTTTCAAAATTTACGCCATTATCACATTTGCTTCCATGTTATTGGGCTTGCAGCCCGTGTGTACTTGTGCATTGAAATAAAAAAATATACTTGCTTTGCTGTCGTATGGAATGTGACCTTGCTAAATCTCGACTAGACATTTGACTTCTCACCCTTGCTGCCTCCCTGACCATCCTGTTCATCCCCATCATCACCCTCCATCCCCATCTCCTCACGCCACCGCTTCTTTCTCTTTGAAGAGTGCACCGTGGTGCGCCCGTACCTTCACCTGCCTCTCCTGGTCCCGCCTTCTCGATTCTTGTCAGTCGTGCCTCTGCTAGTCTCTGGCTTCTCCTCAGATCCGTTTTGCTTCCATTTTTGTTTCGTTCTCCTGGTAACCTTTCTGTTACCACCGTCGGGCACACACCATTAGAACGGAACGAAAACGGAAGCAAAACGGATCTGAGGAGAAGCCAGAGACTAGCGGAGGCGCGACTGAGAAGAATCCAGATTGCGGGACCAGGCTCGTCGTAATTAGACTGCCACTATTTATGAGAAGCCAGGTGGTAGCCAACCACTGTGAACTAAATATTATGGAGAGAAACAAAAGAGAATCGAGCGCAGATCAGTACATTGATATCCTTTTGCTCACCTAGACAACTGGGTGATAGTATAGTCCCATCAGCTGCACATGTTGATGTGTTCACTCCACTCAGTGTGTAGCCAGTATTGCAGGTGTAGGTTACCGATTCTTGATATCTGATCATCCCTGTTTGGCTAGATGTCCCGTTGCTGATAGTTGGTACCTGGCAGGTCACAGCTAGAAAACAGTAAATGAAAGGTTACACTATTAGCTCATAAAGCAATAGACATAGGCGAGCTGAAGCAAGCAAGAGGTATGGTTCACTTTTTATAATCACTGCTTACTTTTCACATGTAGTGTTTAAGGATGGCGCAACAAACAAAAAGATAGTAAAAGCTGTGTCACGATCGTAGCTCTTTGCAGGTGTCGAAAGTTGCGCGTCACATCGTAAAAGTTCGAACGTCCAAACCACACACTGGCAGTTATTAACCATCAAGCGACGTTGCTCACCTTTGCATATGGGTCTGGAAGTCAACGTGCGATTAGCCTGGCATGTTGGCTGTGCATCTCCAACTAACACATGATGAGCACTGCATGAATAGTTAGCTGTTTGCTGGAAAGATATTTCCGATACGGCTTGCTGCCCATTGGTGATATTAGGTACAGTACAATTGACAACTGTATATAATAGAAACACACCAGAAATTCACTGACATGGGGAATAACAACAACAACAACAACAACAACAACAACAATCCCTCCCTCTTTCCCAAAAATCACGGTTCGCGTGATACTCGGCTGGAAACGAGTTTTGCGCATCCATAGGAACGCCACCACCCTTCAAGGATCACGTCGCAGATGCAGCTCCTAAAGCAGTGCGGCGGTGAGTAGATCAGCTCACCAGCAAATGGTCAAAGACCGAAAATCCCGTTCACTGAATCACTAGATATGTAACACATCATTATGCCTATACAAATCATATTGCAAAGAAGAGGTCAAGTGAGAATTCAAGTAGGCAGGAAAGCCGCGAGCTAGCATGTAGGGAGCAACAAACACTTCCACAAAATGTAATCATAATTATTGTAAATTAAAATCACAATGGGAAGTGTGTGTTACTCCCCACATAGGAACTAGCGGGTTTCCTGCCGGCTTGAATCCTAACGTGTATACAAATCACAAAGTATGTATCTGCACTCACAGGCACAGTAAGGAATGGAGGATAGTTGTCTGTCAGCCTGGCACCTTGGCGTGGCATCACCCACAATCCCTTGATCCCCGCAGGAAAAGGTAACACTTTGTCCATATTTTATGATCGCCTTGTCAGAAGTACCATTGACAATAGGAGGTACATGGCATTGCACACAGTAAGGAATGGAGGATAGTTGTCTGTCAGCCTGGCAAGTTGGCGTGGCATCGCCCACAATCCCTTGATCCGCCGCACAAGAATAGGTAACGTTTTCTCCAAAGTTTATGACCGCCCTGTCAGAAGTACCATTAGCAATAGCAGTTACATTGCATTGCACAGCTGTACACAGAATGAGGACAACAGTGAATATTGCTTGGCATCATGCATTTTAAAAATAATCAAGCAGTAGTACAAACAACAATTCCCACCGAGTTTTCCAAGAAAATCTCTAAAAACGCGGCAAAACGAAAAAAATCTTACACAACTCATGCTCAGTCTTTTTGCAATCCAGACGCCGCAAACACGGGATCATGTTACATGATAATTTGAGTCGCGTGATGGAGGGTAACAGGTCACGCAATTATAAACACTCTGGTGATCGCCCGGATTGAATGGATACTTTATGGAGTAATTGAATTTGATTTTGCTTCCAAAAGCACGTTGTGAGTTTAGCACCAACAAACAAGGATACGTACGTGTACAGGGTTCACATGGATGGTGTGAATGAAGGTACTCATAACCTGGTTTACAAGTTACAATGCCACTCGCTGATATGTTGAAGATATGAGCTGAATCGGAACATGCTGTTAGCAAAAGAACAAACACAATAATAACACATTTAAACAACTTACTGCAAGAGCTGAATCCGAAAAGAGTCACGACGTTTAAATAACCGTATTTTCTCCGAATATAAGTCACATCTTTTTACATTAATATTCAAGGGAAAGGGGGGGGGGGTGCTACTTACAATTGAGCATGACTAACAACTGAATTGACTAATTATATCAGAATATTTAAACAATCGACGAGGAGACAATAGTCGTAAAATGGCAATAAATAAGATAAATTGTGCACTCATAACAACAGCAAAAATGAAGAAAGTCAAGTTCCATAACGTTTTCTTGTGACTGTCATCAGTGGAACGCCGTCACATAAAAATGTAATAACTAAAACACACACTTATATACATGTAGCTAATATGGTTTCAGGTAGAAATACAGCAGCTAACAAGTACAAAAAGCGAAGTTTGCACCTTTGCAATGTGTGAATATAGTGTATGTGAGAAAGGTAGTGGCAGATGAATGTGATACTGTGTGAATGAATGTAATGGTGCGTGTGTATTACTTGAAGAGTGTGAGTGATACAACGTTTTCTTTCTGTTTACATAGCACAGGGTCACGAGTACGAATATACACAGCTTCCAACACCTGCAATTGCTTGAAGAAACGTGCGCTACGAATAACACTAAACCAGGAATCGTCAAACACCTTACGACATTCTGGACTGGACACCAAATGCTTGTACACTGCAGACTTCCTCTTGTCAACATCAAACTCCTCCTCATCACTACTCTCATCCTCCACCTCCATTCCAATGCCGCCGTCCATCCCATCGCACTCGTATTCGTCGTCATCAGTCTCCATCTCCTCGCGACACCGCTTCCCTCTCCTTGATTCGTTCTGTGCCGTGCCTGTGCTTCCTCCTGCGTCTCCTTGCCTTGTGTTCTCCACTTGTCTCAGTCGTGCCTCTGCTAGTCTCTTGCTTCTCCTCGGTTCTGCTCTGTTTTCAAGTTGTTCCCCTACTGCTCTTACCGTTGTAGCAACATGGTTTGTCGAGGAGCGACCGTCCGGCGGCCTCCCTTGCCGTGGTCCGGTTTCCGAGGGGGGAACCAGATTAGTCTGCTCGTTCTCCATGGAAGTAGTCGGTGTTTCTGTTTCCGAATTGTGAGCCGTGCTAGGTGTAGAAATAGGCAGCGGATGTTTTCTACCTTTCTCACACACACTATAGTCTGCTCGTTCTCCATGGAAGTAGTCGGTGTTTCTGTTTCCGAATTGTGAGCCGTCCTAGGTGTAGAAATAGGCAGCGGATGTTTTCTACCTTTCTCACATACACTATATTCACACATTGCAAAGGTGCAAACTTCGCTTTTTGTACTTGTTAGCTGCTGTATTTATACCTGAAACCATATTAGCTACATGTATATAAGTGTGTGTTTTGGTTATTACATTTTTATGTGACGGCGTTCCACTGAGGACAGTCACAAGAAAACGTTATGGAACTTGACTGTCTTCATTTTTGCTGTTGTTATGAGTGCACAATTTATCTTATTTATTGCCATTATATCAGAATAGTATGTCCTGAAACTGGGGATGCGACTTATTATCGGGGAAATATGGCAGTAATAACATGGATTGCCTAACAGTAAGATTCCAACCACACAGATTGAGTGCTGAAGGCTATACAGAAAAGACATGGCGTTGGTTCAGAATGATAGGGCACTACTCTTGGACGTGAACGTCCCATTGGATAACAGTGTCAATGAGAGGGTGCTGGAGAAAATCAGTCAGTAACGGCCCCAAGCAGCGGTCAGGAGGATTCAGAACCAAAAGATAATAATCGTTCTGGTCGTCATTGGTCCTCAGGTTGGGATGTAAGGAACAAGTTGCGGCCAAATCTTAAGCCTTGGACTCCTCCACGGGTGACTCATCCAGAGCCTCCAGCAATTTGCTCTTCTGGCAACCAGAATGCCGTGCGTTCACTCACTGGTCATGTATGGAGAGTGCGGGCTTGGCATGGCTTAAAGAGCAGGTGCAACTTGCCTTAACTTCTTTATGATACATCTCGGCGGAGCATTGTGTGCTGTGTGACGAGCCAAGGATTTTTGCCATATGCTCCCAGTCATGTTTTGTCTTCTCTATCTGTGTTGTCTTATTTCGACTAAGGTAGTCTTAGCTGGTGAGGCTTCCTGCAGCTTCATTCATAAAAAAAGGTTTCAGAGCAGACTCGCCCTCTTCCCATTCACTCGGCAGAGTGAATGGGAAGAGGGCAGGTCTTATCTGAAACCTTTTTATTAGGTAGTCTTGCTTGGAGTTTAGCATGTGCCGCTACTATTTAAGGCGATGATGCCTGTCTGGAATTTCCTGTAAGACAAGAATGAAGTTGAACTCAGGTGGTGAGGCAATTTAGTCACGGTGAGTAAGGTGAAGGAGAAAATGTTACGACTAACTGTCCATCAACGTAACCAGAACATAATACAGTAAGTAATTGCCACAAAATGGCAACACAATTGGTAGCACCAAGCAGAGTAGGGGTGTATCCTGCTATGAACATCTTTGGACTTTTAAAGTATTTTTTGGGGTTACATTACGTAAGAATACCATTTAGAAATGGCGACCCCATTTCTACAGGTGAAACGTAAATTGAGTGGTGTCGTGACGATGTTGGAATTGTCGTAAAACCTGTCAGTGATTGGAGTACTTCACTTACCTATTTCGCACACGACGTATAATGGGGTCTCCACAAAACGGGTGGAAGCATTGTTGCTTGGTCCTCCCGTGACAAGCGCAATCGTTTCGTTTTTTCCAGCCTCAAACTGGTTGATCCAGGCAA
Organism: Sycon ciliatum; assembly: GCF_964019385.1. Classification (NCBI taxonomy): domain Eukaryota; kingdom Metazoa; phylum Porifera; class Calcarea; order Leucosolenida; family Sycettidae; genus Sycon; species Sycon ciliatum. The sequence continues at coordinate 1,546,789 of NC_088653.1, read as the reverse complement.
TGCGGGTATCACCGAGCAATGTTCGCGTGCATCTCGAGTCGAACGCTTTCGGACTTAGTAAACTGCCATTTTGTAGTCTGCATATTTCCTGGGCGACTGTAAAGTTGAAAAGCTTGTTATCGTGTGTTCGCTGCAGGACTGCACCAACTTCAGAACAGTAGCTGTATCCGGTCAATGACGAATCTGGGTAGCCGCACATAGAGAAGCAGATATAATGATGTAATCGTTTTCAAATACAAATCATCTTCGTAGTTCAATCCCCAACACATTAGCACTTGAGCAGTGAGAAGTTTGCCTGTAATTGATAAGATACTGGGTTTCGGAGACTGGCTGATGCACAGGATGAAAAGCTCGAAGAGCGCAAGCAAAGAAATCTACTGTGACATATCCAGTCCATTAGTACTTGAGCTACTGTTGGCTTTATCGGAGCCATACAATGCTTGAAGATATTCCAGCAAGGCACGTGATAACCTGGTGCAATTGTTTATTTTGCCATGGCGACGTTCAAATGCAAGCCGTAATGTGCTACAGTTTCACTCTGGATTAAACGTGTGGACAACCAGGTGGCGTGCCCGAACCCGAAAACTTAGTTTCCGCTTTTTAAATCAGTGAAAGCGGGTTTTGAAAAGGAGAAAAAATGATATCCTCGCATGGCTCTACTGTAGAAGTCCATTGCACAAAAATGCTCTTGCAACAAAAACAGATTATTATCAAAAAACATTTCCATCCATTTCCATAGTACTATTATGCCTTTCCAACATCCGAATGTCTGCTTCGAGGGTATTAATTAAACTAGGTATGCATGCTGTGCACCCACGTGGGAGTCAACTCCAAAAGTGTTCTGGCATATACTACGTATGTCTTCTGTTTTGTTTTTGTTTTTTTTGTTTTTTTTCTAGGAACACAGCCCTACCAAGAGATATGCGAAGACAAACACAGAGCAAGACACAGGGGATGTAGGGACGACGTGGCGATGTATTTCAAACATGACTTACAACCGCAGTAAGGAATCGAGGAGAGTTTTCCATCAGCCATGCAACTGGCATTACCCACAGCGATAAGATTGTGAGAGCAAGAATAGGCAGCCATTTCTCCGACTGGAATTACCGCCTTGGTAGGTTTACCATTAGTAATTGCAGGTACATTACATTTAACAGCTGCACAAAGATTTAGGAAAAGAGAAAAAAACTACAGCTCATCAGGTGTGGAAGGATTGATTCCGATGGAGACACATGGGGTTATTTAATAGCAACGAAAAGCAACAAGTTTTGTGATACTTTCATTTGTATCCGCTTTCACATAATCTTCTGCATGTTTCTTAATCATGTTTACATCATATTATATTTTAAGTTTATTCTGAATGCCTTCTAAGGGTGCGTTTGGTTGGTATGATCTAGAACAGGATAGAACAGCTGGTGCACATGGAGCAGCCTCATGCCAATCAAACTCTACTCCAGAAACAGAGCACATTTTTGTGGAGAAATGTGCCAAACTTGGTGCATTCTTCAAAATGTGTATGGATCACCATGGTCACTTTGTACGGTACGACGAGTCCAACCCAAAAGCGTATGCACGTGATCATTTGGGAACAAAATCGATGTTCCCGCCAGGTTTCACAGTGAAAAAGTGAAACCGCTCGGTCTGCTCCGGCCTCGAGGCCGGAGCAAGCAGAACATGTTCTGGCCGACCCAGAACAGGTGCAGTCCCAACGAAACGCGCTGTTCTGGTGAATCCTGTTCTAGTTCGTACCAACCAAACGCGCCCTAAAATTAAAATAATAATAATAATAAATATTAACTGGTTTGAGGGAAAGAGACAAACGGGAAAAGTCTGAAGAAAAAATTGACTGTCACCACCAGGCCTCGAACCAGGGACCCTCGCTTGCAGCCAGCGAAGCTCTAACCACTGAGAGATGGTGTAGTCGTCATCTCAGCAGAGGCCGTTCAACATTTTCTTCAGACTTCGTAACTCACACCTCCTGTGAATCCACACAGGCGGGTGGGACGCCGCCCTCGCTGAAACCCACACACTTCACGTACAAACTAGCACGCGGGGAGCCCCAAGTCATAAAATATTAACTGGTTTGAGGGAAAGAGACAAACGGGAAAAGTCTGAAGAAAAAATTGACTGTCACCACCAGGACTCAAACCAGGGACCCTCGCTTGAAGCCAGCAATGCTCTAACCACTGAGCTATGGTGTAGTCGTCATCCCAGCAGAGGCCGTTCAATATTTTCTTCAGACTTTGTAACTCTCACTTCCTGTGAATCCACACAGGCGGGTGGGACGCAGCCCTCACTGTAACCCACACACTTCACGTACAAACTAGCATGCGGGGAGCCCCAAGTCATGAAATATTTAAAACCGGTTTGAGGGAAAGAGACAAACGGGAATCAATGTAGAAAGGAAAAGGAAAAATAGATACGAGTTGAGAGTAACTCTCCATCACTGTAACAAGATACTATAGACAGTCAGAAAGTGCAACAACTAGGCACAAAACTGACAGAGTACTGAGACATTCGACGTCCTGATACCTAGCTTCAACACATCTCTGTAGCGCTGACCGACAGCCTTCCAACTTGGAAGGTTCAAGGTTATGGAAAGACCAAAGAGGGGAAGGCAAGCGCAATGAAAACGAGCAAAATCTCATCATACTGCAGTATGATGCAAGCCAGATATTGATTGATCGAAGAAGGATAGATTTAACATCACTGTGGATAAGAGTCATACTGTAGCTCAGTTGGTTAGAGCATTGCTCGCGAATAGCAAGGTCCCTGGTTCGAGTCCCGGTGGTGTGACTGATGATTTTTTCTTTCTTTCATATCTGGCTTGCAAGTGTTGAGTTTCGGAGAGAAAAGAGCAGTACGTGGCATGTGGCCTCAAATTTCCTAATAATAATAATAATCTTTTCTAAGCACTCGCAGACTCCATTGCAGCCATTCACACAGAAGTGAGGTACCCTATAATAATAATATTAGCCAGCACAAGCAAAAAGGGACCTTATCCATTTTTTGGACATTTTGAGTTAGCAACGGAGTCTTGTAGACAGAGAACGTATGAATCAGATTAAAAAAACGAATGAAAATCCATCAACATAATTATGGGCCTCAAACAGCGAAAAAAGCCGTTAGGGTCACATTTTTCAAAATTCCTTTTGGTTAGAAATCTGTTGAAACACATGCACTGAAGGACCTCAGCCAAGAAAAAGTGCAATATTCCGATTCAAAACGGGTGCATACCCCAATATACAAGGTGTACTCCAAATTGGTGCAATGTATGTATATGATGTATGTGTACAATAAATATTCAGCATTCTAAGGTGGGTAGGCAGCTTGAATACCTTCACGTCCTTCCGTACCACGCAGGCACGCCGCATTTTAGATCTAACAACAAGAATAATAGAATGTTCTGAGGCATGTAGCTTTGACACAGCACCAGACTCTAGCAATTATCAGGCTCAAAACCGTATCCTAGTGCTGCAAGATTTCTGCCCTCCATTCGATGCACTTAACGCTGCCAGTACGGCTTCCTCTACCACAAACAGTTTGGGAGACAATGTCACGTTGGTCTGTGAGAATGGATATCGGTTGGTGCTCGGCAGTACTCAGTCTGATACGTACATTTGCTCCGAGAATGATGCAGGCGTCGGAAACTGGGATGGTAATGCCTTTTGTGACGGTGAGTCTGAAGTCATAATTTTATAACTAGCCTATAGCTAGCGTGAATCTATACATCCTGTACACACACCTTGTACACACTCTCTCTAACGGTCTTTAACTAGGTTGCGCTGCAATTGTATACATTAGATGAAATTCTCGGGCAAGGCCCATCATCCGGAATAAGTCTACTGTAGACAAAACAGGGGTTTATATATATGTGACAAGTACTAGTGGCCAAAGGTTTGATGGTATAGCGTAAAATGTTGCAATACCACAGGAAACGAGATTATTATTCTGCGTGATATGTATGAAGTGAAATATAGTGCAGTGATAGTGCACGATTACTAGTGTGAGTACAAAGCAGAAAAATACTAGGGGTGAAAGGGGTGATCCGGGTTACCGGGTACCCGTCTGTTTACCTGCTGATCTGTTAGCAAACGAGTACCTGTTAGTCGTGTACGATGTACCCGTCAGTCGTGTACGATGCACAGTCATACAGTTCGATGTACAGATTAAATGTGTTGTTGCTGGTTTGATCCTGCCATATATGACAATTTGGACTGTTTTGCATGTAGCGCAGTAAGTGCGTATGCTGCGCTTGTCGCGATGTAGTGCACTTGCTGTTAATTGCATGACATCGCATGTCCTCCTGGCACGAAATGCGGAAGGCTATTGTGTAGCAACTGTTACTATTGGCTGCTAAAGGGTACCCGACAACCCGCCCGTTAAGCCACGTACCCGTTTGTAACCTTATAGGTAACCGTTTCACCCCTAAAAATACACACTTCTAGCAACACTCATACACATACATACATACACACACACACACACACACACACACACACACACACACACACACACACACACACACACACACACACACACACACACACACACACACACATACACACACACATTCACACAGTGCACAAATTCTTGCACAAATTATGACAGATATATTTACACATCACCCAACAGTCGCCAACCATTGTCACTGTTCACTGCCGGCTTCCTCATGAATAGTGCTTCCATGATTCTGCGGTCAACATATGACCGTTGCTTGCTGGCGAGAACTTGTAGATGGGCAAATGGCGAGAACTTGTAGATCGGCAAATGGCGAGAACTGAAGTTGAAAAAAAAATGGGAAGGTGTGCTGCTTTTGTCGATAATGGTCTCCCTATGGCTTTCCTAATATCGCATTCTTGGCTTGTCTGTAGTGCTCCTCAGTCCTCTTCTGCATTGTCCTTTCTGTTTCCCCTACGTATTCTTCTTGACAGATGGTAAATTTCATAGAGTACACCATATCTTGGGACATACAAACATTACGCTTCAGACCACCATCGCATGCACGACATTCAGCCGGCCGACCCCGCCCCCTCTTCTCCCTCTGCCGCTGTACCGTCCTGGGGCATTGCGGCTTGCTGAATGACGACGAGACCAACATATCCTTCAGTGAGCAACCGGACGTGAAGACCACACGCACATCTCTATCAAACGACCTGACCACTTGACAAACCCTCCTTGCAAGCTGGTCATTTAAGTACGGTACCTTGACAAGTGACTTGTACTGTTGTTTCTCCTTCCGATGTAGTGTCTGCTGGTGGGGCTGCTCTGGGATGCGCGCGGTTGTGCGTGCGGTGTCGGAGTGTTGTATGGCTGATTGTATAATGCGCTGTGGGTAGTGGTTCTCAAGGAGGAGTGTGGTGATCTTTTTAATCCCCCGTTGTCGTCCTGCCTCCGTTGTTGCGTTGTTGACTGCCCTTCCCAAGAATCACGGTTCGCGTGATTCTCGGCTGGAAACCAAGTTTTCCGCATCCGTAGGAACGCCAACATGCTTCAAGGATCACGTCGCAGATGCAGCTCCTAAAGCGGTGCGGCGGTGAGTAGATCAGCTCACCAGCAAATGGTCAAAGACCAAAAATCCCGTTCACTGAATCACTAGATATGTAACACATCATTATGCCTATACAAATCATATTGCAAAGAAGAGGTCAAGTGAGAATTCAACTTGGCAGGAAAACCGCGAGCTAGCATGTAGGGAGCAACCCACACTTCCACAAAATTTAATCATATTGTTATTAAAATCACAATGGGGAAGTGTGTGTTGCTCCCCACATGGGAACTAGCGGTTTTCCTGCCGACTTGAATAATAACGTGTATACAAATCACAAAGTATGTGTCTGCACTCACAGGTACAGTAAGGAATGGAGGATAGTTGTCTGTCAGCCTGGCAAGTTGGCGTGGCATCGCCCATAATCCCTTGATCCGCCGCACAAGAATAGGTAACGTTTTCTCCGAAGTTTATGACCGCCCTGTCAGAAGTACCATTAGCAATAGCAGTTACATTGCATTGCACAGCTGTACACAGAATGAGGACCACATTGAATATTGCTTGGCATGATGCAATTTAAAAAATTATCAAGCAGTAGTACAAACAACAATTCCCACCGAGTTTCCCAAGCAAATATCTATTAACGAATCGGCAAACGAAATAAAATCTTACACAACTCATGCTAAGTCTTTTTGAAATCCAGACGCCGCGAACACGTGATCATGTTGCATCATAACGTTGACGTTTCGTGGTACGGCCATGAATGGTGTCAGCCATTGGTGGAGTACAGGTCACGTAATTATAAACAATCTGGTGATCACCTGGATTGAATGGATACTTTAGGGAGTGATTGAATTTGATTTTGCTTCCAAAAGCACGTTGTGAGTTTAGCACCAACAAACAAGGATACGTACGTGTACAGGGTTCACATGGATGGTGTGCATGAAGGTGAAGGTACTCATAACCTGGTTTACAAGTTACAATGCCACTCGCTGATATGTTGAAGATATGAGCTGAAGCGGAACATGCTGTTAGCAAAAGAACAAACACAATAATAACACATTTAAACACCTTACTGCAAGAGCTGAATCCGAAAAGAGTCACGACGTTTAAATAACCGTATTTTCTCCGAATATAAGTCACATCTTTTTACATAAATATTCAAGGGAAAGGGGGGGGGGGGGGGGTGCTACTTACAATTGAGCATGACTAACAACTGAATTGACTAATTATATCAGAATAGTATGACCTGAAGCTGGGGATGCGACTTATTATCGGGGAAATATGGCAGTAATAACATGGATTGCCTAGCAGTAAGATTCCAACCACACAGATTGAGTGCTGAAGGCTATACAGACCAGACATGGCGTTGGTTCAGACTGATAGGGCACTACTCTTGGGCGTGAATGTCCCATTGGATAACAGTGTCAATGAGAGGGTGCTGGAGAAAATCAGTCAGTACCTGCCCCAAGCAGCGCTCAGGAGGGATCGAAACCAGAAGATAATAATCGTTCCGGTCGTCATTGGTCCTCAGGTTGGGATGTAAGGAACAAGATGCGGACAAATCCTAAGCCTTGGACTCCTCCACGGGTAACTCATCCAGAGTCTCCAGCAATTTGCTATTCTGGGCACCAGAATGCCGTGCGTTCACTCACTGGTCATTTATGGAGAGTGCGGGCATGGCATGGCTTAAAGAGTAGGTGCAACTTGCTTTAACTACTTTATAATACATCTCGGCGGAGCATTGTGTGCTTTGTGACGAGCCAAGGATTTTTGCCATATGCTCCCAGTCATGTTTTGTCTTCTCTATCTGTGTTGTCTTATTTCGACTAAGGTAGTCTTAGCTGGTGAGGCTTCCTACAGCTTCATTCATAAAAAAGGTTTCAGAGCAGACTTGCCCATTCACTCTGCAAACTCGAACTCATTTAATCAATTTTTTACGTTTCGGCAAAATTGCCCTCATCAGGTATGCATACCTGATGAGGCAATTTTGCCGAAACGTTGTGCATACCTGATGAGGGCAATTTTGCCGAAACGTTGTAAAAATTGATTAAATGAGTTAGAGTTTGCAGAGTGAAAGGGAAGAGAGCGAGTCTGCTGTGAAACAATGTTTATAAGGTAGTCTTGCTTGGAGTTTAGCATGTGCCGCTACTATTTAAGGCGATGATGCCTGTCTGGAATTTCCTGTAAGACAAGAATGAAGTTGAACTCAGGTGGTGAGGCAATTTAGTCACGGTGAGTAAGGTGAAGGAGAAAATGTTACGACTAACTGTCCACCAACGTAACCAGAACATAATACAGTAAGTAATTGCCACAAAATGGCAACACAATTGGTAGCACCAAGCAGAGTTGGGGTGTATCCTGCTATGAACATCTTTGGACTTTTAAAGTATTTTTTGGAGTTACATGACATAAAATAACCATTTAGAAATTGCGACCCCATTTCTACAGGTGAGACGTAAATTGAGTGGTGGCGTGATGAGGTGGGAATTGTCGTTAAACCTTTCAGTGATTGGAGTACTTCACTTACCTATTTCGCACACAACGTACAATCGGGTTTTCACGACACGAGTGGAAGCATTGTTGCTTGGTCCTCCCGTGGCAAACGCAACTGTTGCGTTTTTTCCAGACTCTAACTCGTTGATCCAGGCAATGCGGGTATCACCGAGCAATGTCCGCGTGCATCTCGACCCGAACGCTGTCGGACTTAGTAATCTGCCATTTTGTAGCCTGCATATTTCCTGGCTGACTGTAAAGTTGAAAAGCTTGTTATCGTGTGTTCGCTGCAGGACTGCACCAACTTCAGAACAGTAGCTGTAGCCGGTCAATGACGAATCTGGGTAGCCGCACATAGAGAAGCAGATATAATGATGTAATCGTTTTCAAATACTAATCATCTCCGTAGTTCAATCCCCAACACATTAGCACTTGAGCTGTGAGAAGTTTGCTTGTATTTGATAAGATACTGGGTTTCGGAGACTGGCTGGTGCACAGGATGAAAAGCTCGAAGAGCGCAAGCAAAGAAATCTACTGTGACATATCCAGTCCATTAGTACTTGAGCTACTGTTGGCTTTATCGGAGCCATACAATGCTCAAAAATATTCCAGCAAGGCACGTGAGAACCTGGTGCCATCGTTTCTTTTGCCATGGCGACATTCAAATGCAAGCCGTAATGTGCTACAGTTTCACTCTGGATTAAACGTGTGGACAACCAGGTGGCGTGCCCGAACCCGAAAACTTAGTTTCCGCTTTTTAAATCAGTGAAAGCTGGTTTTGAAAAGGAGAAAAATGATATCCTCGCATGTCTTTACTGTAGAAGTCCATTGCAGAAAAGTGCTCTTGCAACAAAACAGATTATTATCAAAAAACATTTCCATCCATTTCCATAGTACTATTTTGCCTTTCCAACATCCGAATGTCTGCTTCGAGGGTATTAATTAAACTAGGTATGCATGCTGTGCACCCACGTGGGAGTCAACTCCAAAAGTGTTCTGGCATATACTACGTATGTCTTCTGTTTTGTTTTTGTTTTTTTTGTTTTTTTTTCTAGGAACACAGCCCTACCAAGAGATATGCGAAGACAAACACAGAGCAAGACACAAGGGATGTAGGGACGACGTGGCGATGTATTTCAAACATGACTTACAACCGCAGTAAGGAATCGAGGAGAGCCTTCCATCAGCCATGCAACTGGCATCACCCACAGCGATAAGATTGTTAGAGCAAGAATAGGCAGCCATTTCTCCGAATTGAATTACCGCCTTGGTAGGTTTACCATTAGTAATTGCAGGTACATTACATTTAACAGCTGGAAAAAAAGATTTACGAAAAGAGGAAAAAAGACGGCTCATCAGGTGTGCAAGGATGGACTCCGACGGAGACACATGGATAAATTAATAGCAAAGAAAAGCAACAAGTTTTGTGATTCTATCATTTGTATCCGCTTTCACATAATCTTCTGCATGTTTCTTAATCATGTTTACATCATATTATATTTTTAATTTACTCTGAATGCTCTTCTAAAATTGAAATAATAATAATAATAAAATGTAGAAAGGAAAATGCAATATAGATAGGAGTTGAGAGTAACTCTCCATCACTGAAACCAGATACTGTATTATACAGTGCGAAAGTGCAACAACTAGGCACAAAACTGACAGAGTATTGTTGTTTTGTAGTCAACTAGTCCATCACTATGTCCTGTATGAGGAGTACTGTAGGAGTTTGGCTTTCGGCTTGTAAAATTCGTTTTCGCAAAGATTCCCCTTATTTACTTATCTTTGATATTTACGACCCACCCAAGTTGGGTGGTCTGCTGCTTTGCTGCTTCGAATTGTAGTTACACCACTTTGTCATTATATTCTACTGGTCTCGTCATAGTCCAGTTACAATCGACATTCTTTGTTCCTTTGGGACTGTAGCTTGGGCTCATTTTCGTGGCGCTTGCCTTCGCCTCTTTGGTCTTTCCATAACCTTGAACCTTCCAAATTGGAAGGCTGTCGGTTAGCGCTACGGAGATGTGTTGAAGCTAGGTGTCAGGTCGTCGAGTGTCTCAGTACTCTGTCAGTTTTGTGACTAGTTGTTGCACTTTCTGACTGTACATAGTATGTTGTCTGGTCCCATCGCTGGTTTGCAGGAAGTACTCATCGTTGCAGGACGACACTTCACGTCCTCGGAATTGATATGTCAAAAGCCTTTGACACAATTCGACGGGAGAAACTCCTAGCGGCGCTGGAGTCCTTCCTGTGTGAAGACGAAGTGAGGCTGATTCGCTACTTACTAGCCAATACGCAACTGTCAGTTCGCATTGGTAACGAGGCATCATTACTATTCTACACCACCATTGAAACACCTCAAGGGGACTCACTGTCACCCGTGTTGTTCGTTGTGTATCTTGAGGCAGCGCTCCAAGAACTGCGCGCAGCAGCACCACACCGACCAATTGCTGATGCGGGCCTACCGTTTGAGCTAGCGTATGCTGATGACGTTGACTTCATCAGTACATCTCCAGGGTGGCTGAATGATCTGGAAGCTACTGCGATTTCCGTCTTGGCCAACTGGTCACCGAGTGTCAACCCAAGTAAAACGGAACATACTGAGGTACACAGAAGCAAAGACAGGATTGGTGAGGAGTGGAGAATGGTCCGAAAACTAGGATCTCTTCTTGGCGTCGAGGCTGACGTAGCGCGGAGGAAGCAGCTTGCTACAGCGACCTTCACTTCAATGTTCAACCTCTGGAAACGAAGATCTGCTGTGAGTGAGCGTCTGCGCCTGTGACTGTACTCGGCGTTCGTCCTACCAGTCCTAACGTACAACTGTGGCACTTGGGGCCTCACGCAATCTGCTCTCCGGAAGTTGGATGCCTTCCACCGACGTCAGTTGCGGTCTCTCCTTGGCATCAAATGGCCACAGCGCATCTCCAATGTAGCTCTGTACCGGAGGTGCCAAATGGAGGAGATCAGCATCTTCGTACGCCGTGCCAGGTGGCGTCTATTTGGTCACATATTGCGGCTGCCACCATCAACTGTCGCAGTATTGGCAATGGAAATCTTTTTCGCAAACAACAGCACCAGATTCCTTGGCCGGCCACGCGTCACTCTTCCCAGCGTGCTGTATCAAGATCTGCAGAAAGCCGGGCAGGGTAGATTCCTGACTCTGGGAGATTTCCATTCTCTCCGGGCAACATCTGCCTGTCGTAAGAGCTGGAAGGCTCTGTGTGAGGCAATATGTTCATCCAACTAGTTACAAATCAATGTACTTGTAATCCCATATAAGCCCGACAGTGCAACGCCAAATCAACCCGATATATCTCCTTACTTTGCTCATCTCCCTATGTTTCTCTCTCTCTCTCTCTCCCTCTCCCTTTTCTCTAAAATCCGATCACGACAACAACCAAAATAATGTGTAACTCAATATCAACTGGAACTATAATATCATCACACATACGAATACTATCTTATATTACCCGAATACCATAATATCATTATGATTAGCAACTCCCGCAGTATTTTACTCTTTTTCCATCCTTCATGTTGTTTTCTGCCTTGACATCAGCATCTCCCATATTTGATTTCTGTTTACCACCACTCAGCATAAGCGAAATCATCAATCATTTGATTGACGATGACGCGAAAATGCAAAAAATTATAGTATCTGGTTACAGTGATGGAGAGTTACTCTCAACTCCTATCTATATTTCCTTTTCCTTTCTACATTTATCATTGGCTCAACATCCGAGTTCCAAATAATAATAATAATAATAATAATATTAATAACGTGGTTGACGTGGTCCCTGTGGTTGTCAGTGCCCTGGGAGGCTTGGTGGGGGAGACTCCTCAATGCCTTCGGACTGTGCAGGGAGGAGACCTGGCTATTGTGCAACAGGAGGCTATACAAGGTTCGATTAAAATACTAAGAACTATCCTTAACCCTTTACCGTTTGTACGTACAAATTTCGACCGCTCGCGGTCGATGACTTCTATGCGCACAGCGCTGGACTGGTTCACCGCAGAGAGCTGGGATTTTCCCTACTGGTAGCCAAGATGTACGCGCAGAGGGTGCCGACAATTTTTTTGTGTGATGCAATATAAAAAATCGCGAAAATCGCGACTTGAAAAATGCGCTTGGGGAAAAGTGCGTACCTTGCGACTTTTGGTATTGCCTGCAGATTATTTCGACTTTGCTTGAGCTGGCCTCACGACTGTCTGCCCTGCTGTGCAAGCCATGGACGCGGAGCAAGCTCTTTCGCTTCTGGAGACCCTTCCTGACGACTCCGTTGCTGCCTCATCCAGCGAATATGAGTTTGTCGAGCCAGACAATCCTGTTGAAAATATTTATTCTGACAACGACCGCGACGATGACATGGCGAGTGAAAGCAGCGCCAGTAAGAGTGCCATGGATGTCACAGACGACGACAGTGTCGCTGAGATGAGTGCCACTAATGGTGGAAGGGGACGTGGCAGAGAGAGAGGATTCGGCCTTGGAATAGGCCGTCGTCACGGTAGAGGTCGTGGTGTACAGGTACTATGTATAGCCAGCGGTGCAACCTGCACTAGTCGATATTTGCAATACTTGGGACAATGCTGACACCGCTGTGACTGGTAACACTCCTGCATTCCACCCAGAGAACGAACCTGGTATCCACTTACCTGAGGGAGCCAGTCCAGTGCAAGGATCTGATTTATTGCATATTGCAACAGTTTGCCCGATCGGCAATAAATCCAAATAATTATTAGTGCTAAATAGTGAAATCTGTGTTCGTTTTCTGGACTTGAAAGTTGTTGCATCGCATTCCTGAGGGTTTTTACCTTCAGAATCACCCCATTTTGTACATAATAAAAGTGAAAAATAAAAAAGTTACGGCATGAACAGTGACGGTCGGTTTTTGCTGTACAAATACCTAAAACGGTAAAGGGTTAACATGTAGATGCACCTCTGCTGCGTTTGCATGTTCAATAGCTAAGAGACTTGAATAACAACTGATAAAGACTGATATGTCCCTTGTTACTCCCTTCATTGGTTGATGTATTTTGCCTGTCGCTGCAAATTCTGTAATATTGTTTTGATGTTGGAGTTCGGATTGAGTTTCTTTCCTTTCTTCCTCTTCCTTCAACTATTTCTTGTCCCTTTGGTTTTTAGGTTTTATTTTTTTATTTTATTTTTTTTCACTTTCTTTTTGCTGTCCCACCCATGGAAATATTTCCCGGTGGGTCTGGCTTATCGCCTTCGAAAGAAGTGAATAAGGGAGAGATAATAATTCAAACAGTAATTTGGAGGCGGTGGGAAAACAGTTTCGTAACATGTATTCGCATGCAACGACGCAAATCCACACAATTCAGTAGACACTTCTTTTCTATCAAACGTTTTCTTTCCCTTCTGTTCAGGATAGTACAGGGAATGTTGGAAATTAGAAAAACACTATATAACTATATAGAGAATGAAAGAAAAAAAGTCAACACTTCAACATAGGTGTTAAAATGATTAAAGTGTTAAAAATTCAAAAACAAAACAGCCGCAAGTTGTAGACAAACACGTTGAACACATCAGGGAACACTTGTCACACTTTCACGAGGTGGGACACCAAAAAACTGCAACCATAACACATTCTCCTTCTGTACACATAGTTCTGGACCTAGTTTACGAATATACAGAACTTCTAACACAGCAAGATGTAACTTAGACCTTCCACGAGTCAAAATCGAAAAGATATCATCACTATACAACTTACGACAACTAGCACTGCCCGACGAATGACGCTTGATGGACGATGTCCGATCATTTAGCTCTGTCACCTTCGACGCCTGCTGTTGTTCTCTTCCGTCAGGCTTGTTTGGTTGGTTGCTCCGGTCCATACCTCCAACGTCCGTTGATTTCATGTCCGTTTTTGTTGATTTCATGGCCGTTTTCGTTTCACTTCTTGGTCATCCTCGTTTCCTCTTGTTGATCGTTGTTGTCACTTCCATTATCGACGTATTCAAATCCCCAGTACTCTGTCTCTTCACCTTGCTTCTGGTAACTCTTCCGGTGTCTATGAGCTCCAGTGTCACATTGGGTGGCTTTCGAGACGGTCTCCCTCGCTTCCTCACGCTAGTCTGAGATGGGCCAAGCTCCCCGCCCGTCGAGGCGGAGGCGCGCATGCGTACATCTGCACTGGACGCTACATTTCAGTCCATTATCCTGGAAATGGCTGCTGCTGCTGGGCCAACTTGCTGGGTTTTTTTCTCAGCCAGGTTGGTCATTCTTTGACTGCTGTGATGAATACATTTACGAGCGAAAGGAGAAAGTGGTGTCGCGACTCATAGCAAACGAATGTCTTTCTTGTTGTTTTTCCTTCTATATATAGCTGCTTCCAGCATGGTAAACGACAGTACCATGGCCTTTCAGATTTTCATTCTACCTATTTGTAGCACCTCCCGGGATCCGTATTTCCACTTGAAATACTATCCACCCAAATGCCTCATTCTTAGCATTCTTTTATTAGCTTCCATGTAATTGGGCTCATTGCCCGTTTGGTAATGCGAATTCAAATAAAAAGAACAACAACAACCACCTCTACTCTTATGAGTTCCCAACATCAAAATGACACGAAACAAAGCTTGTCAGGAGCAATATGTAGCAGTGTTGTTGTTGTAGACGTTTTTTTAACGTTGCACCACAAACAGGCGGTTTCGTCTTCTTTGATAAACGTGGACGACAGTGTTCATGCTGTTGTCTACAAGCGACGTCTGGTCTTATCTGGTCACAAGGAAAATCTAGTACAACAGAAACAGTGTTGAATAATTATTCATAACACATATGAGTATATTATCTTTTCAGCGTTTAAAATTGTTTAACGCACTGTGGTTACATGCTGCAAAGCTTACCCGAAGGAATATACCGCTGACACAGGTATGGACGTTCGAAGTTGGCGACATTAAGCAAACCTCCTTTTTCAAGATTATAGTTAACATGATTCTTGGCACTGTCATTTTTCGGATAGCCAGTTTTCCAGGGCATGTTACCTGGCGTTGTGCTTGTGGAAGGTATGTACCACGCCCATGATTGAAAGTGGCCCCTTGTAAAGTTGGTACCTGTCAAACCCACCCATGCACCACACGCACACGATGCTGTTTCTCTATGGGCACGGGTGCACTGCAATTTGTCCCCTACTTGTGTACATGTTCTAACCCTGTTCAGCGCAATCTTTGCGCAGTCCTTCTCAAGTGGAGAGTGGATGGTTGCCAAGTCCCCTTGAAGTGCCTGGCAACTATCCCGGGCTGCTTCAAAACTCCGTTTGGTCAGATATGCTGCCATCTGAATCCGGGGTTGTGTTGCATTGCAGACTGTCCATTTTCCTGGACAAAGAGCATGGAGAGAACAAAGACATTTTAGTTTCTCCTTCCTTCTCCCATATTCAAAGTTATTGTCAACCTCAACGATGTGACAAATCTTCATTTCCTAAGACAGTCACCACAATACAGGATACTTAAGAGAGCATGTCTGAGAAAACCAGAACATATGTGCAAGTCGATCTCTCAGATTTCGCTCAAATGTTGCAGGTAGATTTGCTTTGGGGTGTAGATCGACATTCCAAAGCCCGCGCAAAATCTTTTGAGGGGAACCATGAAATTGGCACACCCCACAATATTGGCCCAATATTGGCACGATTTATAGGTCTACAAACGAGCCACGGCACAGCGTACAAGAACAAGCTACGAACAAAACTCCATCAAGCCAACATTACCTCACCTAAGAAGAGCTCTTGGGGCAGCACCACTTAGCCACGCCAGGATCCCAGAAGGCGAGGGCAATCATCCCTTGACGCAACAAATTATCGTCTTGAAAATAGCCAAATTACAAGCGCCCATAAAACAGCGAGCTACGTCCTCAATTAGCAAACACTATACACCGGCAGATAGTAGAACACCTCTTCTAGCACTGAGGACATGTCCCCCATCTTCCTGTTCTTACTGCAAGAGGAAATATCTCAAAGAGTTCTTGCCACTGCAATACTGCTAGCGTTATAACGATAGTTTCTGCATGTTCTGAGGAGAGCATGCAAGAAATGAAATGCATCTTACCTCCTCCCTCATGGTCCGTTTCGAATGGCGCCTTAGGAACGGCTACGAACAAAACTCCATCAAGCCAACATTACCTCACCTAAGAAGAGCTCTTGGGGCAGCACCACTTAGCCACGCCAGGATCCCAGAAGGCGAGGGCAATCATCCCTTGACGCAACAAATGATCGTCTTGAAAATAGCCAAATTACAAGCGCCCATAAAACAGCGAGCTACGTCCTCAATTAGCAAACACTATACACCGGCAGATAGTAGAACACCTCTTCTAGCACTGAGGACATGTCCCCCATCTTCCTGTTCTTACTGCAAGAGGAAATATCTCAAAGAGTTCTTGCCACTGCAATACTGCTAGCGTTATAACGATAGTTTCTGCATGTTCTGAGGAGAGCATGCAAGAAATGAAATGCATCTTACCTCCTCCCTCATGGTCCGTTTCGAATGGCGCCTTAGGAACGACCGTGATCGTGTGCAGTGTGTCGTGCACCAGAAAGCATTATTCTACGTCGCGATCGACGTGTATGCCCATAGAGCAACTGGCATTCCTACACCATCAGCAGGAATTGCACGTCACACTTTTCTTTGAAGTTTTATTGCCTCACTCCATGTGTCTTTAGTATATGCCCCCCCCCCCCCCCCTCCCCGATGTTATACTTAATCAATATCGCACATGTGGAGAACCAGTCGATAGGCTACCTGCTTCTGGGTCGTCCCTCAAATAAATATGATAATAATAATTTATTCTAATTAACCCTTTCCATGCCATGGACGCGTATACGCTTTTTCTTTTAATTATGAGCGGATTGGTTTACGCGTTCTGCCTACACTGTACGATGTACACTGTACAGTACATTAATTTTGTATCGCGCGCTATAGACAAGGGTACAAACTTTCATATCTCGGACTGCTAAGGTTGAGACATGGCTGGAAAGGTCTTGAGCTCGGCTTTCCAGGGATATAAGGTTCTTCGCGATACGACAAGGTATGACCGAGCGGCGACAAATTGAACGGCCATAATGCGCAAATTTCACTTTTTGGCGATCAATTCAAATTTTTGTTCGCGACTTCGTGTGGGCTAGGGGATTTCCCCTAGAGACAGCGCGTTCGCAGTCAGCTTCAACAAACGCGCTTGAATCTCAGCTTTCCAACGCAGTTTGAATCGTGAAAATCAGTTCACAATAAGCAATAAGTCGAAAGAAAACATGAGAGGCAGTCGTTTTGTTATTTTCAGGCATGGTAGGGGGACTTGGAGAGAAGATGGAAGTGGCCCTGGTATGCCTGTTGGGCTGTGAGTCCCTGAAATGGCTTCCTGTGGTCCAGATCTTTCCAACAAGCCATGGATCGTGAACATCCATCAAGGTACTGTGAAATAGCAATAAATTTCGTTCTGAGGTGCCCGTGCAGCTTTGACCAGCTGAGCTCAGCGCCTGAACAATGCGTGGCCAACACAGGAAAACATGCTGGCATGGAAAGGGTTGATAAAAGTAATTTGGATGGTGTAACCCCACACCCGTCATTGTTGAATATTCGATAATATCTTGGATTTCCCAAAGAACATATTTTTTTTATCCTCTCCCACATAAGCGGCTTGCCACGGATATGTCAATCCGCGATATTCATGTTAAAACAAAATGGCGTTACGATTTATTGAAAGTGGTATAGTTGGTGGTACGAGTGTTCAAAACCATTTGAACTTCATACTGTTCGTCTTCTTTTTGACATGCTCTCTTTCCATCTTCCGTAGCTTTTGTTAGTTGTGAGCTGTTTTGGCTTTCTCCTGTACCTCTGGGGGAGGCCAAGTGATGGTTTTGAGAGGCTGGTGATGGCTGTGAGCGAGAGTTTGCCGATCGGCGTCGTCCTCGCTGTAGCAATGAAAATACTAGTTACTGCGCACCTGGCAGATATCACAACACGTCGGAGCGTCCAGGAGCAAAGGAATCTTGGGTTTTCACTGGAATCTAGTTCCTCCAACATCGTGTAGCCCACCGTCGGTGAATGGCGGTCCAGAAAAGTCGAACCTGGTCTTCTGCAGCATCTCGCAGTCCTGCGAGGCACACCGTGTACGCCTGCCATGTATTGTACAAATAAAACTCATGC
This sequence comes from Sycon ciliatum, assembly GCF_964019385.1. Classification (NCBI taxonomy): domain Eukaryota; kingdom Metazoa; phylum Porifera; class Calcarea; order Leucosolenida; family Sycettidae; genus Sycon; species Sycon ciliatum. The sequence goes on along the minus strand of NC_088653.1, from coordinate 1,528,650 downwards.
AGTAGTGGACTCTACAGTGATGAGTTTCAGCCTGTATGCTGCAAAAGACACAGCAAATGTGACTGGTGTCTGTACACTCAGTGACTGGACGCCAACACCCCAGTCTTCTCCTGCAGGATCTGTTTGACATTGACATTATGCAGTAGGTCGGCATTGACCTGGTTTGGCAGCTATCGTAATAGTATCTGCCTGGTTGGATGTAGCAGGTTGGCGTTTGCTCGTCGTCCAGTCCGGAATTTTCTTGTAACTCACGGTGGAGTACGCGCAGGGTTTGTGATCATCCCTGTTCACTTCAATATTATCAAACACAACGTTCCCTTTGTCACTCATCTTATCCTAAGTACTGAATTTGCTGACAATATTGCACCACACTTGTCACAACCTACCGCCACTGCTGGCGGTGGCGACTGGTTCGCCAATGGCGGTGACCAGGCTGACTGACTAGCTTCGAGACAGCGGCCTTGTTGTCAACCCCGCGACAGCCTAAAGCTTGATTTTATCGATCCAGCCTCAGCGCCATGTTGACGATGCCCTAGTGACTGTGTGTCATGGATTGCCTTGCCATCAGCTGTCATTGCCGTCCACCTTGGTGCAGCCCTCAACAACTGGCTCAGCCCATGGGAGTCTCAAGTGGACAAAGTTGTTGCCAAAGTAGCTCAGAAGATTGGTGCATCGCGGTGTAGGTGAGCACATAACTAGGACTTCCCACCGCCTATTTGTCCAGGCTGCGATACTATGTGACATGCTGTACTGCACATTCTTTTCAGCACTGCAAGGCCCGCAGCTGGACCGACTGCAGGGGCCGCGCACATGCAGGCTGCCTGTTGCCAGTGCAGCATTCTGGAACGTTCCTTCCTTCTGAGATCCGTGGAATAATAACTTTCTTTGCTTCAAAGCAAGTTGCTTACCTTTCTGTTGTGCTCCCAGTGTCCTTACAACAATAACCTAATCGATAATCGATCGGTGACTGCACTTGGAGGTTGGAATAGCCCGCGCTGAACAGATCTTGCCATGGCCCAGGGAGTGAACTCGCTTACTCGACTATCCCGGTTTTAGTTAACCAGCATGAGTGGTGCAATTTGTCCATACCATGTTGCGAGCTCACAGTTGTTTGGGCAGGTTTTGAGCTGCACCACGAAACAAAGCGAAATAACGGCGTGACTGTAGAGCAAGGAAGCGGTGAGACGCCACTTCCAGGACGAGACAGGCAGTAGAGATGTGTTCACAGCACGAGCAACCTCTCAAACCCTGCCGGTACTCCACAGTTACAAGAAAATGTCGGACTGGACGACGCGCCAATGCAAACCTGCTACATCCACCCAGGCAGATAGCTGCCAAACCAGGCCAATGTCGACCCACTGCATACCGGTATGTCAATGTCAAACAGATCCTGCAGGAGAAGACTGGGATGATATTGGCGTCCAGTGTATGGACACCAGTCACATTTCCTGCGTCTTTTGCAGCATACAGGATAGACTCATCACTATAAAGTCCACTACTTCGTGATTTTTATTTGTAGAATACATGACAGGCGTATTCAGTGTGCCTCGCAGGACTGTGAGATGCTGCAGAAGACCAGGTTCGACTTTTCTGGACCGCCATTCACCGACGGTGGGCTACACGATGCTGGAGGAACTAGATTCCAGTGAAAACCCAAGATTCCTTTGCTCCTGGACGCTCCGACGTGTTGTGATATCTGCCAGGTGCGCAGTAACTAGTATTTTCATCGCTACAGCGAGGACGACGCCGATTGGCAAACTCTCGCTCACAGCCATCACCAGCCTCTCAAAACCATCACTTGGCTTCCCCAAGAGGTATAGGAGAAAGCCAAAACAGCTCTCAACAAACAAAAGCCAAGGACGATGGAAAGAGAGCATGTCAAAAAGAAGACGAACAGTACGAAGTTCAAATGGGTTTGAACACTCGTACCACCAACTATACCACTTTCAACAAATCGTGACGCCATTTTGTCTTAACACTCATACGGTCCATTCACTACAGCGGTATGGATGCTTACGTGTGCAATGGCGTAGTTGCGTGCCGGTCTCGCACGCCCTGCCAGCATGAGGATACTCAAAACCCATATGACATATGACCTTGCCATTTGGTAGTACGCCAATAACGTTGTCAAAACGGTCTTCATGGCAATCTGTGGGGAAAAGACAACACACAATTTAAAAATGGACTCGGATGGAGGGCCACGGGTAAATCTATAGTAAAGAAAAAAGGACCAAGAAGACCATGTTATTTCTATGATTTAGAACCTTCCAAGTTGGAAGGCTGTTTGAGTGTACATCCCAAATGTGCTAGAGCTGTTATCCACTTGCTGTATAGCAGGACATTTTCAGACGGAAATATTTTCGGACAAAGCCGAATTTCAACCTTTTGTATAGATTTTATTTTCTCATGCTAAATGCACGTGTTTGGATGCGGTACGCAAGTATTAATAATATTATTATTACTTGCATGTACGCGTTGGAGTCAACCATGCGAGCATGATCCACAACTTCGCTTCTGCTGAACATGATAAACTGGACTATGACAGGGGAAAGAAATTGAGCTAGAACGATGATATAATGATATATTTATCATATACAATGGAGCTCATGGGTATTGAAGATATGTCATTTATGAATATGTCTATATGTCATTGAATATTGCAGCCTGAGTGATAATAATAGTGCTATTTCCTGAGTTTGACTGTTTCAGGATCTGTCGGAATATCACGATGCACAGATCTTCATACATAGATCTCGCCATGCGGGTCGGTCACGCATGGATAGTGTACGTATGACTTCACATGTACACAAATTAGTACGGGATTGATTTTAGGACAAAAGAGGCCGTGCACGAAATCGTATGAAAATAAATTCTGTCCGAAAATTTCCTGCTACACATGGATGTGCAGGCTTGCTTTTCAAGATTTGTGTATAACTTGCCCATCCACAGATATGATTTGCCCAGACACCGATTCCTCTTGCTGATTGTACAGTCACCCGTGGGCAGCTGTATAATTTACTTCGTATAACGTTCGCTTTCCTGCCCAATTCTGCTGGGAGAGGCTCTATCCAATTTCTGGGCAGCTCCACATGGAACTCTCTGCCTAATGCTACCCGCTCTCCGACAAATCTTCTTTTTTCAATTTCAAGGTAAGAAACCGTGTTAGCTATTGACACACTATTACGTTCTTTCCCCAGTCCATCATTCACTGCTTATGTGATCTACAATCACAACCCACAGAAAATACCTTGCTGCATTGTATTTTTATCGTAAGTGCTGAAAGACATGGCATCTGACTATCTCCCGTAATGTTCAAAATTGATCATAAACATCTATCTATTTTTTTAAGGTGAAAAGGACCAAGGAACTACAACTCACACTATAATGTTTACTAACACCACCGGTTACTAAACAATCAGCTGAAGCGATAACATTGCACGACACCGGCACTTGGCTTTCAATCCGACTTCATTCTAGCACATCTATCTATCTGTCGGTGCTTCCTCCGAACCTTTACTTATCATTATCACCTTGTTTAGCTACCACACACTGTCTTCACATAGGCTGGTGTTTCCCCGTTGTCTGATATATAGTAATCATACCAAGTTGTTGCCACTTCGGTGGTAATGATAAATCAGTAAAGAAAGTGTCTGCTCCAAACATCGGAGCTCGCGCTTCCGCTTCTGAATCACGACTGAGTCTGGAGAATACTTTGTATTGAGCAGGGAGTGGTGTGGTCTTGCAGGTTTGCCGAGTGGATGGTTCGACGGGCCCCAGATGCAGTATGGAGTCAGTAAAGTGTTAAGTCAGTTGGCAGGAAGGGCGAGCTCGGACTTTCGAAGCAGACACTTTCTTCAATAATAATTCCATTTACATTTTTTGTTCAAAGCCTATGAGCTGTGGCAATATTCATGATCCCCAACAGGAAAGCAGCAATGCCTGTACCTATGGTGGAGTAAAATAAAGCCAACCAAACATAACATAACATTCCTCTGTGCTCATTGCGTACTTGGCAACAGTCCAGTGGGGATCAAGGAGCTGTGTGATTTGGAACAAAACAATCAGGCCATGAGCCACCTTCAAGATCTGTTACATACTAAGGAATGTTTCACGCTCCAAACACAACACATCACATGCTGTTTGTGGCTAGGGAGTAGGGAGTACTCACCCCATTCGCACACTACATGATTTAAGTCTTCCAGGATTCGAGTGGATCGGTTGCCCGATGAACCAACTACATATGCAAGCCTGCCATCCGGCCCATCCTCAAATTGGTTGACCCAGGCAAATTGGCCGTCGCTGAGCACAGACTGTGCGCATTCCCGATCAACGGAAGAAGAGCTTAGAACATGGCCACCATGCACGTCTCCACATATAATAGCAGCGTCCGTGAAGTTGAAACGTTTGGAAGCGGGTGTCCGCCTCAGTACTCTTCCAGGAAAATTATTGCGTTTACAGTATGCATACACAGGCAGAGTGGAATCTGGACACAATCACATGCAGCCAAACATCGTTAGGACAAACTTGAAGGGACTGAACAAGTCTGTTTGTCTTATGCGGAGACCTTCTAATTCGAATCTGGCAAGAATTCTAATTATAAATGTCGATCCTGCTCTTGTCACAGTTGAGCATTCTCATGTGGGGTAGTGCCTTTATTGTTTTCACTCTGCTCACCTCACTGACTTAAGGGTTTGAGCAGTCTGGCAAGGTACTTTTGTGTCTGGTTTAAATCTGGCTAGATATGCGCCGTCATTTCATGCTATAAATAGTTGGCTATCTTAGTCTTGATTTTAATTTCTATCGCCCACAGCCGCACAAAGTCGCTGGCTACACAAAAATGAAAATCTCCCCCAAATCATTCCCAATTTTTGCCTAAGAGGTCATCTTCAGGGATATGTGACTCCTGTGAACCAAACAACAATATAACTACAACCAATTGTATGATAATAACGTGTTAATATAACAAGAGTATCATAAGTAGCGCTGAGATTTGAGACTATCTTTCATAAGGTCGCATATTATAACACGCATACCAAACAGAGAGGTTTGTCGTTGTTGTTGTATACTTGTTGTATACATGTTGTATACATGTTGTATACATGTTGTATACATGTTGTATACATGTTGTATACTTGTTGCATACTTCCGCACACAACAACATGTATACCAACTCTTATTGGCGATGGTGCCATCGTGAGAATAAAGAATTCAAACCAGAGAAGTTTTTTTCTTCTCTACAAAATCCACATTATCTCCAGACACTGGGTTTCGGGTGTGCACTGCATGTATACCAAACAGAGAGGTTCCGTGTGTATACACCAAACAAGAAAACAAACAATAAGAGGAGAGAGAAAGTGCTTTAACTCTGAGTTTCACGCACTAGTCGATCATCATAAAACAGGATGTATAAGAGAGAGGTTCCGTGTGTACAGTCAGACCTCGCTTATCCGGTCCTCGTTTAACCAGGTCCCTCTCCATCCGGCAGAAAACCGTTGGTTACCTACTTACAGCAGTTGTCATGCTTACATACAGTATGGGTGTTCGATTATCCGGTTCCCTCGCCTATCAGGATATTTTGTTGAAAACGGATGTGTGCGATGTCTGACTGTTTACAACATGTTAACCAAATATAACTTACAGACACAGCTCGGCAGCGGTGAAGAAAGATGTCCATCCGCATTGCAAATTCTCGAGGCATTACCCACTAAAGCCAGATCGTTAAGGCATGAATAGGTAACACTTTCCTGAAATTGAATTCGCGTCCTGTCTGCATCACCACCGTTAATTACAGGTACACTACATTTCACGCCTGTATCAAGCAAGCGGAAAGGAAGAAAACTTTGAAAAACAGCAGTTTGAAAGGTGCATCTCATTCCATGTCTGCTTCACACAACAGATTGGAGGCGTACAACGAGACCTGATGTTTACTCATCGTAACCAAAGCATTGTAACGATAAATCACACAGTTGACAGTAAGCCAACTGTGGGCCAGGTAAGGGCAATGCCACAAACAACAAGCAGATCCAGTTTGGCTAGTAGGCCAGCAAGCCAGTCTCTGTCAAAAGCCTTTGATAAATCTTTAGAAACACGCTGACACTGCCCGACCGGCATCTCGGCCAGCGGAGATCTCCTGAACTTAGCGGGACAGCTGAGGTCCACTGCTGGCCCTAGATCGAAATTCAGGTGGGGCTCAATGGGGGTGTAGAGGCACTCGTGGACAATCCTCCCCTGAACTTTGCTTACACCACTCTGAAGGGAGATTGGCCTGTAATTGGTGATGTCTGCTTGAGAGGCTTTCATGTGCAGGGGACTGATTATGCCATCACGCCAGTCACCTGCGGCTGCTCGTGTTGCAAGAATTATTCATTGAAAAGTGTTGAGAGGGTGCATGGTATTTCGTCTGCGGTTATCTTGAGCCATTTCGTCGGGGATTTTGGTCAATATCTATAGAACGGAGAGCTTCTGTACCAAACTGTCACACTCTTTCAATTAAGTTTTTAACACAGGGAAAAAATGGGACAACTTTGAGCGTAACCGTAAATTTAGCGATGGCCGATGATAATATTTTGGTCGTTAGAGACTAAAACCCTGTGGAAAACCATGTATACAACACATAAAACAGAGAGGTTCCAGGCTGTCACACTTCCCCTGTCCTCCTATTGTTTAAATACAATACATACATACATGTATATCCAACATTGGCATAAATAGTGGATACGTACGTGTGCAGACTACAGCGGAGTCCTCGTCACACGGCCGTTGTGCTGGGGCATACTCGAAACCAGGATCACATGATACACGACCACTCTCTGATATGTTACCAACACGTTCACCAGCGGCAGGTTGACAAGCTATTACAAAAAGGACAAGCAGCAAAAAAACGTCTTAACTTGAAAAGAGTCAAAGAGTTTAATCTTTTTTTTAGGAAGTCTTGATTACTTCCTGCACTCGGGGCTTTGTCAGGAGCACTTGGGGCTTTGTCAGGGGGTATATGAAACCAAAGCTAGCTCAGCTGCAGTGAACAAGCATATAAGAACGCGCTGTTGGTTGACAGCGTAATGCAAGGCGTAGGAACAAATTGTTCAAGAAGAAACGTTGTCATTTGGAGTTGCAAGTGATTATAGCTTCTTTTTGTTCAGTCGACAATGCACTGTAGTCTGCAGCGTAGGGAGTAGTGCTAGAGATGTACTTACGCTTACTCAACACCGGTGTACAATGATGTACAAAAATTCGTGCGCGTGTACTCCTAAAATTCGTGTTCCGTCGTCATGTCAGTAAGTAGAACATTTCGGTTGCCAAAATAACTTCGGGACAGTCTGTTCCTACTTTTGTTTTGGACTCGTTCTCTGCACTTGTGACAATTTTGCGGTAATTCGAATGTTGTAGCGCAAAATGTTGTGGCGCTGTTCTCTGGTATGTTTGTATAACCTGCATTGAGTAACCGAGTATCATACTGACCAACCACCAAAATCTCAATCCCTTGACAAGACTTGCAGAATCCCTGGATTTCTCTGAAAATCCCTTGATGGCACAAGAACAAGTGAAAAGAGCCTTTCCCGGCAAAAAAAACTTTAGACTCTGCGTACAGCACAGTTTGACCCTGCAGGTTGCAGTGCAGCTTGAAGCAAAACCATTATGTATTGGACCCATCAGCCCATCCTTTATTTCCCATATTCTCCTTATAGCCTACCATTATAATGGCAGTCACTTTAATCCTCATATATAATTATATATAATGATAAAAATAATTGGCACTGGGCTTCCCTTACGTATTTCGCAAGCGACGTATATTGAGGCATTCACGAAACGGGTGGAAGTAGGGTCGGCGAGTGTTCCGGTCGCAAATGCAATCTCATCGTTTTTTCCATCTTCAAACTGGTTGATCCAGGCAAAGCGGGTATCACCGAGCAATGTTGATGTGCATCCCGACTTGTACGCGTTCGCACTTAGTAATATGCCATTGTGTACCCTGCATATGTCATGTCCATCTGTAAAATTGAAACGCTTAGAACTGTGCGTCCGTTTCAGGACTGCGCCAACGTGAGGACAGTAGGTGTACCCAGTCAGTGGTGCATTGACTGGGTAGAATCACATATAGAAACAGATATCAACATACAAGTACTCAGATTGTGAGCCAAGGAAAGAAAGTTATAACAAGGAAATCGTGGGCACGAGTCATGCTCTTCATGCCGCGGAATGTCTCAGTACTCCTAGTCACGTTTGTCCCTAAGTTGTGCACGTCTGACTCTTAAAAGTCTGGTTTAGTTAGCCGACGCGATCGCATGACTTGTGCCAACAATTTTCATGTTTTTATTAATGCGATTAATAATATTAGTGAAGCGGACATTACAAAATGATGAATGAGAATACATGTACTTGGTCCGCGTCAGCAATATTGTCGCTTATCTTTCGACAATTTGAACTTAGACTTTGGACATGAACGCGTGCACCTGAAGTGATAAAACTTGGTACGATGGACGGTAAGGTATAGAATGACAACTAGCTGCGAGGAATTTATTGTCCAAAGAAGGGTTCCTACTTTTTTCGGTCCTCCTTGTCGCTGCTCTCGCCGCTGGCGACAAATATTTTTGCTTGGGATCGACTCTCTTGCTTTTGCAAGCTCATCTCTCTTCCTCTCCGCTGCCTGGATATTTTCTAAAGAGAAGTCGATCGTGACGGTCGCCTTCTCTATGGGACTTCGCCTGGGCAGCACGACAGCCTGTGTGGTTCAAATCAGACGCCGTTCTTTGCAAGATTTTATTTTGAACGACGACGACGCGTACAGTACATGTACTTGCAAATCTCCACGACGCGCTGGATACTCCGAGCGAGGAGCTGGAGGTAAGGGAGCTGCGATCTCAGCTTGATGAGCGATCCCTGAGGTGAGTGATCTCGGCCGTTCAGCAAAATGGAGCTGATTCCGAGTAGCCGATTACTTTCTTGTGGCTTGCGCTGCTCTTGTCTGCACAGCGTAACCGGATAATCTATTTTGATGCGGCGCTGTATCAATCAGAATCACCCACCTGTCGCTCTCGAAATCCACTCGAACTCTAGCTAGACCTTTCAGGTACTAGCAAACTAACTTGCTAACCAAAATTGGGATGAAATGGGCTGCCAAGTAAGCATTGGCGTCATATAAACAAAGCTGAAAGATAAGCGACAATATCGCTGACGCGGACCAAGTATCTAAAATGGTTGTTCCTAATCGATTTTCTTGAGACTATCATCAGGGAAAATCGTCTCACAATAGAGGCTATACGGAGAAACAAACTACTTATAGGTTATCGGATAGTGGGAAGTATACAAGGTGAGGTGTGAAAAAAACTAAAGTGGGAGAGAAGACGAAAGAAATTAGAAGAAAAGATGTGAGAGTGTTCTGACGGTGTGAGCTACTTCATAAGGTGAGTGAAATGAAGGCGTGGAAGCAGGTGAATGTGATAGAGTGAGGAACTGTGAGGTGTAGGTGTATGCGAATGAATACGTGTGTGAACGCTAAAATGCTAGAAAATGTCACAAAACTGAGACTCTTCACCTAGCATTCACACACGTATTCATTCGCATACACCTACACCTCACAGTTCCTCACTCTATCACATTCACCTGCTTCCACGCCTTCATTTCACTCACCTTATGAAGTAGCTCACACCGTCAGAACACTCTCACATCTTTTCTTCTAATTTCTTTCGTCTTCTCTCCCACTTTAGTTTTTTTTTCACACCTCACCTTGTATACTTCCCACTATCCGATAACCTATAAGTAGTTTGTTTCTCCGTATAGCCTCTATTGTGAGACGATTTTCCCTGATGATAGTCTCAAGAAAATCGATTAGGAACAACCATTTTAGATAGGGCCGAAACGATTATACCGATTACTCGTATATCACTCGTTATGGATGAAATCGATAATCGTTATGATCGATAACGATTATGACTGTACAGTGCGAGAGCGGTCATGACGTCAGTACATGCAGTCCATGCATGGCATGCACGCGCGTCATGCGCACAAGTACATGAACGTCGAAGTACACGTGCATGAAGCCGTAGGTCCGTACAATCATTGCACGCTTGATCCTTTTTCTTTTTGGGTACTCGTACTCGAATCGTAGTCGTACATAGTTACGACATTCACTGCACTACTAGTAGTCAGCGTAGCCGGAAAATGTAACAACCGGAAAGCTTCATTACTATTAGGTTGTAGCGAAACTGTGAGTGTGGCTGCCGGCCTTCTAGTTTGTTCAGTTCTTGTCAAAAACTTAGTTAGTTTTTGATTGTTGGTGAGGAGAGCAGTGACAATGCTGCCGCCTGGAAAAGCGAAAGTTAATCTGACCAAGAGATCGCCAGCTTGGGCATATTTCGAGGAAGCTGATAGCGTAGCGAAATACAATTCGTGCAGCCGCGAGCTCGTCCGTCAAAGCGGCACAACCAACTTGTTCCAGCACCTGATTTCTGCTCATAAAGACCAGTACGCCGCTGCGGTAGGGAAAGGATCGGCAACCCAGTCGACAGCAACGGCGACTACCAGCAATGTTGAGCGCAGTGACAATGCGACGAACAGTGCTGGAATGAAGCCCGTCACGTCGTTCTTCGGCACAGGTTACTTGCGAACGTGCGACAGCAGGCGCCCAGGCATGTTGACGGAGTCAATCATCGACTGGATTGTCGATTCCAGTCGACCCTTCTCCATTGTAGAAGACAGACGACTGATAGCTGATGTTTAATGGCAGAGAAACACTTCTCATATCACGTTGCAAATTTCATTTTGGTCTTTTTTGGGCCTGTGTGGATCTTTCACCCATACGTACCTATATATAGTTGAACGAACTTAATTGTTTTTGCTGTATACTGATGTCCAACATGACACGTATAAAACTTGTTAGGGAAATCGGTAAAACCAATAAATCGATCGTTAGTGTTATTGGTTAATCGTTATGGCAAAATGGGCAATCGTTTCGGCCCTAATTTTAGATACATGTATTCTCATTCATCATTTTGTAATGTCCGCTTCACAAATACTATTAATCGCATTAATAAAGTTATTGTCTCCTCGTCGCCTTTTAGTTTTCATGTTACAAGAATTTACAAGTGGTTTCAAATACTTATCATCTCTGCTGGTCATTTTTGCAACACATCATTCCGTACTTGAGCTGCTGTGGTTTTGGTTGGCAAGGAGACATAAAATGGCACAGACCATCATTGCACCCGGTCTTGTGAGGACAGGTTTTGAGAATTCTTTCACTATCCATGCACTGTCAAAATGTCAACCGTGACCCGTGAATTCAGCATGTAAATGCAGGGCCATAGAAGGAATGACCTGCATTGGCAATGCGGTTACAGTGGCCCACGTAATGACAAATAGCTGTCCCAGAGAGTTGCTAATACACACAGTGTTTAAATGTGATGAACTACAAATTAATGTGTGTGAAAAGAGAAAAAGAGAGGTTGAACAAATCAAACACCAAAGTGGAATTTCGGTAACGGTGACTGAATGACTCCAACATACCACAAGCATTATGCAAGGATTGTAAGTGATCATCACCACTCTGCTACTGCAGTAAAGACCTGATGGGTAGATTCCAAAAGTGGTCCGGTATGAGCGGACCAGAATTGGCTTCTGATGTGAGTCAAAATTTTGGTGTGCTGTTTATTTTGTGTTTCATGTCGCATTTTGTGACTTCTGTCAAAGTTCAAGACAATACATGCACATCGAACAGAACTTACTGGCACAGCGTGGCGGCACGGAAGACAGATTTCTGTCAGCCATGCAACTTTGCGTGGCTACACCCACCACAGCTAGATTGTGAAGGCAAGAATAGGTGACAGTTTCCTGGAATTGAATTACCTTCCTGTCGGTCATACCATTAGCAATTGTTTGTACATTACATTTCACCGCTGTATAAAGCATGCGAAATGGAAGGAAAAAAACAGTTTCAAAGGTGTATGACATTCCGCATTTGGTCCATTAACACCCATGCACTCGCTATTGCAGACCAGTGGAGAGCACACATCATATGGAGGATTCATGGAGTGCTGGGCAACCGAATCATGCATGTGATAATCATGTAGGATAGTCCACCCATGAGGTGCAGCCCATGAAATGGGCACCCATGAACTGGGCGGAGTGTAGACGGCCTGTATGATAGTGTGTATGTATGTCCCCGCACAAAGTGCAACCCATGAGATGGGCGCCCATGAAATGGACGGAGTGTGGACGGCCCACGCACACGAGGTGCAGCCCATGAAATGGGCACCCATGAACTGGGCGGAGTGTGGACGACCTGTGTGATAGTGTGTATGTATGACCGCGCACAAAGTGCAGCCCATGAGATGGGCGCCCATGAAATGGACGGAGTGTGGACGGCCCACGCACGAAGTGCAATGCCCGTTAGGAGGCAGGAGTGTGGGAGTATGAGTGTGATGGCCGAAGGCCGTGATAATAGCCAGATGAGAGGAGATGGCTTGCCCATGGTTGCCCAGCCTCCATGCTAAGTTGTGACACATTGCAATGCACGTGAATGACACTGTTGTTGCTATCCGCGCAGTTTGTCAGCACAATCCTAGCAGAGTAAGTTGCTGTGCTGTTCCAAACGGTCAGCCGTGTGGGCACGTGCATGGGTGCGAGTTGCGTGCCCGCGTGGCGGGTTCTTACATACCTCCATGCGTTCTGTGATGCGCTTGAACCTCTGACAGCTTTTGGGTCCGCTGTGCCATGTCTGTGTCGGTTGTCCTGATGTAGCGCAAGACACTGTCGCTTCTCCATCGGCCCGTTGCCCTGATTAGCCAGTCCGGGGTACCCGCCATGGCTGCAGTTGTGGCGGCACCGATGCGGAACGAATGACCAGCGTAATCGCGCGAATTGGGTGTTCCCGTGAGTGGGAGAAGCTGTCGGAGCTCTTCTGTCAGTGCCTGCTTGGTCAGCGGTCTCCCAGGGCGGTAGCGGAAGAGTGCGTCAGCGGCGTCAGACGGACAGACTGTAACATATGCCAGGAGGGCGGCAACCGGGCAAGGTTGTGAAGTGGTACTACCAATTATCTGCATGGCCCTGACTGAGTTGGTCCGTCTTCGATTGCTTGCTGTGGAAGCGGATATATCCGCGTCGTTGAGTGACATCCAGAGTCGCATCCTGACGCGTGGCATGAAGTGCAGGGTCAAACCCGGCTGGAGGCGCAGTGAATTCAGCGCATCGAAGAAATCCGAAGAAGGCGAGCACCATTGCCGCCTTGAGCATGCCCTTGTCCTGCTGGTGACGCCGTTGGTCCAGGCTGAGTTGGTTGAGGAGCTTCTGCAGCAAATCAATGATGATTGGGAGGTGAGTGCGCTGGATTGCCGGGTCAGTCGCCGTCCTCTTGATGCCTCGCAGAACACGTGGCAGCAGCAATGCGTTCAGCGTTGGATCTCGGAATCCGGCTTCGAGATGCATGTTGCGTACTGCGGCCATGTAGACATGAATTGTCTGTGGTTGAAACGATTGTCCGAGGTGTGCTGCGAAGCAGCTGAGCATTGCGTCTGTAGCCGGCATGAGCGTCCATCCCTGCAACTCACAGAATTGCGTAAATTTCCTTTCGCCAGTGGTGTACGTGCGCCGTGTTGTCGGGGCGATTGCCATGGCTGCCAGGTCGGCGACCTCCCGCATCAGTCCGGGAGAGGGAGGCGGATTGCAGTGTCCGGGGCTTGCTGTGCCGATGGTGCCAGCTGCTGGAATGCCTGTCAGAGTGATACGGAAATAGGGCTTGGCGCGGCTAAACCTCTTGTTGATATCCCATAAGCGCCGCGTAAATGTTCTGCCTGGTACGACGACGCTCGACGCAAAGGAGAGTGTCCCCAGGAAGTGATCGAGTTTGCGTTGCGTGGTCTGGGTGCAGCGTGACAGCTCGCTGAGGAGCTCGCGGAGGTCCGCCGGTTTGTCGTCTGGGAGACGGGCTTCCATGCGCACCGTGTCCAGCACAATTCCGAGGAAGGCAGTAATGTGTGAAAGCGAACAGTGTTCAGGGGAGTGGAAGTCGGCTTACTTTTTCTCAGTGGGCTTCGAAGTCTTCTCATGGCTATCTGCAGGGCGCTGCCACCTGAAGCGGGTGGTGCTGGTGCAGGATGTGGCGGCATGTCCTTTGTCTTCACATGAGCTGCAGGCGTAGAGACGGTCGCAGGGTGTGCGGGAACAGGGCCTGCCGCGGTAGAAGTTAAAACAGACTTGGCGGGTGCTGCCCGCCACTGATGGAAAGGGCTGAGCGTGTTGAGCTGCGGCATGTGGGCAGCGGTCGCGGCTGTTTTGGAGCGTGGATTTGGTGCATGACGGACGGGGAGAGCGGAGTAGGTAAATGCTCCACAGCGTCTGATTGATCACGTCTCAGCGCAGTGCCATGCTGGCGGTGTGTTGGCGAAATGCTCGATCATAGTTCAGCACAGCAGACGTCGTGAACTGTTGGTTCGCAGTACAAAGTATGTGCTGGTAGCAGACGAGCTCATGAGCTCGGTCAGGACGAGCAAGAACGACGGTACCCATGTAGATCGTCCAGGCGTCCAGCCAAGCCCAGAAGTCGTTGATCGCGCACGTGTGCTTTGCGCTGAGGTTGAGCGAGAGCTGAGCCATGTCGCCGGCAGCTCAACTGTAACCAGTTGTATTGGCTCCTGTCCCTGGGTGCTGAAGTTTTCCGGCAAGAGTTTGTCAAGTTCCACAAACTCTCCGCGCTGGATTTTTTCAATCGCACGACGTGGCGGTGTGGGTAGAACCGAGGACTTTGAGAGAACTGGAGGTCCTGGCAAAGTCGGAGGTTCCTATAGAACTGGAAGTTCCGGGCAGGTTTGGTCCGGAGCTTGACGCTCGGAGCGTGGGAGCAATATTTCGGGTGCGGAGCGCGCGCGTGGTAGAGATCGGCTTCCAGATCAGACTTAGCACTGTTCTCCAGGTGTTCCACGCTTTCGAGGAGAGGGTGGAGGGTGTTCATCTTCATAACGGCTGAGGAAATGATGTTCGGAGAGGGCAATGAGGGCTCGTCCTGCAGAGAAGCGTCGGTGCCTGGAGCGGGGTCAGAAGTCTGAACTAGCTGCTGACGGTGTGTCGGAGGCATCAGGCGCGAAGGTACGCTTGCCGTCGGTCCGCGCGTATGGCGAGGTCAAAGCCCTACCCGAGCGGCGACGGGTAACCTCGACGGCAAACCCGCGTCCGCGTCCACGTCTGCTTCCTCGTACAGAGCCTCGTGGCATGGTGAAAGAGAGAAAGGGAGTGAGAAAGGAACAAACCGGTGTTCTTCTCACTACCCAAGCAAAGCAAATATTAAGTAGCAATGTGGCCAGCGCGAAGTATGGTGTATGCGTTACGGGTTCAAGCTCCCATGTGTGCTGCAGCCGCATATGGCTGGTTGGCTGGCGAGTTCAGGTGAGTTCCGGCGTACGCATGTTACATGCCACCACAGCGTGCACGTACGTGTTACTTGACATGCATCAATGAATAGCGTGGGATCTGCGGGCTCTTTGGAAGCCGCTGGAGCGTGTGTGAAGTGGTGGCTTGTGCAATGTGTTAACCTACATTACCTCAAGCTCTAATGTGCTAAAAACCAGATTTGAGGCAGGGAACAAGGATTTATTTTTAATCATTGTATGTCATTGTACTGCTGTTATACCGTAAAGTACCGTTGATCCGCTCCCTCTCTAATTCCTGCCCCCTGTCGATTTTCTACCTGTGAAGCGACTTCGGTGTATACAACGAAAATACGATGTTGAACCGACGCATGCGCTGCTGTACACGATATTTGCCAATTCTGCTTGGTTGTACATCGTACTTCACTTGACAGCCTTGATCTAATTCCCACCCCCTGCCGAAAACCCAGCTGGGAAGCGACATGGCGTGGTCCTTTACGGCACATGTACCATGATTGCGGCAAGCCCAGCATAACAAGCACGATATAGGATGCTCGAGAAAGCATTAGTTATCTGTGTGTTGTTATATGAGCCGCAATCAGCGAAAACGACTCTTAGAGGTTTCGTAATTTTTTCAAGAAAAAGGTCGATTTGTGACGTTCAACGATTTTTTGATTGCGCTGCGAACAGCGCGACGAGTTCTTCTTGATCTCCTTGCTTGAATTCATTTGAAGTAATTAGTTAGTTGAAGTGGTGTCGAGTGGCGACTCGAGTGTTCCTTGATCTTGTTGCGATGGCTGCGGACGCCAGAGCTCTTCGCAGAGCACACGCGGCAGTCATTGTGTACAGCTAGCTCGAGCCTGGTGGGGAGTGGATGCTGAAGTAGCCGCTGAAGTTCAGAGTGAGGATGAGACGTTCTTTGGTTCCGACATCGATGTCGACAGCGAGGCGGAATCGCAGCCGTCATCTTCTGCTGCGTTGCGGCTCAAGGTGGTCGATGACTCGTCAGAGTCGGAAGATGAGGAGTCATCACCTGAGATAAATTCTGAGTCTAGGGCTAGTGACGGCAGCGACGTCGGGTCGTCAGCTGCACAGGAAGAAATGGAAGACATTGCGGAACGACTCCACGCAGGATGCAGCTGCAAATAAGTCGATCATGTCTCCGCACTCTTCCGCTATTCTTTGTCATTCTAGTTGCTTACTGTGCTATTTCAAAGGTATTCAAGCTGCCTACCCACCTAAAAATGCTGAATATTTATTGTACACATACATCGTATACATACATTGCACCAATTTGGAGGACATCTTGTATATTGGTGTATACACCCGTTTTGAATCGGAATATTGAACTTTTTCTTGGCTGAGGTCCTTCAGTAGATGTGTTTCAACAAATTTCTTACCAAAAAGGAATTTTGAAAAATTTGACCCTAAGGGCTGTTTTCGCTGGTTGAGGCCCATATGATATTCTCGTGGAATCAGGTGACAAAACTTGACAAGAGATGACATAATTATATGACACATGTGACATTTGAGCACTGTGTTTTCGATATTATGCTAGGATCCAACTCGTAGCCAGAACAGCTAAGTGCTAAAAACTGAGCAAAACCAGTGTGTATTGGACCCATCAGCCAATCCTTTATTACCCATCTTCTCCTTATAGCCTGCCATTATAATGGCAGTCACTTCAATCCTCATATATAATTATATATGAGCCTGGATCAGTAAAAACCATCACATGTGCAAAAATTTCAAAAAATATTTTGTGCTCCAAATTGATCCACAACCACTGATAACCAGTCTGAAGAAATTTTCGATCAATCGCAGCACCGTAAGTGACCAAAAAATGCGGTACACCACATCGCCGTTAGGCAAATGTTGGAAGGGCATTTCTGTGTAGGATGCAAGTATGAGCGTTGGTATGTGTCTGATCCTGTTAGCCATTGCCATCACTCAGCCGGCTAACAAGGAGGGATTTTATAGTCCTTGGGGTGTACTCAGACACTAGCTTGTCCAAGTACATGATTGGCTTCACTGACTATCGCACAGCTAACGGCATATGGCCAAGTTCCAGGGGCTGATATTGCATCCACACCAGGCTCTGTACTGGTGCTCTCCAAGCCCTTCACTTCCATTAAAACATATCTGCACACGCGGAGTGCAATCACAGTAGCTGTGACTGCTCAGCAGACAGGCTCATGAGCATGAGGCATGTACTAGGTGCAGATACATTCAACGGTTACCTGACCCTACAGGAACATATTTTTTTGAATAGAGGACCAATACACCACTTGTATACAGTTTTGATGTTAATTTGATATCATATTATGTCTCTTCACTAACTGAGGTATCCCAGTTGTTCGTACAACCTTCGCTTCCTAAGAATGACTTGCCCAGGACAACTTGGTAGTGATGACAACTGAGCTAGCTTACTGCAAGAGCCGCCATTGTTACCATAGCGAAACTCACCAATGACAGTTCACGTGATTATTTTGTTGCTGTAATTTCCCAGCGTACCCAACATCAGCTCTTTCACTCTTTAATGTCCCTGAGCACAGATCATAACAGTGATCAAATGTTTGCCTCGGTCGGGGGAATAAGTAGGAGACAACCAGCTCCAGTGGTTGTCACCTTTCACCACTGCTGTCATTCGCACTTTTCGATGTGCCCCATGATGCATTCATTTATGCTTTGCACTGCCGCCATTCACAACTTTTCGATTTACGCTGTGCTTCAGCTCCAGATTTACTCATTAACGTTTTCTGATGATCGCTTAGCGCGTGAAACTCAGAGTTAACACGCTTTCTCTGTCCTCTTATTGTTTAAGTAAAAGTGGGGAGGCTTCCTGCAGTTTCATAAACAGTTAAGTAGTAGAGCCCACACGCTCTCATACATTAACACTTGCAATAGTTCAACTCATTTCAAAATATTATTGTGAACCTGATGAAGGCAATTTGCCGAAACGTAGTAATAATTATTGTGAAATGAGTGGAACTATTGCAGTGTTAATGGAAGAGAGCGTGTAGGCTCTAATACTTTTAACTATTATTGTTTGTTTCAGGTATACGTACATGTGGACAAGTGTACACTTACGTGTGCAGGGAGGAATTTGTGTACTTCCACTATTACACACGGGTTGTGCATTAAGGTATTCATAACCAGGGTGGCATGTAACGCTACCGCTCTCTGATATATTAATTATTCTATCTCCATCTCCAGTCGTGGTGATACGTTGACAAGCTTCAAGCACAAGTAGACAAGTGGAAACCGAATCAACAGATTGGGCAGATGACATTTGAGAGAAATAGGGTTTAATTCAAAATCTTGATGATGCTCATGAAGACCGAGACGTTGAAACAATACTTCTAATGGATTTGCGTGTAATGCTGTGCCCTTTTGAGTGTAGGCAAATTGCCTGCAAACTATTTTAAAGATTTATTGGTCACGAACCCGCGCCTGGTTTTACATACAATGCCTCTTGAAGTTGGAGAACAAGAAAGGGGAGACAAAGCCCTTGCTTAAGCCCAATCAGCCATCATGGCCCCTGACGGAATCCATACGCCACGCAAACCTTTTGCCCAGTGAAACAAGCAGAAGAGAGATGGCTCTTAGTTCCTTTGATGCATGTAGTCAGGAGTAGATAAACAAGAGTGTGCAACTCCGGATCTCGCATTCACAATCTGCAGATACCTGGGCCACTGCGGAATTTTTTGTTGACATTACCTTTTTTCCAGAAAAACGAACATTTTGCCACAGAGCAGTGTGAGAGCACGTGCTGGGCACCGACCTTGCAATGTGAAGCCCGGTCAAGTGGACGAGGCAAAACTTTCCAAAAGACTGGCAGCGCTTGCGTCATAGAAAATATGACGTCAACAAAAAGTGTCGACGTGGGCCAACCCATCTTGGAATTGCACACTCTTGTTTATCTACTCTTGATGTAATCCAAGTGTTTTAGGCTAATTTTGTTTTTACCAGTCGAACTGTTCGTCTTCCGACATGGCCGACATGCCACACTATAGTCAGAGTTTTCTCTCAGAGGTTTAACACCTCGTTTTGGGCATGGGACCAAGGCATCTGAAAATTAAAAGCCCTTGAACCCGGCTGTTTGTTGCACACCAGAGAATCCAAATTTAAAAAAAAATTCAGGTGTTGGTCCGAAACGAAGGGTGATGAAATGGGTAGGAAAGAATGAACAAATCCAAGAAACAAATCACTGAGGATCGACATGTTACTGGCTGTAATCCTGTTTCCTCTGCTCCCGTTTTCACCTTGTACACTCGTACCTCGTCATCATGGCAAACAATCAAACAGGAATTTCAAGGATGTAGATGCAGTGTATGCTGGTATGCATGTGATGACAGCCTAGATTAATGTGTACCTGCTCAGCGAGCTGGCGGTGGCTGAAAGCCGGATCTAAACCAATTGCTCTTTTAAGTGTACAACTCGCACAGCTCTCAAGGGACATTATGTTACAGACCTGCGTGATTTCCTATCATACCCTGGGTTCTCATCATATTGTGTTGCTTTGGTAAGTGTGCTTGCGGAGTAGGAAATAGGGACAACGTTGAGTACCATTGCGATGTAGAAAGCAGCAGCGAGTCAGGAAGAGATACTACCGTAAAATCCCGCCAGAGCGCCCCATCTCTCCCATCCGCCCCTCCCTGACTTCTTGTCAGGGACGTGATTGATTGTATCCTCGTATGACTCTGTCGCAGTCTGTGATGCCGTACTGCACTACAGACGCGTGCTCGACCCCGTTGGAAATGTACGCAACAGTGCCCACCCTCCTGACCTGGGATCGCACAAACCCTGCGTTTTGTGGGGCTGTTTGACTCCTGGCTCTTGACCTTTGGTCGGTGTACGAGACGCAGGAACAGTTTTCGTAGGGTGAGTACTTTTTCATGTAGCACTGAATGCGGCAAGTACAGTGAGTAGGACTCGCCCATCCGCCCCTCCCCACCTGAAGCGTCGAGGAGGTAGGGGCGCTCTGGCGGGATTTTATGGTATTTGATGTTTTTTTTACATGAACTTGGTTATACAGTACAACCTAGTGTAAGCGACCGCTGGTTTTAGCGACCACCTGCTTTTAACGACCGTTTTCCATGCACGGACAGTTCTACACAGAAACTGCACCGGACACAGTGATCACCTGTCTTGCACAGCAACCGACTTTTAGTGTACCAAGTGCCATACTGCACCTGCACACAGCGACCAAAACTAACCAAAAATGCACTCTCGGCAGGCAGAGTTGATTGCAACAGGGTTGAAGTGTGTTCTGAAGCAAGTGTATGCAGTCGACTGAAGTGACATGTGGCAGTGCAGGATGCACTGCATGCACTTGAGTGAGGTGTTCTCTGCCTGCACGAGAGTATTCTATGCTCCACACCTGTCAGTACGAATACATGGAAGTTCAGTCATGCACATTTATGTCTAATCCGATGTGACCTGGCTGTTGCTTGCAGCGTGGGGTGGTCTGGCTGTTGCTTGCAGCGTGGGGTGGTCTGGCTGTTGCTTGCAGCGTGGGGTGGTCTGGCTGTTGCTTGCAGCGTGGGGTGGTCTGGCTGTCGCTTGCAGCGTGGGGTGGTCTGGCTGTCGCTTGCAGCGTGGGGTGGTCTGGCTGTTGCTTGCAGCGTGGGGTGGTCTGGCTATTGCTTGCAGCGTGGGGTGGTCTGGCTGTTGCTTGCAGCGTGGGGTGGTCTGGCTGTTGCTTGCAGCGTGGGGTGGTCTGGCTGTTGCTTGCAGCGTGGGGTGGTCCGGCTGTTGCTTGCAGCGTGGGGTGGTCTGGCTGTTGCTTGCATCGTGGGGTGGTCTGGCTGTAGCTTGCAGCGTGGGGTGGTCTGGCTGTTGCTTGCAGCGTGGGGTGGTCTGGCTGTTGCTTGCAGCGTGGGGTGGTCTGGCTATTGCTTGCAGCGTGGGGTGGTCTGGCTGTTGCTTGCAGCGTGGGGTGGTCTGGCTGTTGCTTGCAGCGTGGGGTGGTCTGGCTGTTGCTTGCAGCGTGGGGTGGACCGGCTGTTGCTTGCAGCGTGGGGTGGTCTGGCTGTTGCTTGCATCGTGGGGTGGTCTGGCTGTAGCTTGCAGCGTGGGGTGGTCTGGCTGTTGCTTGCAGCGTGGGGCGGTCTGGCTGTTGCTTGCAGCCTGGGGTGGTCTGGCTGTTGCTTACAGCCTGGGGTGGTCTGGCTGTTGCTTGCAGCGTGGGGTGGTCTGGCTGTTGCTTGCAGCGTGGGGTGGTCTGGCTGTTGCTTGCAGCGTTGGGTGGTCTGGCTGTTGCTTGCAGCATGGGATGGTCGGTTACACCAGGGTTACTGTATCTAGAATAGCTCAGCAAAGGGTTAAAACAGAGCAAAACCAATTGCTATTGGCACTGGGCTTCCCTTACGTATTTCGCAAGCGACGTATATTGAGGCGTTCACGAAACGGGTGGCAACAGGGTGGGCTAGTGTTCCGGTTGCAAATGCAATCTCGTTGTTTTTTCCATCTTCAAACTGGTTGATCCAGGCAAAGCGGGTATCACCGAGCAATGTTGATGTGCATCCCGACTTGTATGCTTTTGCACTTAGTAATATGCCATTGTGTAGCCTGCATATGTCATGGCCATCTGTAAAGTTGAAAAGCCTGTGATCGTGTGTCCGCTGCAGGACTGCACCAACTTCAGGACAGTAGCTGTACCCAGTCAGTGATGCATCTGGGTAGAAGCACATATAGAAACAGATGTAAGGTTATTAGTGTTCTAAAATGCTTAGCATCTCTATAGTTCATCTTGCAACACACGAGTACTTGAGCTGCTGGGTTTGCTGGGAGCCATAAAACGGCACAGAACATCATTGCACAAGGTGTTGTGATGCTTTTTTTTTTTTTTACTATGTTCACATACCCAACTCATAAATTAATAATACAGACAGACCATGTTCTGAGAAACCTTATCGCTATGCCGACAGTGTTAAAATATCAACTATACATCATCCCAGCACGTACAGACAGTAACAGTCCATTTCAAAACTATAGACGCGTACCTAGGCAAAAACCGTTATGCCAGCATCTATACGACATAAAACCTGTGATCGCTTTGTGCATATTTTTTTTCCAAATTGGGCGTCTGCTATTCAATCGTTTAGAAACTATAATGAGAGTAATTGTTGAGCTGACCTGAGCAATATTTCAAAAACTATTCTAAAAAAGTTCCAGCCAAATTTGAAATATTTCAAAACACTACGTGTCTATAGTTTTGAAATGGACTGTACATGCGAGGGCATACAAAGACCAAACTATATTATCCCATGCTTATAGTGGCAAAAATAATGGCAGCTGAATGACCTAGAAAGGTGGCAATAATTTGTGCGAAATGCCGATCAGCTTTAAATATCGCAGTGGACAAAACAGGAGGGCAATTTCAAACGGCAATTATCTTTTTGCCCATAGGTAACGCAACTTAGATCTTCCCGTCTATTTCGGTTTATTCGGATGTGGTAGTGTGCAGTTGCCATTCCCTTGAACGACAATGCTAGCCAGCATTCGCACGAGAACTCGAAGTGGGCAGTCTGCCGTAATTTTACCGTATTTCCGCACATATAAAGCCATGGCGTTATATCCGAATATAAGGCCACCCTCACTTATAAAGCCATGGCGTTATAAGTGAACAAAATTCAAGGTGGTCGAAGTAGCATCCAGCGTTAAAGGTGAGTTCAATTCTTTCAGTGAACCTACAGTAGCGGTGATTCTGTCTTCATGTACCCATCTCCACTGTCACATGCCATACAGCCGACGCACCTTCACACAAGTTTGTATGCCACCTTGTACACAATAGGTTCATAATTTGAAATTTGCAGGGAAAATTGAAAGTATATGGATGCTCGACATGAACGTGCAACGGCACCATACGAGTACTCGAAGTTCATACTCTGCCGTTTTTTTCATGTAAGGCTGTGTTTACATGAGAAATTTCAACCCGGGTCAAGTTCAGCCCGGGTTGAAAGTCTGTACGATAGACAAAATAGGTGAGCGTTTATATGAAGACAGTTGACTCGGATCAAATACTGATATGCCGCCAAAATTCCACTTCTAGAGTCCTGTATGGTCATGTTAGGTACCTCCTCCCGTACCTTTTCTAGCTGGCCTGCATGCACTTACGTACTCACCTTTTGTCTCCTTTTGTTCCGTTGGCCTGGGTAGCTACTTGCGCGCCCATATTTGCCATAGCTACCCAGGCCCTTTATCTTGCCGTTCAGACTTGATCTCTCGCTCTCTCTTTTCTCACTCTTCAATGTAGTCGTTTCGTTCATCTTGGTCTCTTGTCTCGTCGTCTATAATAAATGTCGTTTCCCCAATCTACCTGTTCCCGTTGTAATGTCTGGATAATGTGTCGTCAGTCGTCCTGTTTCGAACTCAACATTGGCGCCCGATTATTGATCGACCCACGACCCTGAGATCATCCCATGCCCAGCCGTCCTCAACCACCATTCGTCTCGTCTATATCAACCTCGTCTCGTCCATGTCAGTCTCGTCTCTCCTATGCCAACCTCGTCTCGTCTCTATCAACCTCGTCTCTCCTACGCCAACCTTACCTCGTCTATTCTCGTTCAAGCCATGCAGGTCAGCTACCTTTCTCTCTTTCTTTTTTTTGTATGCTTCTTCGTCAAATTTATTTTCGTGATTTTTTTGTAGTGTGTGTGCGCGCGCGTGTGTTCGTAAAACATTACCAAGTTAGGGGTCCGATCATGGTGAGCCACGCTCTAATTTTTGGATGTTTAGCAAAAGTGTAACTAGGCTGTATTAGCCGTGCAAAATACTAGTAATTCACGTTCCTCGTCAAACTCCAATAGTTATTTCACACAATAAGTAGTACAGGAATGATCTGTACGAGTGCATTTTAGTACACACTTTCGTGAGATCCATGCGCGCGTGCAGTATGTGTGTGTGTGTGTTTTCTCCTCCAGTTCATTTTTTTTAAATCTTTTTCTCTCTCTTTTTTTTCTCTCCGCGAGGACGCGGGATTTTTTTTCATGGAGGGGTGGTATGTTAGGTACCTCCTCCCGTACCTTTTCTAGCTGGCCTGCATGCACTTACGTACTCACCTTTTGTCTCCTTTTGTTCCGTTGGCCTGGGTAGCTACTTGCGCGCCCATATTTGCCATAGCTACCCAGGCCCTTTATCTTGCCGTTCAGACTTGATCTCTCGCTCTCTCTTTTCTCACTCTTCAATGTAGTCGTTTCGTTCGTCTTGGTCTCTTGTCTCGTCGTCTATAATAAATGTCGTTTCCCCAATCTACCTGTTCCCGTTGTAATGCCTGGATAATGTGTCGTCAGTCGTCCTGTTTCGAACTCAACAGTCACGTGAATCCTTTCGCTCTATTTTTGCATGTGCAGTGCTGTTCAAACCTGGCGCAAGATATGCACAGAAGTACATAGTACGATATCTTTGACCCGGGTTGATTCCCCCCCCCCCCCCCCCCAAGTGGAGGGTTGAAATCAACCCGGGGCGAAATTTCAACCCGGGTCAAGCGCAATGCGTCATGTAAACGCGCCATTCGTTTTGTGTGCATGGTGGGTTGAAATCTGACCCGGGTCGAACTCAACCCGGGTGGAACCGCCTTAGCGCCATGGCGTTAAAACCGAGGCTATTTTCTCCAAAAATTTAGTCCAAAACAGCGATGTTTCATTATGCCAAGGCTTGATATGCGCGGATATACGGTAATAATAACATGTCTTCTATCTTGGCATTTGGCAAGACAGAGCGGAGGAGACAGGCAGATTATCCCACAATCTTCCTCTTTAGATCATAATCATTTTGTCAGAACATGCAGCCGATGTCCCAAGACTTATGAAATAGAGACGTGTGTGTGCAAGCCTTTGACTTCGAACTCCATATTTCCATGTCCCGGCTCCGAATTATCAAAAAAACATTCTTATTATCGAAATGAAGCTGGTACAGCGCTCTCTTCCACTTGGGGGTACTCACATAATATTGCTATCAAGAAAATTTTAAAAAGATTTATGGATTTCCTTGAAGTATTGTAAAAGCCCCTGTATACGCCCACTCGAAATTACGCCAACCCTCTGTGTACACTCGCGGTCAGGGGAAGTCAACACTTTTGTTTCAAAATAGCGCCCATGCCCATGTTTACACCCAGGCATGCTGGCAACACCAGTACATGTACAGGTACTGATACCCAATACTTACTGCTATCCCTTTTCCAAGTATACGCCCGGTTCCAAAATAGCGCCCGTGCCCTTGTATATGCCTAGGAAATCAAGGCTGCTATTCTATACGCCCGGGGCCTATACACGGGATTTTGCGGTATGACAAGCATATTTCTGTACTGATGACTAATTGTCGGCCAAGTTTCATGGCTCTACTTCCGATGTCTCTGAACTCTGGTTTTTCCCCAAAAGCACTGAATTGGCGAAAACCATGAAATTTCAGGCAGTTTGCCTCCGCTTGCAACAGTGTATTGTGCGTTTAGAACCCCAGTTGAGGAAGTTACCTTTTTTGGATCCTTTTTCAAATTTCAAATTTCGCAGTACTGTACTGTGTAGAATAAAATCACTTGACATTGCCATTCAGAAGAGCTCGCTAGTTGCGTGTCTGTGTGTTTGTGTGATTACAGGATATGTTTTTTGACATCGCAGAAATTCAGTGGGATAAATACAGACTCACTGCATGGGTGATACACGAAACTGCACAATAAAAAGTAATAAAAAAAGTTAATTATCGTGTCCGTTCCCAAAGGGAACTCACGACGGCCGCTAACACCCGCTAACTGCACAATGCAAGGTGCTAACCTGGCAAGACTACTCCATCGCACGAAATGATCAGTGCTGCCACAAAGCAGAGAGCCAGTAAGCCTCTCATCTGAAAACACAGGAAGAGGATAAGTTGACAAAAAAGCATACAACCGGAGTTGAGTTATGGGTGAAATACAGGCAAAGACGTGGCAGCAAACAATGGGTCACTCGTATCGTTTTGCTACTCTGAATTTCATGCAATATTTGCAATCATCATCCACGGTAAAAACATAACAATATTTCAGGCATGACCACACAAAACCTGTTTCATCTACTTCAAATGAACAAAAAAACCTACGTTGTGACTCGGAAGTTTAGCCAATAGTTTTTTTCACTAAAGAGAATAGACCAATAAGTTACGAGCTATGACTAAAAGTCTAGGAAGACAACAAGGCACGAAACTGACAAGGAAATTGACACATTCAAGGACCTGATACAGGTCGTCCCCCGTTAATACGAGTCCGGTTAGTACATAAACCCCGTTAGTACATAAGAAATCTCAAGTCCCGGACGAAACATGGTCACTTCCATACAAATTTTGTCAGTTAGTACATAATTCGTTTGTACATAAACCCCGTTAGTACATAACACTTCTCCGTACCCGCATGCCACCTACCTCAACAGTACATAACTGGTTGGTCTTTTGGCCTACTTGTGGACGCAATTTGCTCAGAAATCAGAGCGCACATCACAAACCGACAAAGCTCTGTTTTTTCCGAGTGGCTGTACAGGCGCGGCTGGACGTGTATCATGTAAACTGGAGAATGTTTGCTGACTGTGACCGTTATAACATAATTTTTTATGTTATATCGAGGAATCAAGAATATCTCACTCCCTAGCCATGGTAGCCAGAAACACTCAGAAAAGTTGAAAAAAGTGAAAAATTCTGGTACACAAGCAAGTTTAGTACATAAACCCCGTTAATACGTAACATTTGTCAAGTCCCAGAGATTATGTATTAACGAGGGACGACCTGTACCTAGCTCCAAAAATCTACAAAAAGCAAGCCAACAACCTTCCGACTTGGAAGGCTCATGTGGGGAAAGTTCTAATAAGGAGAATTCTAAGCTTGAAGGTTGTTGGTTTGTATTTTGCTGATTTGTTGGATCTAGGTGTCAGGTCATTGCATGTCTCGATATCCGTGCTAGTTTTGCCCATTGTTAACACACTATTTAACTGTCTCGTCATAACCCGTAACTCCTTGGTCCTTTCCATTTATTAAGAAACAATATAGCGTGGCTCTCAAACCTGTTCATGTTTGTCCAGTGAGACATTGTCAATGACCATCATGAGATAGTCAATATCACTCAACGAAGGCTCCTTTTATCAAGTGGTGTATTTCCTTGATAGAAAATTCGCCAAATATGAACGTTTTACGACAGGTCGGTTCCTGGGATAAGGCAAAGTCTAGAATCCAACATTATCTCGAGAGCAATCCAAACCTCGATGGGCCAGGGCTTCGCATTACCAAAACAACGACACTGCATGTATGTCTGCATGCCAACCGAAGTTATTGTCAATCATCAAATAATCAAATCGACGATGGAGAGTCAACTAACTAACTAACTTGTAGCTCTCTAACCATCTTAGCTATGGGAACAGGCCAAACCTAGAAGGTGCTGACAAGTTTTTCACTCCAAATGCATACTGGCCAACCCTCCCGGTTTCCCTGGGAAAATCCTGGGAAATCAACACTACTCCCGGGGTCCCGGGGATTTCAACCAAACTCCAGGAAAAGTCACAGTTTTTTCTGATACAGGATTTTCCTGAAAACTACATGGATTTGCCCCGAATGTCCCGGTTTTTAAAAAAAATATGTAAGGCGCCCATTCCCACTTCGAAATGTGCACGGCACTTTCAAGACCTGGCCAGCTTAGCGCTAGCTAACCTGCAAGATCTGCACTGACAAAGTGACAAGCGGGCGCCGACTGATCCAACTGCACTGCAGGGTCGAACTGTGCTGTACGCAGATCTGCAGAGACGAACGTTTTTTTGGCGGGAAATGCTGTTTTTGGTGCCGTCCAGGGATTTTAAGAGAAATCCAGGGGTTCTGCATGACTTGTCAAGGAATTGAGGTTTTGGTGGTTGGTCAGTATGCAAGTGCAGCTCACAACACGTGCTCCACATGGTGATGGCACTGATCCTTTGAATTGGAAGTTTTCCAATATTCTGCGCAGACATAAATGTTTCGGCTTATACCATATCAGCCAAAGCGTTGGAACAATACATTTTATTATGGTTGTATAGTGCCCAGTAAGTAAAAAAGTAAATGATCGTGTCCGTTCCCGAAGGGAACTCACGACGGCCGCTAACACCCGGTAAACCCTAGCGGCAGATGCAGAGCCTAACGATGGGGGTGAGTGGATAAGTCTCCAAACCACTGGCAAAGGTGCTGAGAAAGACCTCATTAGCCGCATCCATGTACCTCTTGTGCCTGGCCACAAGTTCCCAGTTGACTTTTGTAGCAGCACGGCTGGAAAATCGCTCCAAGGCAGGACTTGAACCAGGTATCTCTCGCATCGCAATCATGAAGCAACCGAGTGTGCCTGCCTGGTCTGCCTGGTAGTGCGCAGAAGGGCTTACTTAAAAATAAAGGTAGAGGTGGTTACATTTCGAAGAAATCTGTGCCCGTGAAGTTTAAAAAGAAGAGTGAAAATTGATCAAAAGGATTTTCCAGGTTGACTCGCTTTCAGAATCCGCCTGTTTCTAACTACTGTCCAATGTTTTATGTCAACTCGGTTTGTCAAATCTGGACTGGTGTGTAAAAACTAGGGGCATGTTCGTTTGGTAGGATCGGGATCCCGATCCACCAGATCCACTGGATTCGCACCCTTTCGATTGATCGTATCCGGATCCTTCGGATTTGGATCCGGTCAACCCACCCCGGGGCACAGGGTTGACCGGATCCAATGGATGCAAATGTGACCTTTGTGCGTATATGGCGGGTAAAAATCATCTTTTTGCTCACATTGTGGTATGCACACGTGGATGGAGCTAGAGCTTGTTGACTTTTCGTAAGACGCACGCGATGAGTACGACGTTCACCCTTTTGGGTGACTTGTGAGCGTAAATATGGCACCCCCAAAATAAAGTGTTCAGTTGAAATCTGAAGGATCCGATGGATCTGAGATCTGGATACCGATCCTACCAATCGAACATGCCCTAGTGTAACTTTTTGAAATTGTCATTGCTCTTTTGATTTCAGGCTATTTTTCCGAATCTTACACATATATTATAATAGTTCTAATAGCTGAAGATTGTGTTGCCTACAGTCCATTTCAAAACTATAGACGCGTACCTAGGCAAAAACCGTTATGCCAGCATCTATACCACATAAAATCTGTGATCATTTGTGCATAATTTTTTCCAAATTGGGCGTCTGTTATCCAATCCTTTAGAAACTATAATTATGAGAGTAATTGTGGAGCGATCCTGAGCAATATTCCGAAAACTATTCTCAAAAAGTTCCAGCCAAATTTGAAATAATTATTTCAAAAACCCTACGCGTCTATAGTTTTTAAATGGACTGTAGCATCACTATCCAACTGCAGAACATCCAGCAGAGCAAACACCATTTTCTTCTTGCGGAACTTTCTCATCCCTTGTTCGTCACAAAACTGTGCTCAACAATTCAAGTCTTGACACAACAAATGCTAGCCCTGATATGACACACACCCACTGAAACATACCGTTGGAATTCGTTAGTGCGGCTCGCTGCCCAGGCTGCTCGCTCTGAGGGCTGAAAATAACCTAGCAAGACACCAAACCTCTCCTGTTCAGCACCCGGAGGAATTCACGGTGATGAAAAACTCAAGAAGAAGAACTTGACAGACAGGAGCCTGATCGGATAGACTACTCTACGCTCATGGTCTATCTTTCCACTCCTTCCTCTCCTCTCCTTGCTATCTGTACTGTAGTCTTGGTACTACTGATCAAGAGTACTTACTCTTGCCTTGGTGCTATCCAACACCAAGTAGGTTAATGGGAAAAACTGGGAACAAAAGTAGCTTGTAACTGTTGTTGCAGTTGAAATCAGGGCCAGAGAGCTCCGGAGTACTCGTAGTGTATACATGTGTATACAATACGGTATTGTACTGGCAGGCAAAAATCATTTTTCTACTCATAGTCGTACGTACGTCTAGTTTTTTTTGACGAAAGTAAAATACGGTACTGTACTACTCCCTGTTTTTTTTATTTATTTTTTTATTCTTCGGAAAACACTGAATTGAGACAAATATATGACGCCATGCTAGGGCATGTTCGATTGGTAAGGATCGGGATCGGGATCCAGATCTCAGATCCCTCGGATCCTTCAGATTCAACTGAACACTTTATTTTGGACCTTGACTGTTGCCATGTTGAAAATGGCGCTCACAAGGCACCCAAAAGGGTGAACGTCGTACTCATCCCGGGCGTCGTACAAAAAGTCAACAAGCTCTATCTCCATCCACGTGTGCGTACCACAATGTGTACAAAAATGATTTTTACCAGCCATATACGCACAAAGGTCACATTTGGATCCGTTGGATCCGGTCAACCCTGCTCCCCGAGGAGGGTTGACCGGATCCAAATCCGAAGGATCCGGATCCGGATCCGACCAATCGAAAGGGTGCGAATCCAGTGGATCCGGTGGATCGGGATCCCGATCCTACCAATCGAACATGCCCCTAGAGTCCCTAGACTAATGACTGTGTGGAAGGTAATACCGCAGTAATGAGAGTTCACATAATAATACAATAGCAGCAATTCATCATGTATCGTGTTTCAAGACTGTGTGTGCGAAACTTCATAGCAGTTTCTCCAACTGCAAGAATCGTGCAATAGAGAGGTTCCGGGGTACGATTTCCCGTGCCAAAATCCGTATGGGCGCTACGGATTTTTTCCAGGCGTGCTCCATACGATTTTTCGGCACGGAGAATCCGTGTGGACTGGCTTTCATACGAACCATGTTTCGTATGGAGATTTTGCGCCATCGGGTGCAGAAAGATTTTTCGCGTACAAATTTGGTACGAGAAACATCGATTTTTCGCGGGAAGTTTTGATTTCGGTACAAATTTTCAAAATAAAAATGCATAGCGCGGGAATGTGACGTGTTTGCGATCGTAACCTAGGCAATGACGGCAAACACATTAGTTCCGTAGGGAGAGTCGGCTACAGCTTGACTGACGGATGAAGACGACTGAAGAGCTGCAGGGTGGCGGCTCTGTGCTCTTCCAGGGCAGTCGAAAAGGAAGTGCATTGCATCCTCGACGACGCCAGGGCAGAAGACACAGTGAGGCGAGTCTGCAGCTCCAATGCGGTGGAGGTAGCCATTCAGAAGACTACAGTGGCCGGTCAGCAGCTGGTACTCCCTGGTTGAAATTGATTCAAATGACCGGCTTGAAAATTCGAAAGATAAATTCGCCAGGCTGCGCCTTTACAACCGCGCTTCAAGTAGTGTACAGTATAGCATGACCTTTGCCCATTAAATGCCGTACCAGCAGCTGCAGAGTACGAGTGTGGCAGTTTGAACTGCCAGCGTGGAGTGGAACGTGGAGGTGACGCTCACGACCGCGCCACAGAGCTCCTGCAGCAATGCCTGGAAGCCTCGAGGCATGAGCCGTCCGCCACCAGCGCCGCAGAAACTCGGCCCAATGAAGCTCAAATATCAGCTTCGCAACAGTTGGCTTGGGACGTTTTGGAAGAGCAAGAGAATGCCCTCGCCGATCCACCGCGAACTCCGGAACGTGTCGAGCCGACCACGGACGAGGTCGACCTACTAGCGAACCTGACCTCCACACAGCCCACTGGCACTGGCGAACACGCGGACGGCCCAGAGCAAGTCCCAAGCACCGCAGCTACCGTACTGCCAGATTTCCTACCAACGGAAAGGACACACTTCAGCCTCGGCGAGCTGACTTCAGAGCAGACACTGACCATGGTAGCGGAAGTCTACGACATAGCTGTCCACTACCGGCCGAACGCTTTCCTAGTGCCGCATGGGAGAACGAGGCGGGAGTTTATCGCGCAGCTGAGCAGATATTTGGAATGCTTTGGGCAGCATGGCGCCTACGCGGAATGTGCCCTGAAGATAGCTATGGTCTATCAGCTCCTACTTCTGCAGAAGCCGTTTGGCAACCCCTCCTCTTCTACCGCAACTTGCTTGCAACGCAGGATGGATCTGTGGAAAGAGGGGAAGCTGAAGGAGCTTCTGCACGAGTGCCAAACTATCCATGACCAACTCAACAAGCACCAGCAACAACAGAGCCGTAGGCAGCCGGACCCAGCACAGCAGTTTGCATCTCTAGTAACTAAGGGCAAGCTTCATGCCGCATTGGACCAACTGAGCAGTGGAGATTCAGGAGGAATGCTGCACCTGGACGAAAGAATTGGTGAGAGGACAGTCCTCGATATCCTCAAGGACAAGCATCCGGAGGCTGCGCCGCCACACGCCCAAGCGGTGATGCATGGTGTCCTGCCTACCCCACCCCATCCCATCCAATTCGAGGCACTAACACGACAAGTGGTGCTACGGGCAGCGCTCAATACCCATGGTGCTGCAGGTCCCTCGGGAGTCGCCGCCGACAACTGGCGACGCATGTGTTCAGGTTTCGCCGACATCTCCGATCAGCTGTGCGACGCGATTGCAGCATGTGCACGACGGCTAGCAACGACCTATGTCCATCCATCAAGCCTGGAGGCCTACGTCGCCTGTCGCCTGATTCCCCTTGATAAGAAGCCAGGCGTGCGGCCCATCGGCATAGGTGAGGTCCTTCGCCGGATCATGGAGAAAGCCATCCTCTCCATCACGAATGACGAAATTCAACGTGCAGCCGGAAGTCTCCAACTATGTGCTGGCCAAGACGGAGGTGTGGAAGCAGCCATTCACGCCATGAATGACCTCCATCAGCTGGATGACACGGAAGCAATCCTACTGGCTGATGCAACTAATGCGTTCAATTGTCTGAACAGAGAAGTATGCATGCGGAACATCCAACACACCTGCCCGTCCTTAGCTCCGACAGTCATCAACACATACAGAGAGCCGGCCAATCTGTTCGTGAGCGGTGAGTGTATCAAGTCCAGCGAAGGTACCACCCAAGGCGACCCGGTCGCTATGGCGATGTACGCTCTCGGTGTTCTCCCCTCATCCAAGAAGCAGCAACAGACGGTGCCACGCAGTCTTGGTTTGCGGATGATTCTGCCGCAGGAGGCAAGTTGCAAGCAGTACGAATCTGGTGGGATCGCCTCAACGAGAGTGGTCCATCATACGGCTATTTCCTCAACCCGACCAAGTCTGTCCTCCTTGTCAAGCCACAGTTTCTGGATGAGGCCACCAGCATATTTGCTGGAACTGGAATTGACATCCGCACAGATGGATGTCGGCATCTGGGAGCCGCGCTTGGCTCAGCAGAATTCTCCCGCTGCTTTATGGAGCGCGAGGTTCAATCCTGGGTAGAGGAGGTGATGTCGCTCAGCACTATTGCTTCGTCACAGCCCCAAGCTGCATATGCAGCGTTTGTTCACGGCCTGCGAAGCAAATGGTCCTTCCTGTCTCGAATCATGGCTGACCTACATTTGTACATGCAGCCGTTGGAGGATTCCATCAGAAACAAGTTCATCCCCGCTCTCTTAGGTGGCAGAACCGTCATCGATGATGAGCGACAGATTCTGGCTCTGCCTTGTCGACATGGTGGTCTGGGGATCATCACACCTGCCTCCCTCGGGGCCCAGTACGCCCACTCCAAGACCATCGTTGGCCCCCTGGTGCGGCGCATTCAGCAGCAGACTGCCACGCTTGGCGATGCCCTGCAGGAAGTGCGGTAGAACAAGCAGCTGTTGAGGGTGAAGGCAAAGACATCACTCCAAGCCGAGGCTGTCGCTCTGCATTCTGCCGCACCTCCAGAGGTTCAACGTACCATCGACCTTGCTTCGGAGCGGGGGGCATCCAGCTGGCTCACCTGCCGGCCCCTAAAGGCCCACGGCTTCACCCTCACGAAGGCTGAGTTCCGCGATGCCGTGCACCTCCGGTATGGCTGGCACCCAGTACGACTGCCAACATCATGTTCCTGTGGACAGCAGTTCACCGTCAGCCATGCCCTCTCCTGCCCGTTAGGCGGTTTCCCAACCCTCCGCCACAACGAGGTACGCGATGTGACAGCTCGCCTTGCAAAGCGTGTTGGCCACCAGGTGGCTATTGAGCCACATTTGCAGCCACTCACTGGAGAGCAGCTCCGGTACCGTACTGCTGTGGGCGACGACCAAGCCCGCCTTGACGTGGTGGCTAGTGGTATTTGGGGAGGGCGGTTCGAGCGCACCTACATTGATGTCCGGGTGTTTAACCCTTTTGCGTCCTCGAATCGCCTCAACTCACTTGCTGCTAGCTACACCCGTCACGAAAAAGCCAAGCGCCGTGCCTATGAGCAGAGAATCCGAGAAGTGGAACACTCCAGCTTTGTTCCCGCCGTGTTCTCCACTACGGGAGGCATGGGGAAATCTGCCACCTCTCTGTACAAGAGGATAGCGTCCCTCATCGCCGACAAGACCGGAGAGGCCTACAGTGCCGTGATGGCTTCGATCCGGTGTCAAATCAGCTTTGCCTTGGTCCGATCCAGTGTGATGTGCCTGAGGGGTGCTAGGCGGCTCTATGCACCGGTCTTTGCCGCGCACTCAGCTGCTCTTGTTGTTGCCGAGGCGGCTATCCCCTGTTGAGGTTGATGGCCGTGCTCATTTATACCATGTTCTCATAATTTCTGCTTTTCGTGTCATTCTTGCTTCTTGTGTTTGTTTGTTCTCCTCTAGTTCTCTTATGTTCGCGGAGAAGGGCGGAGAGCCGGAACACAGAACCTCTTATTTTTAATTTTTTTTAATTACTTACATTTTTTTACCAGGCGTGGGCCATCCCCTGATCATAGGTGCCAAACATAATAATAAATAATTACTCAGCTTAAAAAAAAAAAAAAAAAAAAGCATGACCTTTCCGTCACTTTTGGCGGAAAAGCAGCACCTGAAACAGTACAGCATTGTGTACCATGTCCAATGTCGGGTCAAGAGTACATAGGTGGGGTTATGTACTATCAAGAGTACATGAAAACCGGTTTTCATGTACTCTTGGTACTATTTGCGGTGGTGTTGCATTTTCGGTAACTTCGGTGCCGACAATTTTTACCGATAATAAAACGCACCGAAAATTTCGGTACAACTGATACTGTATACATGTAGTACTAGTACACTCACTTATCTGGAGAACGGGTTTTACTTTTTTTTAACTTGGTAAACCGGCCTCTTGTACGGGCAGAATTAAGTAACACAATGTTATCGCACCCCACGTGAGTGTTTCCATGGTTTGAGCCAATCAGCGGCCTTACTGAGCGTGCAATATTCCCCAGTACACCGCCAGCCAATGTGGATGCACTGCAGTGCGATATTGCACCCCGGCGAGTGAGCGTGCAAATAACCTATATTTGCACGCTCACTTCGAAGCGAGCGTGCAAATATAGGTTATTTGCACGCTCGCTTCGAAGTGAGCGTGCAGATATAGGTTATTTGCACGCTCACTCGCCGGGGTGCAATATCGCACTGCAGTGCATCCACATAGTCATTGGCTGGCGGTGTACGAGTACTGGGAATATTGCGAGTCGCTCCGCCAGGCCAGGGAGTCGCTGCTGACTTGCTGCAGCACACCAAATAATAATTGGTCGAAGACGCTGTCGATGTCGCAGAAGCGAATGTGGACCCGGCTTGCGTCCGCCAAGTCAACTACTTCACAAGCTCCGTGAGAGTCGAGACAGCGGACGCCCAAGTATTGGAGAAGACTGTCGACAGCCGATTTGAGAAACTGTCCGACGCCGCCATCGAACAGCCTCGTTTCTGAGCAGAAAAACAAAAAACACAGAGCAGGAAACTGACAAATGGCTCCGCTTATTCGACGAGTATTGTAAAGACACAGGACGTCGCTGTGACCTGACTACGGTTACGGCAAGCGACCTAGCTTACATTCTGCGACATGCATAGATCTACGTCGAATTGCGTCCGAAGAAAGCTGGAGTGAAGTTCTACTCTGCATCAAACTTGCTCGGTTTCCGTTCCAAATAAGCCAAAGAAAGCGGGAGAAGTCAAAGCGGTGGAGCACAAACACCCCATCAACGACGACGACGACATGAGCAAGCTGTCCCGCTACTTCCAGGATCTCCCGTGATAGACAGCAGCTACTCGAAAGAAGTGTTCCTCTAAAAATGAACGCGACTGGTTGTGCTGTGTTGTACGAGGTGAATTGCTATTTCTGGACATTGTACATTTCTGGACATTTCGAGTAAAATAATTTTTCGTCGCGTGTAGAGTCAAGTCAATTAGGTTGATGAAGTTTTTTCTTGTTGTAGTTGATAGCTGGGTTGTTGTAGTTTCTCCTCGTGTCGGTGCCTTGTTGATAGCCTTTTTCTTGGGAGGCATTTCAACGAGTTTTGTGGTACTATGTCGCATGAGAATTTTGAATTTTGAGTAAAATAAGAAGTAATGGACGAATCGTTGGCTTCCCCATGTGCACTCCACTTCAGACGCTGTATAGTCTTGGACCTGTTGGCTGGAAGTGTGAAGAGGCCAACTGCAGTCCACCAATAGAAAAAATAACAAAAATGGTGCAGTATAGGATGCCTATTGACGCTATTTTACTTTCATGTCCAGAATTCCATACACTGAAATTTAGGCCAAAAAATTGGCCTGTCGAAAACAACCTGCTATAAAGTCTCTGGGATCACAGCATGAGCAATTGTCACATATTTGGAAAGATGAAGGATTAGGCCATACAATAGATACAAAAAGATATGAAAAATGTAAAACACACAGCCAGTGGGCCTCTATTTTATTTTCATGTCCAGAAATTGCTATTCACCCCGTATGACTGTGAAATGATAGCAGGGTTGCATGCAGCATGCTACTTGCTAGGGTTGCATGCACCAGACTGTGTCAAGTGTGTGGTGACAGACTGTGTGGTGGCAGGGGTGCGATAAATGTATTACTGCACTCGGACGCGTGCAATACCGGCGTCGATATCTGCACTTACGGCTTCGCCGTTCGTGCAGATATCGGCCGGTATTGCACTGGTCCTTGTGCAGTAATACATACATACAATAAAAACAAGTACACATGTACCAGTAGTTACATACATGGACCATACAAGAAAAAGCAATGATGACGAGGCATAAACAAGTGTCTAGTGCTGGATATGGCAGCTTCCGAGACAGCGAGTCGAGCGGATGACTCAGCCACCTCCGGGTGCGAATACAGCCGTCGTGCACCACGCAGGCAAGCCACGCCGGCACGGAGAAGGGCAAAGCTGAACCTGCAGCGGATCCATGCCATCACTGCAGAGTATGGCTCACCAGATTTGTCGGAGACCATTGCAGCTATTCTCTTGAGGAGAGCGGCAGCAGCTCGACCAGTACCACCAGCGAAAACCAAAGGGATGAAGGTTCCACGCTCGACCTCCTTGACGCGCTGTTCGTATCGCCTCCGTTTTTCACGTTCATGACGCTGGTAGCAAGCGGTGATGGAAGAGGATCGATTTGAGGGAGCAAAGGGGTTGAACGGGTTTTATCGAAAATTTCCCTCTACCGAACCGCCGATTTTGGAGAATACCGAACATATTACACCACACGAAAATGTCTGCTTTTACAGTATCAAGACAAGAGTCCATAATTATTTTTTCTAGAACTGTATTATGCACCATGCATGGTATAAGTACGTATAAAAGTACTCTCGTTTTTTTTACAGGCAACATTATTGTCATAAATACACCAAACACGTCATGACATTACAAAAGATGACCTCACGGAAGACAGCCTCCACCGTTGCACCCTCGAGCCTCTTTGGCCGCATTGCAGGCATCAAGTCTGCTGATAATTACAGTCTGTTTCAAAAAGATTAGCAATCAAGTTTGGGTCTTAAAAAGTATGAAGATAAGGGAAATTTGGACAACAAAGTACATAAAATGGCTTGTT
This sequence comes from Sycon ciliatum, assembly GCF_964019385.1. Lineage (NCBI taxonomy): Eukaryota > Metazoa > Porifera > Calcarea > Leucosolenida > Sycettidae > Sycon > Sycon ciliatum. Next base: position 1,490,550 of record NC_088653.1, on the reverse strand, counting down.
AGGGCACGGCAAATTGTTCTGTGAAGGTTTCGGAACAATTGGACCAACCGTTAAGGAGTTAGAATTTCGGCCAGGTTTCTGGCCTTTTCCCATGGTTTATAATTTGCTCTGGAAGGCAGTATCGATTTGTTATCAAACCCACGATTTATCCCTTCCTTTTTGGCCTTGTGGTTATGAGTGCTGTCTGCTGACCATGAAGTTGTGAGTTCAAATCCCAACAAATCTTCAAGTCAAACACTTTTTCTTCATTTTTTCATTTTTTGGTGATCACGCTGCGCTGGTACAAGACAAAGAAGGTGGCTGCGCCAAACGACTTGTTGTTCGAGCTCGCGTTTCCTGCCGAACTGACTGACACTTGACTGGCTCACGCCATGTGAAGTTGTGATAGACATCAGCGGCTAATGCTAGCATTATAAGTAGCATTATATGCTTGTTTTAGTAAACTAGCACTGCCGAGTGGCATAATCGCAGCAAAATGGCAACATGGGTGCTTTTGATGCCAATTACTCAACTACATTGTACATGTAGCAGACGAGCGAAAACTGGTCAAACGCGCAGTCGTTCTGCTATACGTGAAACGTAGAGAAATCACGTAGAGAGCAGGTGTCTGGGTTAGAGTCTACGGCTTCGCGTGTTTTGGCTCCAGATTTCTACGCGGAGATGGGGTTCTCTACGTTGTGGCACACGCAGAGAAAATGCGTACGAATTTGCTGGGTATCGATCAACTACCAGTGTACATGCAGAAAACTGCCAAATATGGAAGGTGAACTTCCCTGTACACATTCCACGTGACTTCTCTAGGTGAAACGTAGAGCAGAACAGCATTTCTTCACGTTACGGGAACGCGAAGAAAGTTCGCGTGATTCTTTGCGTCGCGTTCCCAACACCGTCACGTAGAGCAGAACCTCCGTATTTACTTTACTTGTCACCTCCCATTCAACTCGCTCTAATGGATCTTTGAATATTCAGTCTCTTCCGCCATCGACAGTCAATGTAGACATTGGTACATTTGTGCAATTAGTTTTCAAGTCCAGCAATTCGACCGGAGGTAGACCCTCGCTTGGCAGGTCTAGACCGAGGCCTAGTCCCATGCATGACGGATTCACCACGGGGAGGTGAGGGTGGCCGAATCGGTGTAACTATTTGCAATAAGCACTTCACAACTGCATTGCCGGAATAGTGTACATCACCGTCCTCAATCAGCTGCAGCCTGCTGAACACTGAAGTGCTTCTTCCAGATTGAGGCTGCACCTTCACCCGATTGCACTCATTGTCCTGGAACAGTTGAGGTGTGCTGCCGCCCACCTCCTGCTACCTTGCCCTGCCAAACACAGCAGTCCAGCAGCTAGACAATGTACCTTCACGTCAGTCAGGGAAGCAATTCTCACACAACCATCAGAAGTCATCCAGTTCTTGCAACTGGAGAAACTGATCTAAATTTCTACTACATATATACGCTGTACTCTCACAGTCATTTTTTATATTTATTATGACTTGTAGTTACCGAAGAAGAAGAAGATTTGTGTAATCGTTCTGTCCCAGGGCATATCAGAAATGGTGCTTCGAAAGTTCTTATATAAACGCAGCCAGCAACACAACATTATAGGCAGACGCGTGTGAACACAGTATGTTACTTATCCCTAAACAAAATATCAGCTAGGAAATTGCATTAGTTGACAGCAACCTTGACTTGATTTTGAGAGGAGCCTAGCGAGGCAAGACAGTCAAAAACGGATTATATTGCAGTCAAAGAAGGAGAAGGGTGACAAATACGTGCGTGCAGAATTTAAGATTACGATCAGCAGTCATCCAAACATAACTGGCAGATTGGAGATATCAACAACCATTGCGCTTGTGTGTTGTGTATGAGATCCAACGGATATATCAACAACCATTGCGCTTGTGTGTTGTGTATGAGATCCAACGGATATATCAACAACCATTGCGCTTGTGTGATGTGTATGAGATCCAACGAAAGAGCAAGATGAAGACGAAAAAGGACGGAAACTATAAAATTTAGAAGATGTGGCTGGGGAAGCAAGTATAAAAGCATTTAAGCGGCACACGGGGAATGAGAGTGGAGTCCAAGATCTGCACAAGAAGAGCTAGTACTTCGTGCTTGAAGAAAACATTTAGTTCAACACCTCCATTTCCCTACTGGAAGAGAAGACGACTTCAATCTAAGAACGGTAATGCCAAACCCAATACCATGCATCGCAATGGGGAAAGTTTTGAATTATGCCGCGATGGGAGAGTCAAAGAAACAGTCCCAGCTCAAGTAAAGAGCGATCAAGAACCACCTTCTCGTGTACCTCATTCATTTCCGCAGTTACACTATCCCAACAGATGTCCTTCTCGAAATATCATTCTAGTATGACACTAGATCGGACATGTGTAGTGTTAGTTGGCTGGCTTGGGTTAAACGTCTGCACTATTTCCAACAACGATACTGTCGTAAATTTGATTCTGATAGACGATGTTGGAACCTGGCACTATATAATCCTGGTTCAACTCGATGTGTTCCAATGTGGCACTGCCGCGTGTGTTGAGCTCGATGTTTTCCAATGTGGCACTGCCGCGTGTGTTGAACTCGAGGTTTTCCAATGTTGCACTGCCATGTGTTAACTGAGAGCTGCACAATGCGACGGATCCCTCGGCAAAGTCGTAGATGCCTTCCTCTGTTATTTGCAAGCAGCCAGAGTTGGAGTGCTCCAACGTGGCACTGCTCAATGCGACGGATCCCTCAGCAAGGTCGTAGATGCCTTCCTCTGTTACTTGCAAGCAGCCAGAGTCGGAGTGCTCCAATGTTTCACTGCCATGTGTTAACTGAGAGCTGCTCAATGCGACGGATCCCTCGGCAAGGTCGTAGATGCCTTCCTCTTTTATTTGCAAGCAGCCAGAGTCGGAGGGCACAAAACCTGTGTTTGAGTTGATATACTTATTCTTAGCGCCTCCATCATCGCCTCCGTCATCCTGTTCAATATGCGTCTCAAGGTATGTATCCCGTCTGTCAAACATGGCCGGAGATGGCGCGCAGTCCGAGTCGATGGATTCTGGACGAACAGCAGACGGAAACAATCAAAGCCATTCAAAGTCATTCAAGCAATGGTCAGCACGAGAAAAGAAGACTCTAACAATGCAGCTGCAGCTCGAAAAAGTCTAGAAATTAAAAAAAAAAAATTATCGTGTCCGTTCCCGACGGGAACTCACGACGGCCGCTAACACCCGGTAAACCCTTGCGGCAGACATTCAAGCAATGGCCAAAACAAGAAAAACGGACTCTAGCAATGCATCTGCAATTCGAACAAAAAGTCTAGACATCCAAGCAATGGCAAAAACGAGAAAAACGGATTCTAGCAATTCATGTACAATTCGAAAAAAAACTTTCATGTTGTGCGGTTCTGTCTGCAGTGTTGATACTTTAAACAGCTTGGCTTAGGCTGTCCATCGCCAATATCGTCAATAAGGACTCCGAATTCACGAATCAATTTGGTAGTCCTTATTGATGATTATGGTGGCGAATAGCTCACGATGTGTAAGCAGTTTTTCTGACCCTGGTTTGTATGTGTTTTAAATTTTAATTAATTTAGAAAATAATGACAACAGCCAAGTAGAAAAAGTGCCTCGCTGGGTCGACCAACTGCATGAGATCATGACTAATACCGCCGAAGTCGCAATTTCTAACCAAGTAAAAATCACAGTTCAAGTCGGACTCGGCTGGAGACCGAGTTGTTCGCATCCGTAGCAACGCCACCACCCTTCAAGGATCAAGGCGCAGGTGCAGCTCCTAAAGCGGTGCGAGATGAGTACATGAGGCCACCAGTAAGTGGTCAAAGACCGAAAATCCCATTCACTGTATCCATGTTTTCCAACCAAGGAGAGGGCTTAAAAAAACTTTCGCCCTTTTGGGTGACTTGTCCAAAAAAAGTACTGTAAAAGCCACAACGAGGCACATGATTATTATAACGATTTCCCAAATTATGTAAATAATCGACGCGGAGACAACAGTTTTATAATAGCTATAAAGAGAACAAATTCTGCTGTCATCGCCACACTACAACAAAGTCATGAAGGTTTACCAAAATCGATTTTCTTGTCACAATCATCTGTTGTCTCACCCTAAGTGTCTGCAGGTGTATGATGATTTTAGTTTTTCTGTTCTTTGTCGTGCACGGTACGCTAGTCAGTTGAAAGTACTTGAGGCTGTTTGTATTCGTTTGCATAAACCTGATCTTTGTAAGCAGAAGAAACGTGTAGTTGCGTTAAGATTGTTTTCGTAGGTGCACAGCATGATTGTTTGTCTCACTACACAGTTCTAGCGCTTCAATTAGTTCCTCACCCCTGTTGCACTTAGCTCTCACTTTACTTCTATTGTCTCACCTTCCCTCATTCTATTTTTAGCACTTTGTTTTGTTCTCGTAACACATTATTGAATGTATATAAATTATTGATTTGGCATGGTTATTCTTTAGTCACGGCTTCCCACTGATGATTGTGACAAGAAAATCGATTTTGGTAAACCTTCATGACTCTGTTCTAGTGTGGCGATGACAGCAGAATTTGTTCTCTTTATAGCTATTATTTCCCAAATTTGTCTGGTTTACGTTTAGCAAAGATTACCAAGATTAGCAAAGATTCTCATTCTCAATGCTCCACAACAGTATGCGTCTCGATTACTGCATAACGATTTCTATTTTTTCGACAGATTTCTCCTCGCTAACTCGATTGAATTTACTCTTCGTTATATATACTTTTTGATGTTTATATATGGCTTTTACAGTAGAAGGGGAAATAGGTCCAGTGACACCACACGATTTTTTTATCAATTCGATTCCCAGAGCACGGTTTTATACTGGCAAAGCCCCGAACTTGGAGGTAGATTATTTTCAACTTTCAGCAGCCCTGGGCGAGTTGTTTAGAAAAGCCGAAGTCCCTGTGTGCCTGCACGACATGTTACCTTTCTTGTACTTCACCATAGGTGCAGGCATTGCTGCCTTCTTGCTGTGAATCTTGAATGATGCCAGTGACCAGTGGCATCTTGAATGATGCCACTGATCCTTGGCTATGATGAAGTGCACATGATCTGATCGGTTCAAAAAACAACTGCTGTAAGCAACAGCCTGTTCGACGGGGAAAGCGTTGCATTCCTTTCCAGGTCTTTGCGGCAGTGTAGCCAACATCTAAATGGCAACTTTCAGTTTCTAGGTGATATATAACTTTTGTGCGCACGTGGACTTGATGTTGGCGAAATGCCGAAGCATTGCTAAAATGGAAAAAAAATAATGTGAAAATGATGTTCAGCGTTTGTAGTGTTATGGGAATGTGCTTGTCAGCTTGAATGCCTTTCTTCTACATGGATTTTCAGCGTTTGCAGTGGTATGGGAACGAGCTTGTCAGCTTGAATGCTTTTCTTCAACATGGACTTTCAGACAAAGTAAACTCACCACGACATCTCCCAATGGTGGCTCGAGTCAAGAGTTGGCTCTTGACTTTGGGGGCAAACGTTGAGATCCTTGTTCCGGATCTTCTCGCGATGACCACAGCTACGACTGTGCACAGGACCACAGCAATGGATCCCAGGACACCGCCCACGATTGGGCCAGAAGCCGCTTTGTTTCCTTGGTGACTCCCGACTGGACCTTAACATCATAGAAAGTGTGAGACATAGCATTGGTTAGCCAGACCTATACAGACTATACTGTAAAATTGTGTGCGGACGTGGACGCACAGTCAGTAAAAGGCCCGCTGCCCGTGTACACGTCCAGGTGCCGGGAGTCGACACTCGTGTCCCGTTTTCTTTTTGCCCACCTGAGTGCGAACGCCCCTGAGCAAAAGCACGTGCCCAGTACACAGTGCAGTGCATGCACAGCTCCACACACAGTGCAGTGCATGCACAGCTCCACACACAGTGCAGTGCATGCACAGCTCCACACACAGTGCAGTGCATGCACAGCTCCACACACAGTGCAGTGCATGCACAGGTCCACACACAGTGCAGTGCATGCACAGCTCCACACACAGTGCAGTGCATGCACAGCTCCACACACAGTGCAGTGCATGCCCAGCTCCACACACAGTGCAGTGCATGCCCAGCTCCACACACAGTGCAGTGCATGCACAGCTCCACACACAGTGCAACTACTAGTGCAGTGCATGTGCAGCTCCACACACAGTGCAGTGCATTCACAGCTCCACACACAGTGCAGTGCATGCACAGTTCCACACACAGTGCAACTACTAGTGCAGTGCATGTACAGCTCCACACACAATGCAGTGCATTCACAGCTCCACACACAGTGCGGTGCATGCACAGTTCCACACACAGTGCAGTGCATGCACAGCTACACACACAGTACATGCACAGCTCCACACACAGTGCAGTGCATGCACAGCTCCACACACAGTGCAGTGCATGCACAGCTCCACACACAGTGCAGTGCATGCACAGCTCCACACACAGTGCAGTGCATTCACAGCTCCACACACAGTGCAGTGCATGCACAGTTCCACACACAGTGCAACTACTAGTGCAGTGCATGTACAGCTCCACACACAGTGCAGTGCATTCACAGCTCCACACACAGTGCGGTGCATGCACAGTTCCACACACAGTGCAGTGCATGCACAGCTACACACACAGTACATGCACAGCTCCACACACAGTGCAGTGCATGCACAGCTCCACACACAGTGCAGTGCATGCACAGCTCCACACACAGTGCAGTGCATGCACAGCTCCACACACAGTGCAGTGCATGCACAGCTCCACACACAGTGAAGTGCATGCACAGCTCCACACACAGTGCAGTGCATGCACAGCTCCACACACAGTGCAGTGCATGCACAGCTCCACACAAAGTGGATCACAGCTCCACACTCAGTGCAGTGCATGCACAGCTCCACACACAGTGCAGTGCATGCACAGCTCCACACACAGTGCAGTGCATGCACGACTCCCCATACAGTGCAGTGCATGCACAGCTCCACACACAGTGCAGTGCATGCACAGGACCACACACAGTGCAGTGCATGCACAGCTCCACACACAGTGCAGTGCATGCACAGCTCCACACACAGTGCAGTGCATGCACAGCTCCACACACAGTGCAGTGCATGCACAGCTCCACACACAGTGCAGTGCATGCACAGGACCACACACAGTGCAGTGCATGCACAGCTCCACACACAGTGCAGTGCATGCACAGCTCCACACACAGTGCAGTGCATGCAGTGGATCCGGCGGATCAGGATCCCGATTCTACCAATCGAACATGCACAAAGTACTGTAGTATGAAAATAAGAAGTATGAGAAAGAAAATGAAGAAATTGTTGAACGTTCTCTGCTGGGATGACGACTACACCATAGCTTAGTGGTTAGAGCATCGCTGGCTACAAGCGAGGGTCCCTGGTTCGAGTCCTGGTGGAATGATGTAGCGAAGGCAGCGCGCCACGCATCTGGCCCATAGAAAAGAGATCACAGTTGCATACTCTTGTTTATGGACTCTCTTGGTAATGGATATGTTCAGTGCTGGCCAAAGCAATCCAACGCACCCCTACCACTACACACACCCTGCTCAGTAGCTGTTTGTTTTTGTCCACATAATTATTTATTTTACGAGTTGGGTTTGTGAATAATCGTTAAAAATAAAAAATAACCACCCACTGTGTACTCTCACACCCAGTTACTGTATTCATGATGGATTTCTCTAGCCAACACTGTACAATGTACATAGAGCAACAGCTGGTCCTGAGGTTGGATTTCTCTAGCCAGCACTATGCAATGTCCATGTACTCACGATCACAGCTCGGCACCGATGTGAGATTTCCGTTAGCATCGCAGCTTGGCTTGACCTGGTCGCTGATCACCAGGTCACCGCTGCAAGAATAGGTGACGGTTTGTGTGTACTGGATAACCAGGCTGTCAGCTGTGCCATTAACAATGTCAGGTACAGTACAGTTGATAGCTGCGCACACAGATTGAAGAAAGGGAAAACTTGTCTGTTAGGTACCTCCTCCCGTACCTTTTCTAGCTGGCCTGCATGCACTCGCGTACTCACCTTTTGTCTCCTTTTGTTCCGTTGGCCTGGGTAGCTACTTGCACGCCCATAATTATTGCCCTAGCTACCAAGGCCCTGTATCTTGCCGTTCAGACTGGATCTCTTTCTCACTCTTCAATAATCACCATGTGGTCGTTTCGTTCGTCCCGGTCTTAGTCATCCCGTCTCTAATAAATGTCGTTCCACCAACTAACTTGTTCCCGTTGTAATGTCTGGACAATAATAGAGAGGTTCCGCATAACGTAATAACGTAAGTAAAAAACGTAGTCGATCTACGGAAAGTCTTACGTAAACTGCATGCGCATCTGTGTTCCGCCATACGGAGTTTTCAAATCACGTAGCTGCCCTTGGCAACTCCCAACGCGGCAGTGTACGACCAGATCGACCTGGGGAGAGAGTCATAAATTTGTACCCCAATCCACTTACGGACCAGCTACGTTATCAGAGCCGTATCTGCGTACTCTACGTAGACAAATTTCCATAAGTGGAGTGCAAACTCGCGAATTCGCGGGTTTTCCCCGCCCACTAACGTAAAGTTGCTCAACTTTACGTAGTGCGGAACCTCTCTAGTGTCGTCAATCGTCACTTTTCAGTACATTTATGGATAGTGCTGGCAACTGAAATCCGACCCCCTTGCCGCGGCGCGGCGCCCCGGCAAGGGGGTCGGATTTCAGTTGCCAGCACTATAAGTATAATTATGTACTAGTAGTAGTAGTAGTAGTAGAAGTACTGTTCTTTCAATCAAATGAACCCCTCGATAGGCACATTGCCTTTGGGTCATTTCATAATAATAATAATAATAATAATAATAATGTGGAAAGGAAAAGGACATATGGATACGAGTTAAGAGTAACTCTCCATCACTGTAACTGGTTACTATATGCGGTCAGAAAGTGCAATAACTAGGCCCAAAACTGACAAGAGTACTGAGACATTCGACGCCCTGACACCTAGCTGCAACACATCTCTGTAGCGCTAACCGACAGCCTTCCAACTTGGAAGGTTCAAGGTTATGGAAAGACCAAAGAGGGGAAGGCAAGCGCAACGAAAACGAGTAAAAGCTATAGTCCCAACGAAAGTTGTAGTTAGACCGCTTTGTCAAATATCGCACTGGTCTCGTCATCGTCCAGTAACAATCGACATTCTTTGTTTTGTTGGCACCATACCTTTTACTCGTTTTCGTTGCGCTTGCCTTCCCCCCTTCGGTATTTCTATAACCTTGAACCTTCCAAGTTGGAAGCATGTTGGTTAGCGCTACGGAGATGTGTTGAAGCTAGGTGCCAGGACGTCGAATGTCTCAGTACTCTTGTCAGTTTTGGGCCTAGTTATTGCACTTTCTGACTGTATATAGTATCCAGTTACAGTGATGGAGAGTTACTCTAAAACTCCTATCCCTATGTCCTTTTCCTTTCCACATTTATTTATGGCTCAACATCCGAGTTTCAAATAATAATAAGAAGAAGAAGAAAGGGTTTGCTCCCCGCACTGGAGCTCGCGCTATTCCGCCGACTTTACTTGACTCGATCGATAATAATAATAATAATAATAATACGAAGTAGTGGTTGCGACTTCAGCGATGATTTGTAAGAAAGGGTTTGCTCCCCACACCGGAGCTCGCGCTATTCCGCTCGACGTCTGTCTCACCGTCCAGGAGCGACACTGACTCACGCTGCTATTTGGTGTTCATGAGGTGTGTGTCGCACTGGAAAGGGAGCGTCACTGTAAGTTTGTATCCCTGGTGATGTTTGTGCCTGGAGAGCACTATATAAGTGGTGCTTTTCAGGCACAATCTTCCTCAGGCTACTCAAGCTCAACTGATGAGGGGTGAAATTCCCCGAAACACTGTGTATTGAGCAGGGAGTGGTGCTTTCTTGCAGGTTTGCCGAGTCGAAGGTTCGATGCACTTCTCGTGTGCTCTGGATGGCAGTCGTGAGTCAGTCAAGTGTCAAGTAAAGTCGGCGGAATAACGCGAGCTCCGGTGTGGGGAGCAAACCCTTTCTTACAAATAATAATAATAATAATAATTGTAAAAGTTAAAAGGACATATGGATACGAGTTAAGAGTAACTCTCCATCACTGTAACATGATACTATATACAGTCAGAAAGTGCAATAACTAGGCACAAAACTGACAGAGTACTGAGACATTCGACGTCCTGACACCTAACTTCAACACATCTCCGTAGCGCTAACCGACAGCCTTCCAACTTGGAAGGTTCAAGGTTATGGAAAGACCAAAGAGGGGAAGGCAAGCGCAACGAAAACGAGCAAAAGCTACAGTCCCAAAGGAACAAAGAATGTCGATTGTTACTGGACGATGACGAGACCAGTACGATATTTGACAAAGCGGTCTAACTACAATTCGAAGCAGCAAAGCAGCACACCACCCAACTTGGGTGGGTCATAAATATCAAAGATAAGTAAAGAAAGGGAAGCTTTGCGAAAACGAATTGTACAAGCCGAAAGCCAAACTCCTACAGTACTCCTCATGCATGACATTGTGATGGACTAGTTGCCTTCCCCTCTTTGGTCTTTCCATAACCTTGAACCTTCCAAGTTGGAAGGCTATCGGTTAGCGCTACGGAGATGTGTTGAAGTTAGGTGTCAGGACGTCGAATGTCTCAGTACTCTGTCAGTTTTGTGCCTAGTTATTGCACTTTCTGACTGTATATAGTATCATGTTACAGTGATGGAGAGTTACTCTTAACTCGTATCCATATGTCCTTTTCTCTTTTACATTTATTTATGGCTCAACATCCGAGTTTTAAATTGCACACCTGATGAGCCGTCACGAACCATACGGCGAAACGTACGTCGTGTGAAACAACTTGTTTTGTAGTCAACTAGTCCATCACAATGTCATGCATGAGGAGTACTGTAGGAGTTTGGCTTTCGGCTTGTACAATTCGTTTTCGCAAAGCTTCCCTTTCTTTACTTATCTTTGATATTTATGACCCACCCAAGTTGGGTGGTGTGCTGCTTTGCTGCTTCGAATTGTAGTTAGACCGCTTTGTCAAATATCGTACTGGTCTCGTCATCGTCCAGTAACAATCGACATTCTTTGTTCCTTTGGGACTGTAGCTTTTGCTCGTTTTCGTTGCGCTTGCCTTCCCCTCTTTGGTCTTTCCATAACCTTGAACCTTCCAAGTTGAAAGGCTGTCGGTTAGCGCTACGGAGATGTGTTGAAGTTAGGTGTCAGGACGTCGAATGTCTCAGTACTCTGTCAGTTTTGTGCCTAGTTATTGCACTTTCTGACTGTATATAGTATCATGTTACAGTGATGGAGAGTTACTCTTATCTCGTATCCATATGTCCTTTTCTCTTTTACATTTATTTATGGCTCAACATCCGAGTTTTAAATAATAATAATAATAATTTCTAATTTTCTTTCACCGCCCACGGCCGCACAAAGTCCTTGGCTACAAAAAAAAAAATTAAAGTCTCTCCAAATCTCTCAAAACCAAACTTAAAACTCCTTTCCATGCGGCCGTGGGCGGTGAAAGAAAATTAGAAATCATGACAAGGCTACAGAGGAGTTACGCCATCCTTATTAAACAATAATAATAATAATAATAATAATTTGAAACTCGTCACGAACCATACGGCGAAACGTACGTCGTGTGAAACAACTTGTTTTGTAGTCAACTAGTCCATCACAATGTCATGCATGAGGAGTACTGTAGGAGTTTGGCTTTCGGCTTGTACAATTCGTTTTCGCAAAGCTTCCCTTTCTTTACTTATCTTTGATATTTATGACCCACCCAAGTTGGGTGGTGTGCTGCTTTGCTGCTTCGAATTGTAGTTAGACCGCTTTGTCAAATATCGTACTGGTCTCGTCATCGTCCAGTAACAATCGACATTCTTTGTTCCGTTGGGACTGTGGCTTTTGCACGTTTTCGTTGCGCTTGCCTTCCCCTCTTTGGTCTTTCCATAACCTTGAACCTTCCAAGTTGGAAGGCTGTCGGTTAGCGCTACGGAGATGTGTTGAAGTTAGGTGTCAGGACGTCGAATGTCTCAGTACTCTGTCAGTTTTGTGCCTAGTTATTGCACTTACTGACTGTCATAGTATCATGTTACAGTGATGGAGAGTTACTCTTAACTCGTATCCATATGTCCTTTTCTCTTTTACAATAATAATAATAATAATAATACTTGATCAGCTGGGGAAGTGAACTGCCTGAAAAGAGAAAAAAACCGCCAGACCCACCAGGACTCCGCGAACCTGGGACCCTGCTTGTCATGAGCAATGCTCTAACCACTGAGCTATGGGACCAGGCTGAACGTAGAAGGCGCTGACAAGTTTTTCACTCCAAAGGCAGCTCACAGCTCAGCTCAAGAGTCCTGGTGGGTCTGGCGGTTTTTTCTCTTTTCAGGCAGTTCACTTCCCCAACTGATCCTTTGTATTTGGAGTTCAGGCTCCCAATCCGTTCAAAAAATAAATAATAATAGTAATAGAACAATGATGCACTTTTCCTTCATGCAGTACATGCATGATCTGCGCAATCCACACCAGTGCAAATGAATACTGCAATCCACACCAGTGCAAATGAATACTGCAACCTACACCAGTGCAAATGAATACTGCAACCGAACCCCAAACGTTTTTTTTCCCCTTCTCTGCATTAGACATTCTTACAATCTTGTATATGATTAGGTTGTTGACTACCACTGTTAACTCTGAAATCTACTATAACAGGCAAAACACAGGGTAGTGTAGGAGAAGGTTCCGTGTGCGACATATGTATCGCCAAATTCTCTGGCCAATGACTTCAAACACACCGGCTTTGTGCTATATCTTACATAACATTGACTTGATGAGATCTTGGCTTAGTGAACACTGAACAGTGCCAATTAGGCCATTTGAGCTCATTCTTCATTATCTCATCTTTCTCTTTTAGTGTTTGGTGTAGCCCAGAGACCGTCTGGAGAGTGTTGTGAAGATGTATGTGTGTTGCTGCACATGAGACATATTTAGTGCCGGGTTCCAATGCGGCTCCGCAGTTCGTCTTTCGCGGCTTGAAACGTCATCATTACCATAGTGACCGCGGCTCGAGCTGGAGCAGTGAGGCCGCGGCTCTCCGCGAGCTTTTGCTTTGATTCTTGACCAAAAACTGCGAGCTGCGGTCGCGGCTCGACCTGTTTCCCGTACTTTGCATTATTTTGTACGACAACATTTTAAAATTCAAATTTTAATTCGTTGCGCAGGCCAGAACACGAGGATTTTTGATTTCGCACGCGCGCGCGCAGGCAAGTAAAATGTGATCAAAAAGTGTGGAGCACGACCGCGATACCGCGAATGGCGAGTGTCAGTGGAACCGAGCTGCTCCGCCGCATGCAGCCAAGTGCCGCGGAGCAGCGGAGCCGCGGAGCAACGGAGCCACAGTGGAACCCGGCCCTTAGTGGCTTGGTCTGTGGCTCTGAGAACGTATGCCTATGCTACCAAGAGTGCATAAACAAGAGTATGTAACTGTGGTTATGGGTCAGTGCGGGCGCGCTGCCTTCATTACGTAACTTGCCTCCACCACGCTCTGAGAAGCATGCATTTTGAAGGCAGTGAAGGCAGCGCACCGTGCATCTGGCCCATAGAAAAGATGTACTACTAGTAGTAGGTTTATAAACAGCTGCCAGTACGGTAATGTCTATATGGGCTCATTCACCTAGGGGTTTCTCTCCTCTTTTTTTGATTTCCAGTTGATTTTTGCTTTTTACTTTATGTTCCGATTGGTTTACTAGCATTTAAATTGATTTCTGCACTTCAAAGTACTTGGTCCGCCCAGTTAAAATTGGCGCTTATCTTCACACTTGTCTCAGGAAAGAAATACGAATATTTGAAGCAAGCCACGATCACAAAGCACTATATACATGATTATTTACATGTCAGTAAGCAACTCAGTCGAAAATTCAAGCAAGTTACACATCCTCCTCACCACTATCGTCGCTGGAGGAAGACCTCAAAACGTACGTTCCGGACAGCTGCTGCACGGGTCGTTTCATAGCTTATTCCACTTCTCCTCGTCTCGAATCACGCTCAAAGGCAGTGCGTGCCTGTCACCTTCCCATCAGAAGCTGAGTGAGACTGCCCACATGTTGACTGTAAGTGTTATCCCCGTTCGTCGCAATAATGCGTCTTTGTTTGAGACAAAAAGGCAACGCCATATCAGTGTCCTCTCTTCAAATCGCCTCTTGCGCTTGTCGTACTTGCTGATCAGCACCTGCGGCCCGTACCCACGCGAGCCGCTGGTGCTTGAAGATCTACATGCAGCGCAGTGATAGCTTCCGCTTGATGTAGCACCTGTGCGTACTGCACCTACAACGCCGTGCACCAGGCTTTTCGGCTAGTTTCCTGAAAGCCCTTTGCACGAGTGTTTCTCTCAGGACTTGGTGTTTTCTTTGATTAGCTCCTTTGCCCTGTCCTCTGTGAGCTTCAAAGTGTGTCCGCCGGATTGTTCTCACTTACTGGAGATATCGACATGAGCTGCAGTTTCTTCGTCAGCGATTTGCTGGTGATAGCCCTTCACTAGGCACTGTACTGTGCAAGCACTGAAATTCAAGCTGGCGAAGCACTTTTTCAGCTTTTCTATACCTCCCCGAGATAAACAATCCTTGCCATCAGAAAGCTGGAAGTAGACAGAAACTGTATTCTCCATCGCTCTAAAAATGCGACATCCTGACCTATTTTACGGACTCGAGCGGAGGTTGCAGTGTTTTCTTGCGCTGACGGAAGTGTTCGTCGGCGGCAGCTCCGTCAAAAAGACTCAAACGAACCGATCGCTACTTCTTTGATGGTTTGTGCTGCCATGTCGTCGGATGCAATGGTCAGTGGTTATGTTCGGATGGTGAATCGGTGGTTCCATGCCGTGTGGCACAGGCAGAACACCAAAACACCAAGTGAGAAGATAAGCGCCAATTTTAACTGGGCGGACAAAGCAGTCAGTTGAATTTGAATTTGTTTGATGATATGTGCAATTCATTTTGCCCGTGCAAGATGCTTTATCAGAAGTACATACAGCATTGGGTAATGCTATTATTATATATATCTATGCTCACCTTCGCAGTTAGGTACTGACGTGAGCTGTCCAGCGTCCATGCACGTTGGTGCGGCATCACCCACAACCACATGACCCTGCTCGCAGGAAAAGGTGACATTGCCCAGGTACTTTATCTCGGTCTTGTCGGCAGTTCCATTAGCTATAGTGGGTACATTGCACTTTGGATATATTGCTGAATGCAGAATGAGGACAGTAACAAGAAGAACAGCAAATTCAAATCCAATTTGTTACTTGTAGCACTCCCCCTTCTCTTTTGGGCCTCGTTCAATAATCTATTTTCGTTTTCCTTTATCCTCGTCATGGCCGAAATTGCCGAAAACAAGCAAAATATGGAAAATGAGAGATAATTAAGGGAAACTGGGAGTGTGAAAAAGGGATTTGCTTTGGTTGGGTTAGAGAGAGAGAGAGAGAGAGAGAGAGAAAAAGAGAGAGAGAGAGAGAGAGAGAGAGAGAGAGAGAGACAGAAGGAGAGAGAGAGAGAGAGAGAGAGAGAGAGAGAGAGAGAGAGAGAGAGAGAGAGAGAGAGAGAGAGAGAGAGAGAGAGAGAGAGAGAGAGAGAGAGAGAGAGAGAGAGAGGGAGGGAGAGAGAGAGACAGAGAGACAGAGAGAGAGAGAGACAGAGAGAGAGAGAGACAGAGATAGAGAGAGAGAGAGAGAGAGAGAGAGAGAGAGAGAGAGAGAGTTAGAGAGTTAGAGAGAGGGAAGGAGAGAGAGGGAGAGAGGGAGAGAGAGAGAGAGATCACAGAGAGAGAGAGAGATAGAGAGAGATATAGAGAGATAGAGAGTAAGTTACATTTATAAAGACAGGTAAGTCTAACAAATGAG
Organism: Sycon ciliatum; assembly: GCF_964019385.1. NCBI lineage: Eukaryota > Metazoa > Porifera > Calcarea > Leucosolenida > Sycettidae > Sycon > Sycon ciliatum. The sequence continues at coordinate 1,474,620 of NC_088653.1, read as the reverse complement.
GACTGACACCTCTACAACAGAGTTTTTACGCCTGAAAGCAGGTGCATGATTTAACAAGCAGGTTGTCGGTCTAGATTTTATGCGCAGATGGAGAAAAAATGCGCAGAATTTTTTAGAGAGAGAGAAAGAGAAAGAAATAAAGAAAGAGAGAGTGAGAGGGAGGGGGAGAGGGAGATAGATAGAGAGAGAGAGAGAGAGAGAGAGAGAGAGAGAGAGAGAGAAAGAGAGAGAGAAAGAGAGAGAGAAAAAGAGAGAGAGAAAGAAAGAGAGAGACAGAGAGGAGAGAGGGGAGAGAGAGATAGATAGAGAGAGAAGGAGAGAGAGAGAGACAGAGAGAGAGAGAGAGAGAGAGAGAGAGAGAGAGAGAGAGAGAGAGAGAGAGAGAGGTAGAGAGGGAGAGAGAGAGAGAGAGAGACAGACAGAGAGACAGAGAGAGACATACAGAGGGGGAGAGAGAGAGAGAGAGAGAGAGAGAGAGAGAGAGTTAGAGAGAGGGAGGGAGAGAGAGAGGGAGTGAGGGAGAGAGAGAGATCACAGAGAGAGATAGAGATAGAGAGAGATAGTGATAGAGAGAGATAAATGGAGAGAGAGAAAGAGAAAGAAAGAAAGAGAGAGAGAAAGAGAGAGAGTGAGAAAGAGAGGGAGAGAGAGAGAGAGAGTAAGTTACATTTATAAAGACAGGTAAGTCTAACCAATGAGGACTGAGACCTCTACAACAGGGTTTTTACGCCTGAAAGCAGGTGCATGATTTAACAAGCAGGTTGTCAGTCTAGATTTTATGCGCAGATGGAGAAAAAGCGCAGAATTTTTGTAATGAGATGAAAAGCAGAAATAATAAGAAATAATAAGAAAAGATGAAATGAAAGCCTGCTCACAACCCCGCCCAGCCTTGCGAACTGGGTATGGTGGATTAAGAACCCGGTTCAACGCTCGAGCAAGCGCTCTCCACTCAAGGTGTTCACAGCAACTGATAGGAACTCATATGGGGAAATATAGAAAAGAAATAATAAGATAAAGAGAATAAATTTCAACGCACCTCAATAAACGGAGCCCCACATACAGTACCTCAGAAAAGTGGATCTTCCGACCAGTGTTTTTGTTGACGTCGCAACCAGATGATGTAGCTGCTTCGCAGAGACGTCTTACTGCACAAATTATAAATAAATTTTATTCTTCGATTAGAAAACCCAAGCGCTTTCAGAGCCCTCCGAAGAGAGTCCGGGATGAAACCATGCACACCTACCTCAACCGAAAAAGAAACGACCTGCCACCCGTTTGCTCGGCATTGATCGGCCAGATCCGCATACCGCCTGTCCTTCCGCGAGTTACTGACACTGAATCTGTCCTCAGCACAAACTGTCAACTCCATCCAGAATACAATCCTACGACTCGTAGAGTACAGAACTATTTCTGGTCTTAGGGTGGTAAGTGCAACACAGCTAGGGAAAGAAATCTTTGCACTAACTGAGTCGACAAGAAGTTTCCAGTCTGAGGCCGCTGACAGGAGATCAGTCGTAACCAACTTTCGTCTGGGCTGAACGCGAACTGGCTTCTCTCCCGCCTTGCAAAACGAGATGAAGTAAGCTCATTTGAATTTTCGGTTTGTACGGTGTTTGCAGCAGTGCGGATTCGAATCTCCTCACGCATGTTCCTGACGATGACCCCGAGTACGTTGTCGTG
>NC_088653.1:1380440-1467940 GCF_964019385.1 Sycon ciliatum | reverse complement strand
CTTTTCCTTTCTACTACTATTAAATTAGTAAAAATTTGGTTTGTGAGCAACACTGCCTCACACTTAATCACTGCTTTTCACAAGAAAAATATTTTAATTCAAAGTTTCGGTCATGAAATAACCATCATCAGGAATCATTCCTGATGATGGTTATTTCATAACCGAAACGTTGAATTAAAATATTTTTATAGTGAAAAGCAGGTATTGAGCGTGAGCCAGTGTTGCTCACAAACCAATTTTTTACTCATGAAGCTGCGTGATGCGTCCTACAAAATTAAATTAGTGTTATTCTAAAGTGAACATTTGCCTTATCAGTGTTCTTCCTAAAGAGGTGGAGGGGGGGGGGGGGGTCACTGTAAACCCATGTGCACTCACCATCGCAATGAGGCACAGAAGTGAGCTGTCCACTAGCCAAGCAGCTTGGCGTGGCATGACCGATAAGTCCAAAGCCCTTATTGCATGAGTAGGCGGCGCTGCTCTGGAATTGGATCTCTGCGCTGCTAGCAACGCCATTAGTGATAATGGGTGCATCGCAGACCACGGCTGTAGACAGATTGAGAACAGGAATGCAACACAATCCTGTTGTTACATACCCTAACCTTAAATCATTTCTGACTTCCCCAAAGCAATACGCCCATTGCACTATGACGTAATTTGTATCATGAAGACCCCACACAGCCACCTGGGCATGGTCGTCTGGGGTGTTGAACAGTGCACAGCTGATCCCAGCGTACTCACATGCATTACTCATACCTGCCATATTTGGCAATGCTCGATGGGCTTATTAGCTGGTAGGTACTATAGGGGACTGCCTACAACCTGTCTCTCATAGAAGCCTATTTGGACTAATGGCCTGGTTTTCGAGATGCACTCTCCGCACATAAGCCTGATCCTAGTATTGGCATCGGCTTGTGTAGGAATAAGTCCTGCTTCTGTGCACGACATTATATGCCACGCCTCTCATACATGGCAATCCAGTTTCCGTGCGATCGCGATGTCCTGATTTATCCCTCACCAGGACTCACTCTGAGTTTAGTGGGAATGTTCGTAGTTCACACAGACCTATAGTATGCAGGGAACTGAGATCCAAACAACAGTGACGCTATGTACCGTGGTTTCCGGCGGATATAAGGCTTCATATTTTAAGCAGCATGTGAGTGCAAGATTTTTGTCACGAGATATAGGCATCTACCCTGCCTTTTCCGGCTCATTTGACCATCACGTTAAACGGCTGTTTTTAATATTTATTTATTTATGGATTCCCCAAAGGCCGAGGCCTAAGTCGAGCGGGTCTCCGTTCATGGCTTACTGGGAGTATATCTGCAAAATTATAACCTATAGATTGAGAAGAGGAAGGGTTATAACAAATGCGTACTGTAGAAATCAGCCATAACATTCATGACTATGTTACAGACACTCTGGAAAGAATGAGACTTCTTGTGGGGTGAATTGTGAATGGTATTTCAAGTGTTGCCTATACTCCAGGGATGCCGGATACCAAGAGCACATAACCCCCCAGAGGGTGCAACTCCTGATCCAGCTCCGTATAGGGTCTTGGTCGAGCGTAATCGAATCTTCTGCTGTCATGAGTACACTCCACACCAGCGCAAGGCCGGTCTCGAGGCAGGGCACCGTTGTTTTTGATCCGAGAGTACCCACGATTCCCCAGGTTCCACTCAGATGTGTACGGTATTATGACGCAAAGATCCGACTACGCTCGACCAAGACCCAATGCAGAGCTGGATCAGGCGTTGCACACTCCGGGGGGGGGGGGGGGGGGGTGTTATGTACTCTTGCTGATACATGTAGGTCTGTTTCTCTGGCACAGGAATCAACAATAGACTACATAAAATAAGGAGCAAGAAGAGTGAGAGAGAGGCCCTACGAGAGTTTCAGAGATACATCTATATACTCTAAGCAAGGCAGAACAAATGAGACCATTGACTTTCACGCTGCTCGGAGTTTCGTGTTCAAAAACACTCACCGGGCGAGTGTTTTCGGGCACGAGACTCGAAGTCACGAGAAAGATGTTGGTCTCTGCTGTTCTACCTAGTCTATAACACCCCGCACTTGTGGTATGGAGCACTATGTTGCAGCAAGGACGTCAGACACGTTGTCCAGGCTAGACTTACGTGTACAGTGAGGCATTGCACTGAGACTTCCGTGAGCTGTGCAAGTTGCGGACGCGCTGCCCACGTTCGTGAATCCCACCCTGCACGAATAGGTCACCGTTTGTGCATACTGGACCGCCGCCTGGTCAGCGGTGCCGTTACTAATGGCAGGCACACTGCAGGTGAGAGCTGTGCACAGAACGAGGGCAAAGAGGAAAAATGAACACATACGAGTAAAGGTAAAGTCGGAGGGAGTTGTGGTTGCTCGTGAGAGTGCTCAATACACCAAGGTGCAGAGCCTAGTACACACACTTGAGAGGAATCAAGAGCAGACACGTTTTTGATTCCTCTCAAGTGTGTGTAGAGGTAAAAATATTGGTCTGTAACATCCACCGTAGTGTGACTGTGTCTTTTGTAAAGCCTAGTTCACATTCAACGGGACGCGACGTAAGGATCGTCGAGAAGTAACGGAACGATCTGATGCTTTCCAATGCAAGCACCGGGAACGGGAACGCAACCGTACCACCATATAGATTGGGAAGCGATGGGAAGACGCGGCGTGCAAAGGGTTAATCTTACGATGGGCAATGACCAATAAAGGATTAAAGGCAGTTACAACAGCAGAGATTCACTTTGTGTTGAACAGAGAGCAGCACTCACAGACGCGGATTGAGAATGTGTACGGTTCCATGGGTTGTCCGAGCAGTTACATGTCTATCCCCCGTGGATTACGTGATTACGCGGCCGCACAATTTTTCGCATAATCGAACATGAATCGCATTTTCTTACAACTTCCGCGTTGATGTCGCATAAACCTTGATTTCGTAGCAAAAAAAACAGCGAGGAAAGTCCGCGCAATATTGACCATCCGGCCGCATTTTCGGTCGCAGTCTGCACGACAAGAAGTGTGTCTTATCAGCGCTGAGCCCTTTCGATCATGTTTTCGTTCAGGTACGCTGCTTTAGTTTGCTCTAGCTGATGTCGATATTTACTAGTGCAATAGTGGCGGTTTACGTCTGGAGAAAGTTGTAGCAGCGATATCTTCTCAGGATCTTCTCAGGATCGGAATCGAAAATGAGATTTCCGTCGCTGAAGCCTTTGCAGTATTCGCTCCCCAAGCAGGAGTAAGATGGAGGACAGCGATGGCCTGAAACCACCGAGGCAGGTGAAGTTAGGTATCCAGTGACTATTCCTGGCCTTCTCAATCTTCATACCATCCAGACACGAGTAGATCAGCAAAAGGAAAGTACAATAATTATGTCATTATTTTGATAACCGCAATCAATAAAACTAGCTGAACCGACATTTGTGTACTTTATTCATGCCATGTAAAAACAGTGGAGACGATGTGCAATAAAACGATGAAAATATGAAGAAATGGTGTAGGGAAAAATATGGATTCAAACAAGTTTTCGTACAACACTCATCAGGAATCGTCGTTGTACTAAAGGACACTGAAACAAAAATTGAGTCTTTATAGAGAAATAGATTATGGGCTTGGATGGTGGATTAGTTGTGGTTGCTGTAGATTGGGTTGTTGGTGTTGGTGTGGGAGCTCCTGATATGCAAGGTGGGTCTTTTTGAGTCAGAGATTATTTTGAATGGATAAAATAAATCGAATCTGACATAATTATTTTATCAATGGAAATCTTGATGCAGAAGGCCCGCATAATGAATGTATTGCCGCATAATCCTTGCATAATTGACTGTTTAAGGTAGCTTAATTGTGCGCATAATTTGACAAGTTTGTCCGCGCAATTCACGGGGGACAGACATGTGGATGAGGTAAGACTGTCATCACACCATGGTTCAAAGTGCTGCGTCTACGTCCAAATAAGGAGTTTTTGGTCGGTTGTCATGATGATCCGCGTACGCTGTGAAAACGGGAGCAGAGGAAACGGGAGCAGTAGACGTGGTAGGGAGGAGGGTATACGACTTTTTAGATGATGTGCGTATCTCCCGCAGCCTTTTTCCGACTGACCTTGTACTGTGCTTCGATGTACTTGGGTTCAATTTTCTCAAAAAACGTGACTGCAGGTACGCATCAAGAACTGTCCCTGTCTGATTACATGACCACCCGTTTTGGTTTTTTCACCGTAGACATAAACGAGAGTCGGAGAACGTAGTGTGATGACGGCCTAATCATAAGAGGTATGACTTGCGATTGTCATGGTAGTTGTTGTCAGGGTGACACACGGCTGTGCTTCAGTTAATTTCAGCGTCGCTGTTATGTGAGAGATGTCAGGGAAAGGAGTGTTTTCGAAAAGGTTTTGAGGCACCGATAGAAATTTTGCATCCAGACTTCATCACTAAAACTCTTCTTCCGCTACCTCTGAAACTCGGACCACTAAAACAATCGTTAGTATTGGACAAAACGGATAGCTTGTCCCCTCTTTTTTTAAGAAATACAAGGACCAAGGTACTACAAATTACGCTATGTCCACTAACCCCACCAGTTACTAAACAATCAGCTCATGCGATAACATTGCACGACACTGACCGTGACCGTGGTGCTGTTAAAGGACATCATACCATAGCTTGTAGCTCCTTGGTCCTTTTTATTTCTTATAAATTAATCCTTGGCTCTCCATCATGTGGAGCAAGAGGGTCCAGAATCTGCCTCGTTCCAAGCACTGGAGCTATCCATCAACACAAACGACATAAAAAACGTGGCCGTCCACCATTGTGGTGGGTAGATACGATTCGGCAAGACCTCGAAGGCAACGGATCTCTCCGTGGAGAGCGCTCTCCACGCTGCAGGAGATAGATTAACTTTAGCCTGGTTTGCTGAGTCTAAGGTTCGATGGACTTCTCGTGTTCTCTGAATGGCAGTCGTGAGTCAGTCAAGTGTCAAGTCAAGTCGGCGGAATGATAGCCCGAGCTCCAGTGTGGGAGCAAACGGTTTAACCCATTCCTAAACAATCAATATTTATATTATTAGATTACATCGTGAATTGCTTCCGATGCAGAGAACGCTAAAATAGCGTTCATTCGGTAAAATGTTCCGTTCTTCTGCACTTACTCTCGCAGTGTGGCACTGAGCTGAGCTGGCCCGTAGCGGTACAGGTAGGGCTGGCGTCACCCACAAGTACCTCGCCCGCGCTTCGGCACGAATAGGCGACCGCTTCCGTGACCAATAACTCTGTGCTATTCGCATCGCAGTTAGCTATCACTGGCACCCGACATGTCGTAGCTGTGAACAGAACGCGGACAACAACAGAAAACCAGAATTGCAAATGACACCAGAACACATACATGCAGTAACAATTAACAGAATGAGCGAGGCGGACATTGTACGTAGTAAAAACAAAATAGTGTGAGTTCTGACAACTAACTAAACTTCCTAGCAGATTTTCATGAGACCTTCTTCTGCTCATTGTTATAATGAAGACTTTGTCTGCACTTTGATTATCCAAATACTTAGTGCTGCTACATAATTCTAGTCATTCATTCAATATTCTTGACCTTCATGGGTCAGACTTATGGTGGTACAAGAAGCAGAGCTGTATGGAGGAACTTTTACTTGTCCATATCCACAACCCCCATCACCGAATTCCTCGCAGGTCAGCTTGCCATGTCCTCACTGTTTTGTTTTCTCTGTATATTCTTCGTTCGTGATTTGTCATCTGTGTATGCTGGTTCTTTTTCCAGTTTCTCTTTTGTTCACCTCCCATTCACTTCTCATTTTACCTAAGTGTACCCTTCCCCTAGTCCTCTCCTCTCACGTCCTCCCTTCGACTCTGTCCATGCTCTTGTGTTTTCAATTTCATGTAGTCTGTCCGCCGTTCCATTTCTCCTTCGTTGAATTTTTTTTTTACTTAGAAGTTGCGACTTTGGCGGTAATAGTGATGAAGTTGATTGTTCCAACTAGGAACACACGCTCAGTCAAGTGTCAAGTTCGGCAAGAAGCGTGTGTTCCTAGTTGGAACAATCAACTTCATGATTTTTTTCGTAATCGTTTAGCTTCCTTTTTGCTTGTACGAATACTGTTCTTGTTTCGTTTCCCCACGATTTATTTCTCTCTGTATGTTTTCGTCATGAGGCATTGGTATAATCAGTGTGGCACATGCGAACCTGGGCAACCTCCATCCGACGGGGGCCCCAGCAACGCGGACGTGCTTATAATAATAATATCTACAACTTGGAGACATGTTGCTGGTTGTGATGAGGTCGGCCAGAGAGTGCATGCGGTGGATGTGAAATTTCTTCATCAAGCCAAACACGTGTAAGCTTTAGAACAAGTTGGATATGGCCAGCAGTCCAGAACTTAGGTTAAAACAAACATGGCCACGTTCTGCAAGTACATGTAGTGGTTATTCTAGTTGACTACGACACAATCTGTGGATTTGAAATCACCATGGGGATTTTGAAAAATGGCGGATGTCTCAGTGTCCAATTTAAACTAACAGGCTGCTTATACAAGTTCCCGATATGCACAGACTACACTTCAGTTATCCATTATATACCTTTGGGCTAGGCCCGTCTTCAGATACCTTCGGGCTAGGCCCGTCTTCAGGCACCAGGATGCAAGTGGTTCTAACGTGTCGGCATGCTGCGCATTTGACCTGTTTTCTTTGCGCTGCGTAAGCAACACTTGGGGTTCGCTGTAAGAAAGCGACAACGCCTATAGGCACTTACCTATCATAAAATGTACTAGAGTCTGACCGCGCATAGCCGCACTCATCCGTTATCCACAAAACTATCCGGATGGGCGAGGAAATCGTATAATCGAACACACATACTGTATGTATGCATGGCATATGCTGTAAATCGGTAGCCAACGATTTTCATCCAGATGGTGAGGGATCCGGATAAAAGAGGACCGGATAAGCGAGGTCTGACTGCACTACATCTATTCATTATAGTTAGCAATACGTCCGACGCATTCACTTGGGGCGTATTTTTACCGTGGTGCCGAGACTTCAGGTCGGCAGAGCTATTAATACCCGACTATGACTGCTGTGTCTCGGTGCAGCCTCTGGTCGATAGTTGTCACGTTCGTCCTAGTCTCAGTGCCATTGTCTTTCTTTTTTATTTTACGGGTTGGGTATGTGAACATAGTAAAACAATTAATAAAAATGACAACAGGGGAACCTCGCAGTGGACATAGTTTGATGCGCTCCCCATAATATCAAGCAAATGGCCGAGGGCCCTCTTGATTGGTGTGAGTTGCCTGTATGATGCAAGCCAGATATTGATTAATCGAAGAAGTATAGATTTGCCATCACTATGGATAAGAGTCATACTGTAGCTCAGTTGGTTAGAGCATTGCTCCCGAATAGCAAAGTCCCTGGTGCGATGCCCGGTGGTGTGACTGGTGATTTTTTCTTTCTTTAGTATCTGGCTTGCAAGTGGTGAGTTTCGGAGAGAAAAGAGCAGTACGCACGTGTATACGAGGCATGCGCCGTCTTATTTCCTAACAGGGGAACGCTAGAATTAGAATATGCTTGGTCCGCGTCAGCGATATTGTCGCTTATCTTTCAGCTTTGTTTATATGTCGCCAATGCTCACTTGGCAGCCCATTTCATCCCAATTTTGGTTAGTAAGTTAGTTTTCTAGTACCTGAAAGGTCTAGCTAGATTTCGAGTGGATTTCGAGAGTGACGGGTGGGTGATTTTGATTGATAGAGCGCCGCATCAAAATAGATGATCTTGTTACGCTGTGCAGCCAAGAGCAGCGCAAGCCACAAGAAAGTAATCGGCTACTCAGAATCAGCTCCATTTTTGCTGAACGGCCGAGATCGCTCACCTCAGGGATCGCTCGTCAAGCTGAGATCGCAGCTCCCTTACCTCCAGCTCAACGCGCCGGAGTATCCAGCGCGACAAAGAGATTTGCAAGTACTGTACGCGTCGTCGTCGTCGTTCAAAATAAAATCTTGCAAAGAACGGCGTCTGATTAGAACCACACAGACTGTCGTGCTGCCCACGCGAAGTCCTACAGAGAAGGCGACCATCACGATCGACTTCTCTTTAGAAAACAGCCAGGCAGCGGAGAGGAAGAGAGATCAGCTTGCAAAGGCAAAAGAGTCGATCCCGAGCAAAAATAGTTGTCACCAGCACCGAGAGCAGCGACGAGGGGGACCGAAAAAGTGTGAAGCCTTCCTTGAACAATAAATTCATCATAGCTAGTTGTCATTCTATACCTTACCTTCCACCGTACCAAGTTTTATCACTTCAACTGCACATGTTGATGTCCAAAGTCTAATTTTAAATTGTCGAAAGATAAGCGACAATATTGCTGACGCGGACCAAGTAGTTTTCAACGTCGTTGTCATGCGACAATCTTCAGATATCTTCATGTGCTTTCTGTTTGCACAAATCTGTGACTACAATTATGGTATCTTATACTATTTACTTTGTTAGTCCAAATCTCGTTGTAATGAAGATTTCTGAAGATAGTCGCATGAAAACGACCTTACAATCTATACCTAGTGTTCCTGGGTTGTCATGGTGTTTATGGGTTGTCACGGTATTGTTATCTTTGTTAGGTTTCTTGTCTCCCTTGCGGCTTGTTTAACTTCTACTCGAAAAAGAGATTTTTTATTCCAAACAGCAAAATGTGACCACAAGGGGCAGTGAACTCAACCACTCCCACTACTACTTCTATGAGCTGCTTTAGTGAAATTACTAACGGATTGAAGCTAAGGCCGCAACCACACTACGTACAAATCACAGTACAAATTTTCATGCATACCTCAGTACAAGTCGGTACGCAACCACACTACACTTTTCGGTGTGCATAGATGACGTTTTCACGCGACCAGCACGTGACGTTGTCGTACCGAAGCGTGTGCCATGCGCTGGAAAAGACCGGGAAATTCAAAAACAATGCTGATGCTGATGCTATGTACGACAACCAGGTACAAAAACAAAGTTGTACACAGGAGATGGAGCGCGAAAACGAAGAAAACGACAAACGTGGCTTTCTACAGGGGTGCGCCAGTTGCTGAAAACCTACAAAGCGCATTTTGCATTTCGCATGCGTCGGCATGACGATTTCTACTGTAATGCCGTTTGCACATGATTTTGTACCTGGTGTGGTTGCAACCTAAGGTCGACTTACGTATCTCGCACGCCACATGCAATGGCGTAGACAGGGCGGTCAGGCCTCCAAGTGTATTACGGGCTTGCTGATTTCCATTCGGCAAGCCCTTCCATGCTACTACGTTAGCCCTTGTCAGGGTTGCAGCGCACCCAGCCTGATACGACGCGTCGGAGAGCAGCGTTCCGTTGTAGAACTTACACACGGCCAGTGCCGAAGTGTAGTTAAGTGTGTAGCCGACGGGGCTGATTCTCACCGCACCCTTTGTTGCCTTGCAAGAAGCAGAGGCAAGCAACTCTGCAGACATAGACAGCGACAACAGTAAAAACAGCGAAAACAGTAACAGCAGAGTACTGAACAGATACTTGAACGTCAATTAGATTCAATGATCTCAGGAATTTTGTGGGTTAGCGAGGTGAAATTCTAACGAATTCCGTCTCAAAACCTGCAAAGGACAGTACATGTGCACATCGTTTTGCACATAACGACTTCAAATGTTAACGTTAAATCGTCAGAATTACATGTTCGTTAACATTACTGGTCTCACAGTTGATAGTGAAAACATTGCAGACAGTGACAACAGGCCTACCACCGTCCAGTTAGTTGTAGCGCAAGGGAATACGTGAGTAGAAGTCCAGAGTTAGTTGTAACGCAAGGGAATACGTGAGGTGTAGCTTTGCATAGGTCTCATAGTTGGAAATCCAAACGAGCACAAATGCTCAGCGAAAAGGCAGAAAATGTGTTAGTATGTTACACGGAAGGAGAGTTCGGGAGACCAAAATGAGACAGAAGACAGGATGGGAGCAGTTGTAGAAAGAAAGCGTCCCCCTGGGTATTTGTACTGACCGTCAAATCGGCACTGGACATTGCTAGCGGTTGACGTGGACTGTGTTTGGTCATAGCGAAGGGGAAGACAAGCTGGAAACAGAACAAAGGAAAAGGCAAATATAATCAAGAGAAAGCTACAAATAAAATGATACCGATTTTAACGTTATTATCTGCACGTGGACTTTTCACCCAATGACCAGACGCAGCTGAAGATATCTTTGCTGTATTTGAAGGATGCCGAGGCAACGCTGCAAATATTCTAACAAGAAAACTGTCCAACGAGCAACACACGCGTCCTGCCGAATTTGACACTTGACTGACTCACGACTGCCATCCGGAGCACACGAGGAGCATGTCGCACCTTCCACTTGGCAAACCTGCTCTATGCACAGTGTATTGGGGAATTCACCCCTCATCAGTTGAGCTTGAGTAGGCTGAGCTAGATTGTGCCTGAAAGCACCACTTATATAGTGCTCTCCAGGCAAAACCATCACCAGGGATACAAACTGTGTGTTCCTCGTTGGAGCAGCCAACTTCATCACTAATACCGCCGAAGTCGCAACTTCTAAATAAGAACATTGTCCATTTTTTAAAGCAACATTTCGGCTTTTCGTCCTCATCGAGTTAGCAATAGTTCTAGCTGGGAAAACCAAGAAGGCGGAGAGGGAGGACGGGTTACAAAAGAAAAAAAGTAACAAATGCCGTTACAATATCAAAGAAGCATGGAGTCGAATTTCAGTACCAGTATAGGTTACCTTTCCTCCATGAACCATAGAAGTCGGAATGCTATAGCCGGGGTCCTCCCAGCATAGTGAAAGTATGCCTAGGGTATCAACATGGGCATTACGGATACAAAAAATATGCTGATGTGATACGAAAGAAAAAAGAAGAACAATGGTGCCGTAGACTCAGGACGTATGCCGTGTCGTACGAATCATTCAAGATTTCACAGTTCACCCCAGCCGTCCCGGCGGGCCCTCTCCGTCTGCGTTGGGTCGAATGTGAACCAGGCTTAAGAAGTGCACATTCGAAAATATGAATAGAAAATGGATCTTCACTTCTCTAACAAAACAATTAAGGTTAGAATATGGTCGTAACGTACTCTTAGTAGAGTAGAGAGCTGAAGCTTTTCAAAACACTCAATATCTCCTAATTTGGCCAAGTGACATCAAAGTTATGATCAAAACGGGACAGGGTCCGTCGTTTGGACCATGAATTGCCCAGGGTTGGTGGAGGAAAAATTGTTCAAAGAAACTTTGAGCCTTCTTCTTCGTCATGGTAGTTGTCGTGTTTGGACAACAAACTACTTTTGTTGTAGGGTTGAACATTTGCAGTGCGATTTCAAGTTCGAGGACCGTATTTCCCCGATTATAGGTCGCACTCGATTATAAGTCGTACCCCCATTTCCAGGTTTGAGCAATATATTGACTTCAGTAGTAGGGCTGTGTTTACATGAGAAATTTCAACCCGGGTCGAGTTCAGCCCGGGTTGAAAGTCTGTACGATAGACAAAAGAGGTGAGCGTTTACATGAAGACAGTTGACCCGGGTCAAATACTGATATGCCGCCAAAAGTCCACTTCTGCAGTCCTGTATGGTCACGTGAATCCGTTCGCGCGAAATTTGCATCTGCAGTGCCGTTCAAACCTGGCGCGAGATACGCACAGAAGTACGTTTGTACGATTTTCTTGACCCGGGTTGATTTCAACCCTCCCCCCCCCCCCCGCCCCAAGGGGAGGGTTGAAATCAACCCGGGGCGAAATTTCAACCCGGGTCAAGCGCAATGCTTCATGTAAACGCGCCATTCGTTTTGTGTGCATGGCGGGTTGAAATCTAACCCGGGTCGAACTCAACCCGGGGTGAAACGCCTCATGTAAACACCGCCTAAGTCATGCTCGATTGCAAGTTGTACCCTCTTTATCACCAAACATGATTAATTTTTAGTGTGAAAAGGTGCAACGTATAATCGGGGAAACACGGTACTTCTATTTTTCCGATCGAATATTCGAGTACACGAGTATTCTTCTTCGCCTAAAATTGCACATAAAAGTGAAAAATTAACATGATGAAAGCCACGATTGAATAGACTGGTGGCCATCTTGTGGACTTTACTGATTACTGGGTCGTCTCTCCTGGCTCTCGTCTTATACCACAGTTCACAACACAGCCTGCTTGCTGCTCGGGAACTGCTGATTTCTGGAGAAAACGAAGTTTAACGAACGTGCGTGGATAGTGCAAAAACGAGGACTCTGATTTGTGTTGAGTGCGATTTTCCCTTGAAGACGATCAAACTGTTGTGTCCTGACCCCCATGCCCACAAGCATCCGGGAAGCGCTAGCAGATTGGGGAGAGTCCCTGAACAAGAGCATGCGCGGTGTGATCATGCTAGTGCTACATAAGTAGATATATTACTACTGTGTACAGTACACATGAGTACCTATCTAACAGGAGTACATATCTAACAGGAGTACATATACTATAACACATGCTGTGAAGACATTGGCAACCAACTTACGTAGCTCGCATAGAGTAAGAAGAGGAAATTGCCAACGTCGTGCCGGAGTGCTGTCTAATGCGACACGAGTTACTGATTCTCGTGGACCGACTAGGTGAAGAGCACATTGAGCGCTGATCGATGCGTCCGATATGAAGGGGGCGTTGTAAAGTTTGCAAAACTCTTGTGCTGGAAGTTGTGTTAACTTTTCGTACGATGGGATAATTATAGACGAAGATGAGCTACAGTATTGGTAGTTGCTCGGGCGAGAGGCTGCAGTCAGTCACAATAAGAAACAAAAAGAGCTAAAAGGAACAAAACAAGCAAAAACTTTTACAAAACCCTATTGTGTGATCTGTATGTTAAATTATTTCATGCAACTACTTTTTTGGACGAAGATCTGGCTAGGTATTGGTTCCAACCAAACTGATGAAGTTGGTGCTGAGCCGCAGATGTCGTACAGATGAAATTTTCGCTTGAGATTGACCAACTGTGTTGGGAGTTCCTTGGTCATGTACTGAGAATGCAGCGCGTGTTAGAGTTTTCAGCCACCGCGAGCCTGCGCGGTCGATTGGGCCGACCCAGGACAACTCTCCTCTCCGCTGTTTCTCAGGACTGCCTAGCCCGACTCGGCATTCGCCTGGGCACGCTAAGAGGCCTTAATCAGCTGCGGCAGTTGGCAGGGGATAAGTCACGGTGGAATGGCACCCCGCGGCACTCATCTTCCTCTGCCGAGCCGCGGCCTTGACTTATCCCCTGCAGGGTGCACGAACTGTCTACCGTCTTTCTGACATTGCCACTCGAACTTGACAATAGAAGCTGCTTTTCGTATGTGCAGTTACATTGAGCCATGGTGTTTTTGTCTTTTGTTTGTGAATCCTTCTGGGAAGCAAATGCTGGTTTTTATGCATTCGTGTAATTACGCAGCGTTATTTGCAATAATAATAATAATAATGATAATAATAAACTGATGAAGCTGGAAAAGCGACTGTCTGCCAGTCGGTAGTTTTGGGCTAAATTGGTGGAATGTGCATGCATGGCACACAGTGTGCACCCAACCCTGCATGTGCACAACTACGGAAATTCGTACCTCTGCACGAGATGATGTAATGATGTAATGCTGTAATGATTTAGGGCCCATAAGGATCGACTGTACAGACGGTAAGAAACGTTTTACACTACTCACTGTAACATCTTGGCACATGGTAAACTTGACCATCGTCTGCTTCACATCTGCGAGTAAGATTGCCCGATGGAATATAGCCAGGCTGGCATATGTACTTGTCTGCATCAAATTTCAGCCCCGGGTAAATACGGCAATTCTTGGCTGCACGACAAGTCCACAGAGCAGCACAAGGAGATAAATCATTCCATGATGCATGCACACTGCACAGACATAATTGTGTGGCATGGGCAGCAAAAACCAGAGTTAGTTGAGCATATGTATAGGCCTTCAGGGAAGCACAGAGTACTCTAGTTGATATTATAGTAACAGTGTTGCCTGCACTTGCTGCTATGAACTTGAAAAAACTCAATCCCTGTCATGTGCAGGTCTGGTGTTGTATGCAGACTTGTCAGACAGAAAGAAGCCAAGCCACTGACGTTTTACATGGCTGGGAAGAATATACAAGACTTGAAATGCATGCTGGGTCAAGCCAGATACAGATACATCCACCAAGCATGTCTTGCTCTCCTACGCACAGCAGCTCATAGATGCATGCATTATACTGTAACAGATTTCATGAGCACCGCAAGTGTGCATGCATACGTGAAACAATTTTATTCACAAAATATCTTGTATCAAGTAATGTTTAGGCCTCAATCGTTTGGTCAGCTCCAGATCCAGATCCGTCGGATACACTGGATCTGCAGTGATCGATTGGTCGAATCCGGATCCAGATCCTTCGGATTTGGATTGGAGCAACCCTGCAGGGCTGACTGGATCCATCGGATCAAAATGTGACCTTTGTGTGTATATGGCGGGTAAAAATCATTTTTGTACTCATTGTTGTACGTCTAGTCAACTTTTGTTGATTTTTCGTACAACATGCGCGGTCAGTACGACTTTCGCCCTTTTATGACCTGCCAGCACCATTTTGACCTGTTAATTCGTCAACATGACAACCAAGGTCCAAAAAAGTGATCGATTGATTCTGAAGAATCCGACAGATCTGAGATCTGGCCAGATCCGGATCCGACCAAACGCTGAAACCATGGGCAGACTACGGGCAAGAGGGACACTTCTCTATAATTACCACAGACAGTTGGATCGCCTCCTGAGTGGACTGATGTGAGAAAGCTTGAACATTGATGGAACACACCCAGTGGCTAGTGATCTGTTGAAGATTAAAGTCAATGTAGGCGCCAGTTCATGTGCACAATCACGCAGCACAATGCCTGGGATTTGAATCACTACCTGTCGCTTTATGGGGGTTCACACTTTGTAGCAGCTTGCAGACATCACTGATAGTGACGGGCTGGAAACGCTTGAAGGCATCTGGCATATGTGGGCCCTCGGGAAGCATTCACTGTGATGGCCTGCTTACACCATGAACGATGTCCCCAAAGAATTTGCATGCCTACCAGTGACGATTTTTATAACTTGCCACAGCTTGCGCTGATCTGAAGTAGCACATTTCCGGACAAAGAAGTCATTTTTTTGAGGTGTCTGTCGAGTCGGCGAGCATGCGCACGAGCAATGCGGTGATGCTGCGTCAAGTCGTCATTGCCTGGGTCTCGGATCAAGCGCTGATGCTGACGGTTTCGCTCACGGACAATGCCAACAAGTTCACCTAAAAACCATGGACATACACATCTTTTCTTTCTTGTTCTGGATACAACTGACGCATGTTTGTCAATGACAGCAGTGATAGTGCTATGCCAGGCAGAAGCAGAGGTGTCAAGATCTTTGGAGAGTTTAAATGTACTCAGATGGTGCAACAGGTCTGCCCTAAAGCAGGGCCAATTTATCTGATGATGCATCCTGCAGCTGGCAGTGATGTATGTAATCAAGCACGCTCAGGAGGTCATGATGGCTGAATCTTGCCCGAGCCTGCAGCCCAAGGGCCGTAGGCCCGAGCGCTGCAGCTCGCGCAGGCAAGGGCAAGATTCAGCCATCATGACAGACAGAGCGTGCTCGATTTGATTTCTTTCAGCGCGAAGCAACATATTAGGGAAGGTCAAAGGTTGAAAGGTCGAAGGTCGAAAAATTATTCTCGGAATGACGTCAAACGGTCCGAACATTCCCGAAATGACGTCAAACGGTCCTGATGGCCTGATTATGCCCGGGCGGGAAGATCGCCTATTGGCCATGGCCCCGGCAGCGATCACGTGTCATGTAAGAAGTTGTTCCTCTTAGCAGGTGAGGTCAAGTACATAGGGAGTTTAGCTACTAATGCAAAATGATCAATGATGTCTACAGTAGCAATCGTCCAGGTTATGGGCAAATCTGCTTCGGCGAGCAGTAATTCGAGAGTACTGCAGCTGTGACGTCGCTGGAATTCTAGTGGGAGACGTTACATAATTGGTGATGTTGAATCGTGTTAGAATGTGCTGGAGGGTGTGCTGAATGATGGTGAACAATTATTGACGGTTCGGGCCAGTCACCCATTTTATTTCTTGCCTAGCAATTTTGCGATGCAAAATCAAACTTGAACAGCGATTCGAAAAATGTTGCAAAGCAGGTCTCTTCAACACTTGACAACTTTGTCCTTGTACAGAGCTGATGAGAGAGCAAACACAGACTACAAGTGCATTGTAATACCAGGGTTAGAAACCTAACTTGGTGCCACGGCGCATAGCTCAGTGTTTCCGAGGTTCAGTGCATCCATTTCATCCCTGAGAAACACACCTGGCCCACACCCTGTCCATCATAGGGTACAGTGAATAAACAACAAGCATTGCAGTTTTCTGCCACGCGTTTCTTACGTTGCTTCGTACCTCGCAAGAATTGTGTAGCAAACTGGGATCCGATACCAGTTAAATTATTCACTTCATATACCGTAAAATCCCGCCAGAGCGCCCCTACCTCATCGACGCTTCGTTCGGGAGGGGCGGATGGGCGAGTCCTGCTTGCCGTATTCAGTCTTACATGAAAATGTACTCGCCTTACGAAAACTGTTCGTGTATCTCGTACACCGACCAACGGCCAAGAATCGTACAGACCCGTCAAAACTCAGGTTTTTGCGATCCCTGATCAAGAGGGTGGGCACTGTTGCGTACATTTCCAACGGGGTCAAGCACGCGTCTGCAGTACAGTACGGTACCACAGAGTCATACGTGGATACAATCAACCACTTCCCTGACAAGAAATCAGGGAGGGGCGGATAGGAGGGACGGGGCGCTCTGGCGGGATTTTACGGTATATGCAAGATTTAGGCAGAGGTCATTCTTTAATTCTAATATGCAATATTGAGGCAGAGTTTCATAGTGCTAAATATGCAGGATTGAGATGGACTTACGGCGGCAGGTAACGGGTATGGAAAAGTTTCCATGCTCTGTGCACAAAAATTCCTTATGACCCTCATCAAGTCTTTTAAGGCAGATGACAAGGAGTGTTTTACCGTAAAGCGTCCACTTATCGCCTGCCACAAATGCCTCATCAACGGCAGCAGGGATGGGGCATCTTTTAGCTGCAAACACAGTGGACAAAATCATAAATTACTATTTGTTGGCTATAGTGTTGTCCTTGGACGATGCTTGGTGGGAGCAACATGAAAATGCGGTTACATACATACACAACTGATCTGCTCAGATTGAGTAACAGTTCTACACTATATCACCCCGCTTGCATGTCTTAATTTCGATACATTTCCTCAAAAGGCTTCCCTGGCGAATCAAATTCAGTCCAATGATTCAATATTTATACTCGAAAATGTTCAAGGAAGATACATGTGGAAGACCGGAAGGTTTTTGCTCAAGGTGTGTCTTCTGGGTAGACTACTCTAGCAGTCTCCTGTTCAATGTGTTTAAAATATCGTACAATTTCCTTCATCTTTCTATGAGAACAGGACATATGGAACGATGAGACTTCAGTAATGCTTGTGCAATTGGTGAAGAAAAATCAAAATCAAAAACAACAACAACAACAACAACAACAACAACAACAACAACAACAACAACAACAACAACAACAACAACAACAACAACAACAACAACAACAACAACAACAACAACAACAACAACAACAACAACAACAACAACAACAACAACAACAACAACAACAACAACAACAACAACATCTTCAACAACAACAACAACAACAACAACAACAACAACAACAACAACAACAACAACAACAACAACAACAACAACAACATCTTCAACAACAACAACAACAACAACAACAACAACAACAACAACAACAACAACAACAACAACAACAACAACAACAACAACAACAACAACAACAACAACAATCCATCGACTCAAATGGCCGACAATGTTCTCTCGCCGCAAAGTGAAGCTCACCCTTCTTGCTCACTCCATAAAATACCAATATGCCCCACAACACATACGCTTGCTCAACACCCCCGCTCAAGTTACGGCCCAGTACAGCCTTCGACACGCACGCACTTGGCACCTCCCACCCTCCAGAACCGATCGCTGTAAAGACTCCCCACTGTACAAGTCCCTAGAATACTACAATGCCCTTCCTGCTAGCATTCGTGACGTCTCCTCCCAACCTGCTTTCAAACAAGAAATCTGCTCACTGCTGATTAACTCAATCTGCTCCTGCAGCGCTCACCCCCTCCCATACTTGTAAAGTTCAAAGTGATGTAAATCACTTTCCAACTGTTTAACCCACAATCTCATCTTCTCATCATTTTATCTCTTATTGGCGATGGTGCCATCGTGAGAATAAAGAATTCAAAATTCAAAAAACAATAACAACAACAACAACAACACGAGGGGGATGCAGGCATGAGCGACATCGACGACACGAGTGACACGATGTACAGTGATGAAGCCGAACGCAGCCTCGCGCTACTTCAACAGGTCACAGTAGACAAGGGAGACTGGAAAACACACAGCAAGCGACGCCGCAAGCACAACCAGTTGGAACAGACACCGCCCAATGCGATCCCGTCGCATCGCTCCAAGGCCAAGAAGAGGAAGCCAACAGCATAACGCGAATTCCATCAGCAACAGCAAAAACAAAACAAAACAAACAAAAAACAAAAAACAAATAAGAATATTTAAAAAAAAATCCATACCAATGTCAGTGAATTTGAACTTTCTCAGCACCAATGTGCTTTGCTTATTCAACAAAATGGACGAGTTACTTACCTTTACCCGTTCGTGCTCTGAATCTCAGAACGAACTATCAGTCATTGCAGTCCAGGAAACCTGGGCCGACACACCAGACCCTGACAGTCTCTATGCAATCCCAGGCTACAAGCTGACCAGAGCTGACAGACAGGACTTTGGTGGTGGTGTTGCCTTGTACACAGCAGAACGTTTCAACACAAGGGTACTGACAATACCAATGACAGCAGCAGAATGCGTATGGACAAGAATTTCCACCGATAACCTTTCCCTCGTTGTTGCAAACATTTACCGACCACCCCGTAGCGATGGCACCCTCTTCTGTGCGGAACTGGAAAGAAGCATTAAAACCGCTAGGTGACGACCTCCTACTACTTGGAGACTTCAATGCCAAGAACAGTGCGTGGCTCACCACAGACAGAACAGATCGCCTTGGGGACGACATACAAACTCTTCTACACAAATACGGCCTCACACAACATGTCAGATTCCTACTTACATCCACCGACAAACACCTCTCTCATGTCTAGACCTTGTTATCTCCTCACTCCACAGCAATAATGTTCATATCCAATCACTTCCACCGTTTGGCGCATCCGATCATACGACTATCAGTGGCCACATCAATAATCAACTGCCCCCATAATTAACAACTCCCCTCCACGATCCAGAAGCACCACATTCTGGTCATGGACAGACAGCACTATCCACCTTCTTCGAGAAGCCCTTTCACGCACAAATCTCAACCACCATCCAAACGAACACGACCCATGCCCAGTTGACACCTTCTGGCGATCCTGGCGCGACAAAGTCCTGAGCATCGCCCAAGAACACAGGAAGAACGTGCCAGCACGACCATGGATATCAAAGGGCCTCTTGAAAGAGATCAAGGATAAGCACAGAAAACACAGAATATACCTCCACTCACGCTCGCCCGACGACTGGAACACGTTCACTGCCCAAAGAAACCTTGTCACCACCCTCCTGCGGCGTGCCAAATCGGATTTCGTAAACAACTCAACAGCCTCCTCTACTTCCCTACACCGCCTCATGAAGCACCTAACTACAGCTACAAAACAACGCATACCCAAACTCGTCAGCCAAGCAACTCCTGCAACGACACCAGCACAAAAAGCCGCTGCCCTCAACGAATTCTTCATTTCACAGAGCAAGCTGTCTGTGGCCAATGCGGGTGAGCAAACTCCAGCCATCAACACCACCCCTGACATCCTCAGTTCCCTTCAAGAAATCTAGACTTCCCAAGCTGAGGTCGAAAAACTCCTCCGCGGAGTTGATACCAATAAAAGCCCCGGGTTCGACTCTATTCCAAACCGCCTACTCAAAGAAGCGGCTAAGGAACTTGCACCGTCGTTATCGTCCCTCTTTAATCTATCGTTCCAAACCGGAGAAATCCCACAGGAGTGGAAAGATGCCACCATTACTCCAGTACCCAAGCCCGGTGACCCAACCCAAAGAACAAATTACAGACCCATCTCTCTCTTGAGCACTACATCAAAAATCCAAGAAAAAATTGCACATCAACTCCTTTACAAGCACATCACCCCCCCTCCTGCCCAACCAGCAGTCCGGATTCCGTGAGAAAGACGGCACTGAGCAGCAACTCGCCCGTCTCGTCCATACCCTCTCCACTGCGAGAGACGACGGGAAACACGTCAATGCCTGCTTTTTCGATCTAAGCAAGGCCTT
The DNA here is from genome assembly GCF_964019385.1 of Sycon ciliatum. Taxonomy (NCBI): domain Eukaryota; kingdom Metazoa; phylum Porifera; class Calcarea; order Leucosolenida; family Sycettidae; genus Sycon; species Sycon ciliatum. The sequence continues at coordinate 1,447,494 of NC_088653.1, read as the reverse complement.
CGATCGTGTGTGGCATGCCGGCCTTCTAGCAAAACTCTCCCAGTATGGTGTCCAGGGCAACGCCCTGGAGTGGTTCCGACGGTACCTGTTGGGGCGTCGGCAAAGGGTCCAGGTGGATGGCGACCTATCGCCTTTCCTCGAGATCCCTGCCGGCGTCCCTCAGGGATCTGTTATTGGGCCGCTTCTATTCCTCGTCTACACCATAGACCTTCCACACGCATGTGAGAACCCCGGCACCACCTGTAGCCAATTTGCAGATGACACCGCTCTGATTTCCATTGCGAGAACTCTTCAAGATTGCACCCGAAACCTGCAACAGAGTGTCACAGCAGCTGGAGACTGGCTTTAAAGATGGCACCTGCTGGTTAACACAAAGAAAACAGTCATCCTCCCGTTCTACGACAATAACCGCCCCCTGAACAGCTACCCCAGATGACCCTCAGGAATAGTCTGCTTACCGTAGCACAAAAACACAAACACCTCGGAATAATCTTCCAGCATGACCTCCGTTGGACGGAGCATGTTGAATACATAGTCAAAGAATCACCCAAGTCTTTCAATATTCTTTTTAGACTAAGGTCTACAATCACCAGTGATTCTTTATCTCACATCTATCAGACATACATACTACCTATATTCTCATATGCAAGCAATGCTCTCACACCGTTGTCCCACACTTCCCCTGACAGGCTAGAACGACTCCAGCGGAAAGCCGCCAGAATATGTCTCCACCTTCCACTTTACACACACTTAGAACACTCCCACCTTTTGCATCGCATCAAATGGCCAACATTATTTTCACGCTTTAAAGTTAAACACATACTCTTCGCGCATTCTCTGCACCACAATTATGCCCCACCACATATACTCTCGCTGCATACTGCTAGCAACGTGCAACCTTCGTATAGTTTAAGTCGCTCTCGTATTTGGCACTTGCCAACTCCGCGGACTGACCGCTGTCTCCATTCTTCCCTGTACAAGGCCCTTCATTACTTTAATTGCCTGCCCACCCAGCTTCGCGAAATCCCTTCTCGTACTCCCTTCAAATCCGAGATATTCCTGCTGTTGCACAACTCTGTATGCCGGTGTAGCGACCACCCCTGTCCGTACACTTAAGTACACAACTCTGTATGCTCGTGTGGCGACCACCCCTGCCCGTAAACTTAAGTAGTCATTAACCCCTAGGCGCCCTGCCCACCCAATTCTTCCTCACTCTTTCTCCTTTCTTACATTATTATCTCTTATTGGCCACTGGCTATCGTGAGAATAAATATTTGAAACAACAACAACAAAGCTAGTTGAAAGACCCCAGGATGAGATACTTCTCCTCGGCGACTTCAACGCCAAGAACTGCTTGTGGCACCCCAGCGACACCACTGATGCCTTAGATGAGGACCTGCATTGGCTTTGCGAGACACGTGGCCTAACAACACGTCTCCTTTGCCACCCACCTACGCCAACACACACCTACATCGTGCTTGGACCTGGCCATCTCTAGCCTCAGCCGCCATAACATCACCATCACAAGCCTGCCCCCTATGGGTGCCTCTGATCATGTTGTCATACAAGGCAACCTACAACCCCAGCAGCACACCACCCACAGAAACAATAATACCAATAATAATAAAAATGAGAGCAGTACTACACAGGAAAGCACCTCCAGCACATACTGGTTGTGGAGCGAGGAACGCATTGCGTCCCTGTGTGAAGCTCTTGCTACCTGCAATCTGCAGTACGATCCACATCCCACTGACCCTCAGCCAGTAACCTCATTATGGAACTTCTGGAGAGACCAGATACTGAAACTAGCCGTGCACCACTGCCAAGTGGCCAGAAGCAAGTCCCGCAAAAATACTACGCCCACTCGTCCCTGGATGACGAAGGATCTCCTCAGCCAGATCAAAACAAAGCACAAACAGTTCCGCACCTACAAGGCGACCCAAATAGACTCAGATTGGAAACTGTACACAGCCCAGCGTAACCGAGTAACCGCTCTTTTGCGACAGGCTAAGTCCGATTTTGTCCAGCAAACAACGTCAACGGGTACAAACCTCCACCGTCTACTGAAGCACCTGAAGAAACCGCCTAAGCAAACAATTCCCACACTATCGACAGCCAACTCCACTGCAGCCACGGCTATGGAGAAGGCAACAGCTCTCAACAAGTTCTTTATCTCCCAAAGCCAACAGTCCATCGACAAGACCACCTGTACTACACCAGACAGCAACACTACCCCTGACACCAGTCATACTCTAAATACAATTGCAGCAACAGTGGAAGAGGTCGAGAAGCTTCTAAGCAGTCTAGAGACTGGCAAGAGCCCTGGCTTTGACAACATCCCAACTCGGCTCCTGAAAGAAACTGCAAAGGAAATCTCCCCATCTCTCACTAGTCTCTACAATCTGTCCTTCAGAACCTGAGAAATACCACAGGATTGGAAAGACGCAACTATTACACCCATCCCCAAGTCGGGCAACCCCTCCCATCCTACCAACTACCGACCCATCTCCCTGCTCATTATAATATCAAAAACACAAGAAAAAATAGTCCACTCTCGTCTGTACAATCACATAGCACCGCACTTACCCTCCAACCAATCCGGCTTCTGGAAACAAGACGGGACCAAACTGCAACTCGCACAGATCGTCCACCAGATATCCACAGCTAGGGATGCGGGGAAGCATGTTGTACCGTGTTTCTTCGATTTCAGTAAAGCATTTGATCGTGTATGGCATCAAGGCTTGCTGAAAAAGCTGAGCCACTACCTGGCGGTGTCGACGGCAAGGCTCACAATTGGCTCGAAGCCTACTTGACAGGACGCAGACAGCGGGTGCAGGTTGAAGGCATAACATCCGCCTTCATACCAATACCAGCGGGAGTGCCCCAGGGCTCGGTCCTGGGACCACTTCTGTTCCTGGCGTACACCATTGACCTGCTCACTGCCTGTGAAAATGCTACAACCTCGTGTAGCCAGTTCGCGGACGACACCGCACTAATTGCCATTGCAGGCAGCTACATTGTGTGTGCGGCTGCGCTACAAAGAAGCGTCGATGCCGCAGCAGAATGGCTAGAGCGCTGGCACCTGCTAGTCAATAAAACGAAAACCGTCATCCTCCCGTTCTACCATGCTAACCGACCCCCACCACGACTACCCGAAATAAAAATTGGCCAAACCCTAATACAAACAGTAACACAACATCGTCACCTCGGCATCATCTTTCAGCACGACCTAAGATGGTCAGCCCACCTTGACTTTGTGCTAAAGAAAGCCGTAAAATCTTTAAATATTCTCTTTAGGTTCAAATCAACTCTACACACTAAATCACTCTCTCTCATTTACAAAACGTATATTCTGCCTATAATTGAATACGCATGCATTGCTGTCACCCCGCTCTCAATCGCAGCCCTTGACCGTCATGAGCGAATCAAGCGCAAGGCGGCCAGGATCTGCCTCCGTCTCCCCCTCTACACTCCTCTGGATCATTCAACACTGCTCCATCGGCTCAAATGGCCGACAATGTTCTCTCGCCGCAAAGTGAAGCTCACCCTTCTTGCTCACTCCATAAAATACAAATGTGCCCCACAACACATACGCTTGCTCAACACCCCCGCTCAAGTTACGGCCCAGTACAGCCTTCGACACGCACGCACTTGGCACCTCCCACCCTCCAGAACCGATCGCTGTAAAGACTCCCCACTGTACAAGTCCCTAGAATACTACAATGCCCTCCCTGCTAGCATTCGTGACGTCTCCTCCCGACCTGCTTTCAAACAAGAAATCTGCTCACTGCTGATTAACTCAATCTGCTCCTGCAGCGCTCACCCTCTCCCATACTTGTAAAGTTCAAAGTGATGTAAATCACTTTCCAACTGTTTAGCCCACAATCTCACCTTCTCATCAATTTATCTCTTATTGGCGATGGTGCCATCGTGAGAATAAAGAATTCAAACAACAACACAAAGGTAACGTTATTATCTGCTACTCAGACTGACGCACTGCTGGGGCACGGGTTTTTATCGGCGGCAGCCATTTCTCTGTACGCCCTGCATTCACCAAACAACTAATACTCCATATCTTTGATGTCCCGATCTGGATCGAGAATACCGTTATCTGCAGTGCTTTGGCTGCATTTGGCCAGATCCGGAGAGACATCCGCCATGGTCAAATCCAAACCCCGTCGGGGATTACTGTAGGGACAGGTATGCGATTCGCCACCATCGAGCTGAAGGAGGGATGTCGGCAAGTTCCGTCAGTCGTCCGCTCGGCCGACCAGCACCAGTTTCGTGTCCGTCACGAGGACCAGAGGGCCACCTGCAGGATCTGCATAGAGAGCACTTTGCTCGATCGTGTCCGAGCAAGCGGCCCACGAACAAACCACCCACAAATACACAGAGCACCAATTCGGCTGCACTCCCTGGATCACAACTGAGCTCGGGTACAAGTGGGCCCGATGCAGGAGGTAGTGAGGCTGTTGTGAGTGCTAGTTCAGGTAGTGGTTGTACAAACACGGAACCCAGCGCAGAGCCCGAGAGCTCAAAAGCAATCCACCAGCTCAGCACGCACGCGCACAGAGCCCAAGGGGTCACACTCGTACGCCACCGCAGCTCAACAGGGAGCCCGTGCACAGTTCAACTGAACACACGGGGCGGCCGAACAGGTGAGCACTGCACCCGGCGGATCCCCTACTAGTACTACTACTAGTAGCAAAGACGCAACACAGAAAACTGCTGAAATGAATAGCGCCAGTGCGTCTGAGAACACAACCAGCGACGGGGAATCCAAGGAAATACAGAGCAATACTCCATCCTCTGTCGACCAAACTGAGGTGGCTGAGAGTTCCAGCTTGCAGGTAATCGCTCCCAGTACACCCCAATGTCCGGCACCCCTCCGCCTACAGGCACTGGGGCAGGCCACGACGACGGGGCCACCACTATTGCCTCTGACGATGCGGATTGGATACCCAACGGTCCTCGTCGTCGCCGACACAGCCACAGCCATTTGACCATGGAGGAGAATGCCAAGGCCGCTGGGACATGGCCGTCCCCTCAGAGGAAACACCCGAAATATTGAGTCCAGATAAGTTTCAACAACTAGCCAAAAAAACCAAAAACAAAAACAACACAAATGTCAGTGAATTTAATCTTTCTCAGTACCAACGTGCGTTGCTTATTCAACAAAATGGACGAGTTACTTACCTTTACCCGTTCGTGCTCTGAACCTCAGAACGAACTATCAGTCATTGCAGTCCAGGAAACGTGGGCTGACACATCCGACCCTGACAGTCTCTATGCAATCCCAGGCTACAAGCTGACCAGAGCTGACAGGCAGGACTTTGGTGGTGGTGTTGCCTTGTGCACAGCGGAAAGTTTCAAAACAAGGGTACTGACAATACCAATGACAGCAGCAGAATGTGTATGGACAAGAGCTTCCACCGATAACCTTTCCCTCGTTGTTGCAAACATTTACCGACCACCTCGTAGCGATAGCACCCTCTTCTGCGCGGAGCTGGAAAGAAGCATTAAAACCGCTAGAGCCGAAGGTGACAACCGCCTTCTACTTGGAGACTTCAATGCCAAGAACATGGCTCACCACAGACAGAACAGATCGCCTTGGGGACGACATACAAACTCTTCTACACACATACGGCCTCACCCAACATGTCAGATTCCCTACTTACATCCACCGACAAACACCTCTCTCATGTCTAGACCTTGTTATATCCTCACTCCACACCAATGATATTCATATCCAATCACTTCCACCGTTTGGCGCATCCGATCACACTACTATCAGTGGCCACATCAATAATCAACTGCCCCCCCCCCCATAATTAACAACTCCCCTCCACGATCCAGAAGCACCACATTCTGGTCATGGACAGACAGCACTATCCACCTTCTTCAGGAAGCCCTTTCACGCACAAATCTCAACCACCATCCAAACCAACACGACCCATGCCCAGTTGACAACTTCTGGCGATCCTGGCACGACAAAGTCCTGAGCATCGCCCAAGAACACTGTCAAGTTACTCCCCCCCCCCCCCTTGGGACAGGAAGAACGTTCCAGCACGACCATGGATATCAAAGGGCCTCTTTAATCTATCGTTCCAAACCGGAGAAATCCCACAGGAGTGGAAAGATGCCACCATTACTCCAGTACCCAAGCCTGGTGACCCAACCCAACCCACAAACTACATACCCATCTCTCTCTTGAGTACTTCATCAAAAATCCAAGAAAAAAATGCACATCAACTCCTCTACAAGCTCATAACACCCCACCTACCCAACCAGCAGTCCGGATCCCGGGAAAAAGACGGCACTGAGCAGCAGCTTGCCCGTCTCGTCTATACCCTATCCACTGCGAGAGACAAGGGGAAACACGTCAATGCCTGCTTTTTGCTCTAAGCAAGGCCTTCGATCGTGTGTGGCATCTAGGCCTTCTAGCAAAACTCTCCCAGTATGGTGTCCGGGGCAACGCCCTGGAGTGATTCCGACGGTACCTGTGGGGGATTCGGCAGAGGGTCCAGGTGGATGGCGACTTATCGCCTTTCCTCAAGATCCCTGCCGGCGTCCCTCAGGGATCTGTTTTTGGGCCGCTTCTCTTCCTCGTCTACACCATAGACCTTCCACAGGCATGTGAGAATCCCGGCACCATCTGTAGCCAATTTGCAGATGACACCGCTCTGATTTCCATAGCGAGAACTCTTGAAGACTGCACCCGAAACCTACATCAGAGTGTCACAGCAGCTGGAGACTGGCTTCAAAGATGGCACCTGCTGGTTAACACAAAGAAAACAGTCATCCTCCCGTTCTACCACAATAACCGCCCCCCTGAACAGCTACCCCTGAACAGCTACCTCAGATCACCCTCAGGAATAGTCCGCTTACCGTAGCACAAAACCAAAATAAAGATTTGAAACCACAAAAACAACATAGCCCAACCCACAGCATCTCACCTTCTCTTTAACTTATCTCCTATTGGCGATGGCGCCATCGTGAGAATAAAGAATTCTAAAAATAAAGAACACCAGCGGAAGCACCACCAACAACATGTGGCAATCGCAAGCATGCACGATTATCAACACCTCAACTTGGTCACTTACGCATGCACTTAGCATCATTCTTGACGTTACAAGCCGCCTGTGTGTCCAGGTATTCATAGCCTCTGTCACAGGTGACATTGCCGTTTGCCGAGATGCTAACAATTTTATTCCCAAAGCCGATTGAGCAAGCTTCAAGTAAAGACAACACACGGGGTCAAAAACCAGTTGTTAAAATCAGCGACTGTACAAATAGTGAAGAGGGAAATCGCGAGGCAAGGGAGATGAAACTATTGGCAAGGACACCGGGTGCGAGATTCCCTATATGGTACAGTGAAGCCGCGAGCCCATACTACAGTCCATTCAGAAAAAAATGAACTTCTGGCTTTTGGCCATAAATGGGTCAAACGTTGATTTTTTTTGAATTTTTTTCTGCAATCCTCTATGGAATCCTCTTCCAATTATGTTTCTGAAGTTTTTTTCTCCAAAAAGCAAGCCATAACAAGAATAGGATTTCGGCCAGGTTTTGCCCCCAAAGCATTGAATTGGGAAAAACCATAAAAATCCAGGCCGTTTGACCCCGTCTGCAACAGTGCATTGTGCGGTTCGAACCCCAGTTCAGGTACCCTTTTTGGACCCTTTTTCAAATTTCCCAGCACTGCACTGTGTACGATGAAAATTAATCACGAAAAATCGCCAAATACGGGAGCTCGCCAGAGCCAGAGCCCATCTTTTTATGAATGGACTGTAGGAGTGGGCAAGCTGTGATCAAGCCAATACATGGTGTGATAAAGCTGTGATGAAGCCCATACAGGGTGTGATCAAGCCCATACATGGTGTGATCAAGCCCATACATGGTGTGATCAAGCCCATACTGTATGGGTGAACAAGCTGTTATCATGACAGTTTGCTAGGAGACGGCATGGCATGTACGGAGTAACATTACACAGTATTGTCTCGAATTAAAACCATGACCTGTATAAAAGCATGTCCTGTATAAAAGCATGTCCTGTATAAAAGCATGACCTGTATAAAAGCATGACCTGTATAAAACCATGACCTGTATAAAAGCATGTCCTGCATAAAAGCATGACCTGTATAGAAGCATGACCTGTATAAAAGCATGTCCTGTATAAAAGCATGACCTGTATAAAAGCATGACCTGTATAGAAGCATGACCTGTATAGAAGCATGACCTGTATAGAAGCATGACCTGTATAAAAGCATGACCTGAATAAAGGCATGACCTGTATAAAAGCATGACCTGTATAAAAGCATGACCTGTATAAAAGCATGTCCTGTATAAAAGCATGACCTGTATAAAAGCATGACCTGTATAAAAGCATGTCCTGTATAAAAGCATGACCTGTATAAAAGCATGACCTGTATAGAAGCATGACCTGTATAGAAGCATGACCTGTATAGAAGCATGACCTGTATAAAAGCATGACCTGAATAAAGGCATGACCTGTTAAGAAGCATGACTCGAATGGAAGCCGATTTTTCGAAGCGCACCATGACATAGAAGCACAGTTTGCCGTTCTGTGCAAGTACCTGCATGGCATTATGCACTGCAGAGTGTAGACTGATGATGTTGACGTAGGCATACATTTTGAACAGAGGCAAAACTTGGAAATGAGCATAGTTTGAAAGTGGGTTTTAATGGCCATGAGCACCATGGCTGCTTTTATACATGTCATTGCGGTATGGGTTGGTAAGACTTACAGTGTTCGCAGACAACCCCTAGAGGGTTGACCGTGTGGACAGCGAAGGGCACCTTTCCGAAACCCGTCAAGTAGGCGAGCTGGCCTTTCGTACCGCTCTCAAACGCGTCAATCCAGACCCTCTCTTTTGCCTTGAGCAAGGTGCCCGCGCATCCGGTATTGAACGCGGCCACGCTAAGGAGTCTGCCACCGTATTTCTGGCATATGTGCTGGGCGTCAGTAAAGCTGTGCAGGCTCGTGTCGGATATCCGTTTCAGGACACTGCCGGTCTGCCTGCAGTACTGATAGCCAGTCAGTGTTGGTACAGGTGCTTTAGAACACACACACACAAAACAAGCCAGAGGAGCAGTCGCAGAACAAATCATAAAAATAATCGTTTGTGTATGCGTAATTGTGGGTGTGTAAGCGCACGAGACTGTCAGTTAGCTGCCATACTGCGACTTTGTATGATTTAATTCGACCGTGTTCCTGCCTTCATGGATCAAGGCTGCCATAAGACAATAGGCACAACAGGTCGCAAGGTACGTTTGCCACTCAACCTTCTATGGATGGCCAGTTGCCTGATGAAATCGATCTTCGGGGATATTTTGTTGAAAAAACAGTTTTCTACATATGAGGCATCGGCACCAAGAACCGGGGTCCTGGCGATTTTTCAAAATGCCAATATTTGCGAAAAACCGAACCAATGTCGTTTTTTAGTCACCGCGATTAAAGCGGAAAGACCTCTTGCAGTATCGCTTTGAAAGTGCTTTCCTCTTGGTGGCTTCACTATAATTTGTTGTCATTTTAGTTGTAGTTTATCCGCCAAGCACTTGGGACGTCCAGGTAGGCGTTTTAGCCACCATGGAGGCTTTTGCGCTCTGGGTAAAGTCTGCAAACCATGCTCTGAAAAGAGAGCGGAACAAATAATTTCTTGGTGGAACGATCCCGTCGCGAATTCTTGATGGAGCACGAGCGACTAGAATATTTGGCAGCTGGATCTCCAGAGATACTCCGCTGCCTGTGATAGTCCCCCGCAAGAAGAACCAGTTGAAAGTGACAAGAAGTCAGGGAGGGGCGGATGGGAGAGATGGGGCGCTCTGACGGGATTTTTACGGTGCATCATTTTAGTGATGTAGTGATGTAGTGCTTACAAGCAGGATTCAAGCTGGTAACAGACACCCATAGTAGAAAAGGCCCCAAGTGGAACACTCTGGTTTTCATGTACTCTTTTTAGTATTCTTATTAAAAGCATGTCCGCGTAGGTGGCGGGGGTGCCACTTTCCCTTATGCCATTCACGATTGATGTCTGAAGAGTAATACGATACAATGAAATGACAGAAGTGACGTCAACAAAAGCCGTTACCAACAATACCAATAGGACTAATGGAAAAACTTCATCCAAAGTATAAAACGAGAGAGCTTGGAAGCTCAGGGCCCTGCGCTATGCTTTGTTGCCTAGCTCGTCGTGCATGTTGTTAGAACTGATGGAAATGCTTTTTCCTTTTATTAGCTACATCATTGTATTGCAAAAACGTTTCAATGAGTTACTGAAGTAACGTCTGCTGCAAAGGTATGGGACCGGCGATGGCTCTGCCGATCACAGGCGTTCTGGAGTCGACAGGATGTCGGTCCTGACGTTTCCTGGCCCCGGCGCTGACTCTGCCGATCACGGGCATTCTTCTTCTTCTTATTATCATACTGACGGCAACTAACATCCATTCTGATTGCATTTACTCGTCTCCCTACTTCGTATTAATTTTCTTTCCAGAAAATCTCCCCATACAGCAGGGAGTCGTTTACATAATATGACTCCCTGCTATACATCTACACGACTGTATAAACGCTAAAATTTTTATGCTATCGGCCTACATGCCATTCCCGGGCTGGTCATCAGGCGGCCCAGCCAGCCTGCTAGTGCGATCTCGGCCTCGCACACAAATCCACACAAAATGTTACTGCACTGAATGCATTCCCCCGATACACTTCGCATATATACTCATTCTCTTGATGGTACCGTACTCTTGATGGTACGGGGCAGGTACGGGATAGCGCCAGGCATGTCGATGGCACAAACAAATAAAAGTATTGTGGCCAGATGTCTTTGCTGGTACGGTACGGTACGGGACAGATACGGGATATCGCCAGGCGTGACACAAACCCACAAACAAACACCAAATTAAAGCTGTGTGGACCCTGGCTAGCGCCAGACGTTACTGAAGTAACGTCTTCTGCATAGCTACGGAAATAAAATAGAATATGCATACAACATGTCTGGCGGAATCACGTGGATCACGAGAATCAGTTCTGTTAGGTGGGGTGGGCTCCACGCCATGCCTGTCGGTCCGCTGCCATTGCGCGGACTGCGTCAGCATCTAGCGGCTGGTGGAGGGTAAGTCCAAGCCATGATGACAGTTCCGTCTGCAAGACTGGTACCAAAGTCGTCCGAGGTCGACCCTGAAGCGTTCAGTGCCCTCGTCATTGGCCAAGCGAAGATACATATCCACTGCCAACTGTGGAGGAGCAGTTGGGGCTAAATGAAAGATATGGCCAGCGACACTGTTAATTGTATTCTATAATTCTGAAGCGATTTCACTCCCCAGTCAGGACAGGTAATGACCCTGTTATTGGAAGCCAAGGGAGGGAATGTTTGCAAAAAGAAAAAGAAAAAAGGGCACCAGCAAAAGGAGTGTGGAAGTAGGAAGACTGCGAATGTGTTCACACTGCAAAGACAGCTAATGGGCGATGCAGACTACGGCCAACTGTGACCACATTTCTACGACTCAGATGGATTTGATCTGGGATTGTGCATAACATTTTGAAGCACGACTGCATCACCTTGGAATTTCAAGTTTACACGTGATTTTGGCCGTAGTCTGAATCGCATATAAGGCTGTGATGTCAGCCTTCACAGTCATGCACAAACACTCAAGGACACAGGTTGAGGTTTGGAAGAATACAATTAGATACAGGTGTGAAGAAGACAGGTAAAGAACAGACAACCAGGTCACGCCAATCGTGCACTTCAGGCGACTAGTCCAAGATGGCGCATGCTGGTTGTGACGTAACATACAGGCAAAATATATGACGTACTAGTCACTTGACAAGACATGAGTATCATTATCACATCAATGGCAGACTCAGAAGTGGCAAGAACACCTCCAAGTGGCGGAAGAGCAGTCGTACCAGCAATGAGGTTGCGCCTCTTGGCAATGAACAGGAACTTGTTCAGCACTATGCCACGCACCATACACGCACAATGTCGTGATCACTCCAAAATGCGCAACAAGTTGCACCATCAGGCTCGTGGCGATAAACTTTTGCCGAGCTGGAGTGAAAAGTTCAGCAACTGGCAACAAGTATCTGATTGATTCAGAGAGAATCGCGTGGGTTCCAGAGTGATCGATTCGGTTTGTTTGTCAACGCTCTCCTCCATATTGCGCGGCGACCTCCGCTGAGATGTCAATCTGGGAAAAATTCCGCGGCTCACTTGCCGTGCAAGCTGCCCTCCGCCTTCGATGAACGATACAATTCTACAAGTAAGGAAACAACTCCTTCGCTCGGCCCAGCTGTTTTCACGGAGCCACGGGAAGTCGTTCCACTAAGCTGAGCAGAATCTCCCTTCCAAAACAATCGAGATCGATAGCGCGCTGTGCGCACCCTGACGTACCGCATTTCGCCGCTTTCGCTGTTGCTGTGCCGCCTTCGCTGTTGCTGTGCGGCCTTCGCTGTTGCTGTGCCGCCTTCGCTGTTGCTGTGCCGCTTTCGCTGTTGCTGTGCCGCCTTCGGCACCCATACCACAGCCAATACTCCACACATCGGTGCGTTGGCGTCATCTTGTTCAAATGTAAACAGTACTTAACTCACTTCTTGCCTGACACTCGAGTGCGAGCGGCTGGGACCTCCTTCCGCCAAGAAGGAAAGACCATTTCTTTCTCATCTTTCTTTCTTTCTTGACATTCTTGATTTTCTGGTACGGCGTTTTACGCAGTTTAACCATAAATAGACATTTTTACACTCACCATGCACTGATATGTTTGACGTCATAGCATATGTATTTGCCTTACAGGACATGCTTTGACTCACCGCTAGGCTTGGAACAGAACGGCACTGACGTGAGTGTCCCGTGAGCTGTACACATCGGCGTGGCATCTCCCACGAGCTCACGACCAGCGTTGCACGAATAGCTAGCGCTCTCCGTGTACCAGATGGTTGCCTTTTTGACAACGCCGTTATCAATGTTAGGTACATGGCACTTGACACCAGCTGTACACAGAACACAGTGAGGGCAATGAGAATAGCAGTGTTCCAAATTCAACAGAGAACATCCAAAAACGTGACAGCTCAGGTAGCTCGAAAGGAAACCAATAAATACTGTTAACTGTCTGATATTCGCAGCGGATTAATGTTCGCTACTTTCGCCAGAAGAGCGTATCGCGAATATTACCCAGCGCGAAATCAAACTTCAACAGTGGGTGTGTCATATCGGCTTGGGCAGGCGACGGTTCTCCCGGGTTGTAAGACAAACTTCCCTGGGTTGTACGCTTGTACCGCAGGTGTATGTAGGTGGCCGCAGTGTTTCGCAAACGTTTGCCATCGCAAACTCGCTGGGTCTAAGAAATCGCGAAAATTTATTGACGCGAATATTGGTCAGTTTACAGTAGTTCTTTGGGCGTTCTTTTGGGCAGGTCTTGAGCAGGTCTTGAGCAGGTCTTGAGCAGGCCTTGAGCAGGTCTTGAGCAGGCCTTGAGCAGGCCTTGAACAGGTTTTGAGCAGGTCTTGAGCAGGTCTTGAGCAGGTCTCACGTAGACATATCATGACGATATGCCCGTCGAAGGTTCGAGCCACCCTTTTGAGCAGGTCTCACGTAGACATATCATGACGATATGCCCGTCGAAGGTTCGAGCCACCCTTTTGAGCAGGTCTCACGTAGACATATCATGACGATATGCCCGTCGAAGGTTCGAGCCACCCTTCTGCAGAATTTCTTCTTCTTTTCTGTACTGGTTTTGACAAGAACAGCCTACTAGTATACAATTGCCGGACAAAGTAGTAAGTTAAGTTCTGTAGGTAACAGCATCATGAAACTTAGTAGGTACTCTCCAAATAACCAAAAGAACATCATTGCCAAATGTGAGGGACATCCATAAGGCAGTTTCAATTTCTTGTTAGCAGTAATATGTAAATTTACTTCCAATCCACAAATTAAGGGCACTGGACAAAGTATGTTTCAGGTTGCTGAAGAAGGGTCAAAACTGTGCAGACTCTTTCCATGCCTATCAAGCTTTACCTCTTCTTCTCGCAGTGTCCTACAGGGTAACAATAGCATTGTAAACGTGTACTGTAAAATCCCGCCAGAGCGCCCCGCCGCCTCTTCCATACACCCTTCCTGACTTCTTGTCTGGGAAGTGATGGATTGTATCCTCGTAGGACTCTGTGATGCCGTATTGTACTGCAGACGCGTGCTCGACCCGGTTGAAAAATGTACGCAGCAGTGCCCCCCCCCCCCCCCTCTTGACCAGGGATCGCACAAACCCTGAGTTTTGATGGGTCTGAACGACTCCTGGCTCTTGACCTTTGGTCGGTGTACGAGATGCACGAACACATTTCGTAGGGTGAGTAATTCATGTAGCACTGAATGCAGAAAGTAGGACTCGCCCATCTGCCCCTCCCCACCTACACCTACTTGAAGAGTGGCGGAGGTAGGGGTGATTTGGCGGGATTGTTCGGTGATACAATTTTTTTCTTCATCAATGAATTCGTTGTCATGAAATCTTTTTCATGGTATTAAACACATCATTTTTAGGTCTTTTCCTTGTCCCTACACATTAGAAGAATTGATTTGGCAAGATACTTTGTGAGCACGTGTTTGTCACTTCATCACTTCATTGCTAACCTACGGCATTCTCATGACAACTGAAGAATGGCTGTGACAATGGTGAGGTGCTGTGCTGTATGGTGAGCGAGTGGATGGAGTGAATGCCCAGGGGCCTCTCTTGTTGCTACTTGCCGTGGTATACTGTGCCATCTATCAAAGTCACATCTGGCTATCACGACATACCTGCACTCTCTCTAACACCCTTTATATTACTGGTATCCTCAGTGTAGTCTATCAGTATCGCCTTTGCTTAGCCTTAATCTTCGCGCATTAATCTTCGCGCCTAAGATGCGCCATTATGTTTCCCCTTTTTGCTACAATAGGGTGAAATTCACTATCTGCCATTCTACATTATCAACCTTCACTGGCGAGATCCTGATCATGGCCAGCAATCAAGGACATCTGAGAGTTGTAATTTTTGTACTCCTCCGAGGTGTGATTTTTGGCGTGCTGGGCCAAGCACAAGGAAGCCAACTGCAAAAAAACTGCCGAAACTCGTTGTTGTTTGATCCTTTGGTGTAATCTTTGTTTCTAGTCGAAGCTGGTTGCTGTTTGGAGCAGAAACGCTGAAATTGACTATTTTCTGCATGTACTCATATATGTACTCATGTACTCAGGCATGCAGTCTCACTCGTATTTTAGCTCTTTTTCTGGAATGGATGCTGCTCTGCGCCCCTTGGTGAACATTTCCTGCGCTCGTGGAGCAGCTGAAAAGGACCACTGGTATGTCTGGTTCCTGGTTTGAAAGTGGAGAGTCGACTTTTGTGCCTTGAAAAAGGAGTAGAGAGCGATAAAGGTACGTCTGTGGCTGATTTTTGAGTGCTCCTCGTATATTTTTGATCGTGATAGAAATTATCAGACCAAAGTCAGACCAAAGTCAGCTCGATGATGGTCGTACAGTTTTCTTGTGAATTTTTTTGTTGTTTCATCTCGTATCTATGTCAGTATCGTGATGGTGAAGTGGAGAGGGTGATTTTCTTCCTCTAGGCTTCGTTCGGCCGACTTTGCTTCGTCCTCGTTGAAAAGTGATCCTGAAAAAAAGGTCGATTCGCAAAATTATGTTGATTTTCAATGTACGAGATGACATGCGATTGCTGGCTATGGATCGAAACAGCTGCGGTCTGAAGGAGCAGAGTACCAACTGAAGTGTCGTATTGCTGATGGTGTGCTGTGGCAATGTGTTGAGTTCGGCCGGAGAGCGCAGCGGTGTGGTGTGGTGGTTGATAAAAATTGGCAAGATTTGATTAAAAATCAGGCCATTTATTATTGGTGGACACCTTATATCGCAAAAGAGCCAATTTGCGCACCATGATGTCATATAATTTGCCATCTGTTCTAAACAGAACCAAACTAAACTAACTAAATCCCAGGCCATGACAGCCACCCTCATACGCGCCGGCTTAGATCTCCCCCCACTCTTGTTTGGTGGCACACTGGTGCCCGAGACAACCAGCATCACCCTCCTCGGTGTGAAGGTGGACGCCAAGTTGACCTTTGGCGATCACCTGTGCTCCGTAGCCACCCGTGCACACCAACGGCTTGGGGTCCTAATTAGAGCCGCCCACATCCTCACTTTCGCCAGCCGGACGACAGTGTATAAGGCGTTCGTACGACCAGTCATGGAGTATGCGCTTACTGTATGGATGGGAGCTGCGTAGAGTCACCTCCAGCGTCTGAACAATGTTCAGCGCCGCGCACTCCATGCTATCGGCCCTGGGGCACACCTACCCAGCTTGGCCATCCGCCGTACTGTTGCCTCGCTTGCCTTCCTGTACAAGCTGCACAACTTGCCTGGTCCTTCGCAGCTGCTCTCTGTGTTGCCACCGCGCCATATCACCTCTGCCAACCCCAGAACCCGCAGCGTGCACGGTAGTGTCAGTGGCCATGACCAAAACAGCTGCCTGCATCTGCCCCGCTGGCGCTGAAGCGCTCGTTCCCACACTGCAGCATCAGCGATTGGAACTCCCGCCCCGCCGCTCTCCTATCCCAGCCTCCCCACAGCAAGAGAATGCAGTCATTCAAAACGAACGTTTATCGCCATCTTCGCAGCACAAACTGGCTCTGGGCAGTCGATTCCCTATGAATAGTATGATGCTATGATAGTTTCTCACCACACTCGCTCGTGTTAAACCTTGGGTTTTTCGCATCTTTCTGACCGGTACAGCACTATCTTCTTTTTTTCTTTGTTTTTGGTGCGTGTTCTTGGCCGCGATGCCGAGACCTCAGGTCGGCAGAGTCATCAATGGCCCACCATCACTGCTGCGTCTCAGCACAGCGCCAGCTCATTAGTTGTTAGTTTGTCCTAGTTTCCGTACCATTGTCTTTTCGAGCTGGTTATGTGAACATATTTAAAAAAAGAAAAAAAACAAAACAGATCGATGACAGATGGATCAATGGTAGACTTACAAATCTCGCAAAGAGTATACAACTCGGAGGCTAAGTCCGTTTGGCGGTTCCACGTATCGAGTGCTTTGTTTCCTGCCCTTGGTGCTCCTACCCATGTGGCACTGTCATGTGGTGCTACGTAATGTGCGCAGCCAGCTCTGAATGATGCCTCCGATAGTATAGTTCCGTTGTAGCGCCCGCAAAGCTCTTTGGCTGCGTTGTAGTTAAGTGCGCGCTGGGATAGTAGAATGAGTGACGAGTGGCAGTAACGGTACTTGGTCGGTGCTGCCGAAGCTGTTATGCATGATAACCAAACAGAACAAAAACAGGTGGTCAGTGAAAACGGGTGGTCAGTGTGTTAGGTGTACGAGAGCTTACGCGACACAAACTCTCAAACATTGATTCGTACAGTGCAAGCAACCGCACATGTAGTCAAGAAACATTACTGAAAACGCGTGATTATCGGAAAAAATGGATTGCACACATCCATTTTCCACAAAAATAACCGGATGAGTAAGGGAAGCGGATAATGGAACACACGTACTGTTTGTATGCACTAGATATGCTGTAAATCGGTAACAAACAATTTTCTTGCGGATGGCGAGGGATCCGGATAAAAGAGGACCGGATAAGAGAGGTCTGACTGTACAAACTACAGGCAGTCATTAATTACAAGCACTACAAGCAACACAAACAATCTGGGGTTCATTGTTGACTGGGCTAGAGGTCTGCACATCCATAGCAATGCCAATGTCCTCTATGGATAAAGGTGCTGACACAGCTCCGAAGGGCCCCATCACACATGCGCTAGGGTTCCACTTCAGCGCCAAGGTTCTGCGGCAGCAAGACTGGTGCCTCTCCAGCGGAACCATGCGTGTATGGTCACACATGACAGACAAGGCAAGCTCTACTTTGGCGGAAAAGTGAGAGAGAAGTGGACGGTGGTGCATACAGTTTGGAGTCCATGACTATCTGCCCCTGATCTGACATGCATGTTTTTTTCATGGACATCATACCCATACAAATTTCTCGTAGAAAGTCCATATCCAGGTGTTGTTGAAACCAAAAGAGCGAGAGTGCCGCTCCTAAAATTTTGGAGGCATCAGATTTGAGATACCGCTGGAGAGGTAGCTGCACTTCTCGCAGTCGCCATGGTATTTTCCGCTCCTGCATCGTCGCTTCAGCAGAACCGCTACTTTAGAATGGATGTGTGACCGGGGCCGCAAAGCAGTGGGAGCTGAATAGATCAAACCCTCCACAAAGTGGTCAAAGCAGTGGGAGCTGAATAGATCAGACCCTCCACAAAGTGGTCAAAGCCCGCCTATTCTATTCTACTTCCGGTGAAGCCGATCCTTATTATAGCAGAGCGCGACTAAAACCGGTTAAACTATAGACCATCTCTACTCAACCTGTGGACAGCATGCTGTTTCGTTCTTTGTGAACTCATCAGTCCAGCACAGAGAAAATGAGGCCGAACCTGATAGCAATGAAGATACAATTTCCAAAGCCAGATTTAAATCAGGCCCGAACGTACCTTGCCAGAGTGCTCAAACTGACAAGTCAATGAGCTCTGTGAGCTCTGGGTGACCAGATCTCCTTATGTAGTATGTGGATACTAATCAGGGAGATGTAGTCAGCAGAGAGCGTGACAGGACTTACGGTAACATGCTGGTCCAACCAGAGCGGCATCCGTATTGCATGAAACTTTGGATTGACCAATCATGAAGTATCCATTTTGACAAGAGTGTATAGCCGATTCACGATACTTTAACACGGAAGCAGTGCGGATAGCAAATTGCACTGCTGGTACATTACACCTGAGGGCTGCGCACAAAGTTAGAAGAGAAAATGAAGAAGAAGGGAATCCACGTCAATCCACGTAGTCTGTGTGTGTGTGTGGGGGGGGGGGGTGGGTGGGTGTGGGTGCGTGTGTGCGTGTGTGCGTGTGTGCGTGTGTGTGTGTGTGTGTGTGTGTGTGTGTGTGTGTGTGTGTGTGTGCTTATGTGCTTGGAGAGGGAGGGTTGCTTTTTGAGAGCTCCTGCCTCAGGATGTTGTAGCCACCCTAAGCAGCCATGGACCGTGTGGTGAAGACCAGGCCATGGCTGTGGTGGCCCAGCGGACGACCTTGCAAGTTGTCTGTTGGAAGTTGTTGAGCGCACTGCACAAGACGAGCTGAGCAATTTTTGAGTTTCGTTTTTTTGAAATTTGAATTCGGAATGGTGACGAGTGGGAAGAGGAAAGGGAAGAGGACAGGAAAGAGTGTCCTGGCGGCTGCGACTTGGAATGTCCGCTCTCTGGTGGAGGAGGGTGACGACGCAAGGACTTGTAGAAGACGCGCGGCGGCGGGCGGAAATGCTGTTGACAGGAAGCTTGATATATTGTCCAACGAGGTAAACAAATTCAAAATCGACATAGCCGGCATTCAAGAGACGCAGTGGTTCGGGAACGATATATGGCCTGTTGGCGGTGGTGTCTTTCTCCATTCTGGTCGGCCGCTGCCTGGGGAAAACGAGCCGCGGAGACGGAACGAAGGCGTAGGCATTATCATGAACGCGAAATTGACGGACCTGCGGCGGCGGGGCGGCGAACAGTGGAGAGCCGTCAGTTCTCGTA
This sequence comes from Sycon ciliatum, assembly GCF_964019385.1. Taxonomy (NCBI): domain Eukaryota; kingdom Metazoa; phylum Porifera; class Calcarea; order Leucosolenida; family Sycettidae; genus Sycon; species Sycon ciliatum. Next base: position 1,427,875 of record NC_088653.1, on the reverse strand, counting down.
TTGTATCTGCTCGGATTCTAATCGGAGCGAAGGATGACAGAGTTCGGCAGGGATTTGGATTGCGGCGGCGCTCCGATTTCTTTTTGACTGTAGTCAACGCGTATGCCCCAACAAGCAAAGCAACTCCAGCTACAAAATATCAATTCTACAGCGACCTGGAAGCGGTGATCTCGGCAGTCGAACCTGGTGACGTTTTATTACTCCTCGGAGATTTCAACGCTCGTGTTGGGTCGTTGGATGGTGGAGTCACTGACGAAATCGCGCGTGTTGAGGACATTCCTGGAAACGGTCAAGGCTGGAGTGGCGTTCTTGGACGTTTTGGAATGGGTCGACGCAATAAAGCTGGTGAGAACCTTTTGATGTTCTGTGCATCCCATGGCCTGACGATCATGAACACATTTTTCAAGAAGAAACAGCATAAGCGCGGCACATGGGTTCATCCAGCAACGCGGCAGGAACATTTGATAGACTATGCAATCATGCGGTCTGAGCACCGTTGTTACTGTCGAGATGTAAGTGTGTTGCGTGGTGCCCTCTGTTGGACAGACCACTACTTGGTTCGTATTAAGCTTTCCCTTGATTTTGTATTGCCTCGCAAACAACCCAGCAAGCGGAAACCCTATGCCGTTCATAACCTGCGGAGTGCCGGGGTGAGGGAAAAGTACTGCCAGGAGATGGAGAATATCTGCTTGAATGCGCCTGACATCGATGAGGAAAGCAACGTGCAGGAGTCCTGGAACTCACTGTGTGGAGATATCCGCGATGTTGCGGCAAATGTGCTTGGCCATGGGAAGCGGAGACAGCCAGATTGGTTCGTGGAAAGTCAGGCAGTATTGGAGCCGCTGATCGAGCAGAAGCGGCAGGCACACCAGAGGATGCTCGGCCATGACACTGTCACCACACGCAAGGAGTTTACAGTTCGCCAGCGGTCCGTGGGACGTGCGGTCCGTGCTGCAAAAGAAAAGTGGATTGCTGATGTCGCGGGGGAGGCAGAGCATGCGCAGAGGGATGGCTGCACAAGATGGAAGGCAATACGAAAGCTCCAAGGGATACATAGTGGACGACACCCTGTGGGCACATCATCTGTCTACAATCGGGACGGCATCCTTGTAAACGACCCGGTTGGTCTCAGGGTTTGCTGGGGCCAACACTTCGAGGGTGTGCTGAATGTTGCCAGCACATATGATATCACAGTGCTGGAGGACATGCCTGCTGCGGAGACTTGGAACGACTTAGATCAGCCTCCTAGTTTCGATGAGGTGATTCGTGGCATGCGGAAGATGAACCTTGGCACGGCTGGTGGGGAGTCGGGGATTGTTCCGGATCTGCTTGTTCATGGCGGCGCTGCTTTGCATCAGCGTATATTTAACTTGATCCGTGCAGTCTGGTTGAGTGGATCCGTCCCGCCTGAGTGGCGCGATGCCGAAATCGTGACAATACCGAAGAAGGGTGATCTACATCGATGTGACAATTGGCGAGGCATTAGCTTGCTAGACGTTGTTGACAAGCTATTTGCTCGCATCATCCAGGACCGTCTCCGCCCTTTGACCGAAAGTAACTTGCCTGAATCACAGTGCGGATTTAGGAAAGGACGCGGTTGTGTCGACATGATATTCGTGGCACGCCAACTCATTGAAAAGTCGGTTGAACACGATACTCCATTGTACGTCCTATTAGTTGATCTCAGAAAGGCGTATGATTCAATTCCCCGTCCAGCGCTGTGGCGTGTACTGGAGAAGGTTGGTGTGCCCCCGCATCTGCTGCAGTTGATCCGGAGCCTTCATGTCGGCATGAGGGCGCGTGTGCGAGTTGGTGGGGGATATACGGAGGACATCTTTGTCAACAATGGTCTCCGACAGGGCTGCACATTGGCGCCCACCCTCTTCAACATCTACTTTGCAGCTGTTGTATCTGCGTGGCGCTCACACTCATCTGTACCTGGCGTGACCCTGCGGTATCGCATCGGTCGAAAGCTGGTCGGAGATCGAACAGCCAAATCCCGACTTCTTGCGACTGAGGTTACAGAATCCCAGTTTGCGGATGATGCGGCACTCTATGCCGTTTCGCACCAGGACCTTGAGGTCATGACCAACGAGTTCGTCGGATGCGCCTCTCAGTGGGGCCTAACAGTCAGCACGGCCAAGACCAAAGCTATGGTGGTGAATGGTGTTGATCCGCCTGGGGTTCGTCTGGACTCTGGAGGGGACATTGAGGTGGTGGAAAATTTCACCTATCTTGGCAGCACCATCAGTGGCAGCGGTGCCCTTGATGATGAGGTTCGGGCAAGACTTGCCAAGGCATCTCGCGTGTTTGGTTCCCTGCAGAGACCTATCTTCCAGTGTGGATGTCTCTCCGTTGCTATCAAGAAGCTAGTTTATCAAGCCGTTGTACTCACTACACTGTTCTATGGTGCGGAGACTTGGGCCGTGAAAGCCACCCACTTGCAGCAGTTCAACACCTTCCACCATGCTTGCTGCCGCGTCATCCTTGGTGTTTCCCGGTCCAAACAGTGGCAGGAGAGGATTTCCACCGAAGAGATTGCGCAGAGGATTGGGCTGCCTGCGAACATTGATGACCTGATTCGCTGCCACCGTCTTCGTTGGCTAGGCCATGTTGCGAGGATGGCTTCGGGCCGCTTGCCGAAACAGGTTCTCTTCGGGGAGCTCTCAGCAACCCGCCCTCGCCATGGTCCCAGGAAGAGGTACCGGGATGTCATCAGCGCTGACTTGAAGGAGGCAGAGATCTCGGATGGGGGCTGGTATGACGCAGCTCAGAACCGCGCAGATTGGAGGCAACTTACACAGCATCGTCGCGCTCCTGTGCAGAGGGTGGACACATTCCCCTGCCCCTGTGGTCGCGTTTTTGGTCGGTCAGGAGACCTCAAACGCCATGCAAGATATTGCTCAGCTCGCTAGCTATCATCGCCTTACGGCGATGGGCGTCCAAGGTCCAAGGTGTGTGTGTGTGTGTGTGTGTGTGAGGGGGGGGGGTGGTGGTGGTGGTTGTGGGTGTGTGGGTGTGAGGGGGGGGGGGGGTAGTGGTGGGTGTGTGAGGGGGGGGGGGGGGTGGTGGTGGTGGTGGTGGTGTGTGCATGTGTGTATGTGTGCGTGTGTGGTGACAAAGACGGTGTTCACGGCTGTTGGTCACCAACTCAGAAACAGTGACCGTTCCCCGCTAAACATGCAAGCAAATGCTATACAGCATGTCAGCCAATTCACGAATCTTGGCTCAGTTATAACAGCAGACAGACTATGCCACACCGATGTGTCCAACCGCATAGCTCCTGCATCCAATGCCTTTGGTAGCCTCTATTCGTCAGTTTTTCGGAACACATCCCTTACATTTGAAAATACCGCCATTCCGGCAACATGCTCTCAGCTGCACCAAAAAGAACTTCGCCAATTCTGAAGAAACATCCTTTACATCTAAGACGAAACAAGGCACGTACACATTCTACGTGCCAGCTGTGCTGTCGTGTGGCGGAGGGGTGAGAACTGGAGTCTGTTCCCACATACCCCTTCTTGAACAATTCCACCGGCAGCTGCTGCATTCGTTTCATTCTCGGCATGGGTGTTGTTGAATAGATTATGGGATGGGTTTAGTGTAATATTTCGCCGAGTGTGCGTATCACTTCATACTCATTGGGAGCAATTTTCATTTCCTCAGTTTTTTCTCCATGCAATGTATGATTAATTTTATATATCTCCGCTCATTCTCAAGGTACACATGGTCCATGCTACGTATACGTACGCCTCGCTGGTGACTAGAAATATGTAGGCATGGGACGGTGCATGGTGAAGTCATTTTTTCATGGATGAACTCAATTGAAATGCAGCAGAATTGAGAGTGCTTTGAAATGGTGTACAGTAAATTCCGCTGCAAACGTCCACCGCATTGTTGCAAGATCTGCTGGCCTATACGCACTGACTCCATGCACTGTCACCCCTACTGTACGAAAGTGCATCTCACTCCTTAGCGCGAGAAGCGCTTTGCTACGGTAAACTATGTCCATTTTCCGGGTTTCAAAATGTTTTTGGGCACTAGTTAGGAGCTAGCACCTAGTGATTTTATGATGTTGGTTGTTTTATTTCACAAATCCAAATGAGAGTTACTTCGGAATAACAAGGTAGCGAAGAACAGGCTATTCCAAGAACCAAATACACTTCTTACAGTGTCTTAAGCCATCATTTCCAAATCACGCAAAGCGCAATGGCAAGGGTTTTTCTCGAGCACTTCAGAGTTTTCAGCAAGTCAGCAGCGACTTCGTAGGTATAGCTTCTGTGACATCCCATCTGTTCGACTTGCAACTGCAATACTGCGACCTGTCGAGTCGTTGAATGACGCTTTGTCAGAACAATCAAAGTCCCATTCTGAAAGCGCGCCATCGTAGCAAGCACTGCAGAAATTTTATGATTTGAAAACCAGATGGATTCTGCCACATTACTTCATGGAGAACGAACTAATAACAAAGACGACTCATTCATCGTATGGAAGGAAATCTCGACCGAAGATTTTTTTCTTTGCAGCAAGATAATGACAATGGCTTTTGCAGAGCCTGTTGGTAAGACATAGGCAGTTTGTAGGCACTATAGTCGTTCTCGTACGCATTCGACCTTCAAAGCCAGTTTTCTACAACTATATTGACCTGAAAAAGACGAAAATAACATGGACCCGCTGGGGTGGGCGTTTGCAGCGAAGTGGGCGTTTGCAGCGGACTTCGCGGTACATACACTAGAGATACACAAAAAAAAGAGATAGATAGAGAGATAGAGAGATAGATAGATAGATAGATAGATAGAGAGAGAGAGAGAGAAAGAGAGAGAGAGAGAGAGAGAGAGAGAGAGAGAGAGACTCAGGGGTGGGGTGGGGGGGGGGGAGGGGGGGGGAGGGGAAGCTGTGTCGCATCTCTGACTTGGACATGATCCTGACCGATGTCAATACTTACGAACACAGCTGGGAACGGAAGTGAGGCTTCCATTTGCCTGGCACCATGGCCTGGCATCACCTACAAGCATCAGACCTACTTTGCATGTGTAGGTAGCACTACCTGGCGCTATGACGACCGTCGCACCGGCAACGGGCGGGATTGGGCACGTATAAGCTGAAGGCATGTGGATAATAAATAAACGACATGGATACAACAATTTTCAGAACTGCAATCTTTTCTAGAACACCTTACGAGAAGAGCAAGAAAACTCAGTGGTACACTCTAACTGATGACCTGCACAACAGGAACAGTCTTAGAGACGACAACTTGTTCCTTGAGAAGATGCCTGCCCACACATAAACCCTGCACAGTTCATCTTACTGCGCCTCCTCGCCGACGGATCAAGAAAAGTTACACATATTCCATGCCCACACACTTTGCGCCCACGAACATACTTTGGTTACGAGAAATAGAGAATAGAGCGAGGGTGCAACTTTTAAACCTGAAAGAGCCTGTGAGTATTACACTTGGTTAGCGGGTACGGACGAAAAATTTGTAGCGGCCGAAATTTAGTTATGCAAGGTTCAGCGTGACAGTTTATACAGGCCGAAAATTTGATGCGGCCGAAATGGGTTTTCACCCTGGGAGGCCGAAATTTGAAAGCGCCGAAAATTTGCCGGACGTTAAAACTCATACAATAGGACTGTATTATGAAACACTGTGTACATACGTATGCAGGCAGGAATCTTGTTGCCAGCAGAGCAGACACGCTCTGTGTCAAAGTGCTCGCAGCCAAGGTCACACGTGACAATGCCAGCCGCCGATACGCTAGCAATGTGATCTCCGGAGGAACGTTGGCATGCTGTTACAGTTGAGACAAAGCACAGGATGAAGGAAAGTGTGACAAGCAGTGTTGCCACACCATTTTAGCCAAATATCAGTAGGATTCAAAACTAAAATGCATCGTCCGGGGGCTTCGCCCCCCGACCCCCATTCCCGCTACCGCCACTATCTACACACACATGCCACTACATAACAATCAATGTCCTCTGCCACCTCACCACCCATTTGCATTAGCACGCTGTGCATAGCTATTAACAAAAGATATTTTAGCAGGGATATACCATCATACTTCAGTATTCAAGTAGAGTGGAAAGCAACTTATACCAGGCATACCAGAAAATCCACTGGGTTACTGATGTACGCACACAATTGGCAGAATACAAACTGAACCAAAAGACAATAATTATTATAATAATTACATGTAGCACTAAAACAGGGGTGTGTTGCTCCCTACATGGGAGCTCGCGCTTTTCCTACCGACTTGCCGAAGTCGCACCAACCTCTTCTTAGCACTAAAACATCTGCAAGAAATAATAATGTGGTGCAAAATGAAGAAAACGAAATGATAACTCCAGAAAGCGCTAAAATACAAAATGAAGAATAAGGAAATTATAAGCCACATAGCGCTTAATAGAGCACCAAAAATAAAATGAAAATTGAAAGAGTAAAACCAACCCGATAAACCAAGAAATCAAAACAAACTAAACAAACGAATAACAACAATAGAATGATACTTGGCACTCAGATGCAACTACATGAAGAGCAAAATGAGCCAACATGCCTGCAGAATACAAAAGTGACCGTCAGTCAGCTTGCTATCAGGGAACAGCCCCGGGATGAACTCACCCATGGCAGACCACGATGCCTTGTACCGCAGGACAGCAACCATTTTAGGCTTGTCACTTTAGGCTTGTCACAAGTCTAAAATTTAACGATTTGAAAATTTCCTTTATTCAACTAAAGTCCCCTAACAGAAAGTCATCGCTAAACCTTTCTGATGTCCCAATTACTTTAGTATACTCTTCTCCACCTACGCCCCCCCCCCCTCCACTCGAACCGGGTTGTAACTAAAACGCAGCCTAAGGCTATGATCGTTTGGTCGGATCCAGATCCAGATCCAAATCTCAGATCCGTGGGATCCTTCAGAATCAACCGAACACTTTTTTCCGGACCTTAGCTGTTGCCATGTTGACGAAGTAAAAAATGGCGCTGACAGGTCACCCAAAAAAGGCACAAGTCGTATTGATCGCTCGCGTCGTACGAAAAGTCAACAAAAGTCCACTAGACGTACGACAATGAGTATAAAAATGATTTTTACCCACCATAAATGCACAAAGGTCTCATTTGGATCCGATGGATCCAGTCAACCCTGCTCCCGGGGCAGGGTTGCTCGGATCCAAATCCGAAGGATCTGGATCCGGATTCGACCAATCGATCATTGCAGATCCAGTGGATCCGATGGATCTGGATCTGGATCCTACCAAACGATCACGGCCTAAAATATAAATTTCATCATAAAAACTAATTTAGTAGAATTAATGATGTTCTGGAGCTGGGCAATGCTAGCAAAACAATATCGGACAAAATTACACTTTCGGAATACACAGTCGGTCATGATTTCGCAGTCTAAGATATTGTTAGGCCCACAAGTTCATGCATTATTCATTTGGCCTGGGTAGCTACTTGCGCGCCCATGTTTGCCATAGCTACCCAGGCCTTTTATATTGCGTTGCTTCTCTCTTCAAATCTCTCTCTCTTCAACTCTCTCTCTTCAATAAGCTCGCTCTCTTCAGATAATCTCTTTCTCAATCTTCAATGTAGTCGTTTCGTTTGTCTTGGTCTCTTGTTTCGTCGTCTATAATATATGACCCGCGCTCTGTGAAAACTGACCTTAGATGCTTCGTATTTTCCGAGAAAAGGAACAAAACGTCACGGTCTGTCGATTTTTGAAGATCACAAGGTGAGAGTCATGGCAGAACGAAGCAGAAAACCGTCGCTAGCTCAAATAATTGCTCTGGGCTTCTCCCAGAGGTTTCATCCGAACTCCTTCACGATGAATAGTCATTTTTTGGCCTGGTCCAATCGCAGTTCTGATGACAGCAGTGTCGAGGAGACGGTTAGATGTGGAATCGCAGGACGCAAAGCTGATCGAGCTGGACGGCCATGCGGGGGAGAATTTCGATCAGGCGTCAGTTTTGCCACCAGCCCAGCCCCCCCCCCCCCCCCAATGCCGGCAATAAACAGAGTGCAGACCAAGAAAAATCGGTTCAAGCACTGTATACAATCCAGGAGGTGCGCGACAAGTTTGACAAGCACTGTAGTTGTTCCGCACTGGTGTTGTTTCAAGAGGGTGACACTTGATACCTTGCTTTACATTTACAGCGCACACAGCGCACGGCCTGACCAAGTCAGAGCGCTGCTTGTGTGTAGGCGGAAAGCTAGACGTGCTCAGGAGACATGGTGAGGCTACCCAGCGCGTCCAGCATGCTGGAAGATGTGATAGATGGGGCTCAACAATACTACTCTGAACTACTGAAGACTACAGTCAGTGGCTAGTGTGGAAGTCATGTACATGCATGTCAGGAAGTCTTTGTGTATGCCTCCAGCCCAGGATCAAGCCCTGGGTGCTGAAATCTGTGCAGGCTGCTGTCAGTGCAAGTAAAATCAGCCCAGCACTGGAATTGAATGAACTCTGGAATGCACTGCCTGTGGAAATGTTTTGGAGCTGAAGCATTTTAGAGAGAATTATCTTTTCTCACTCACCGGGGACCATGTGAGTTTGGCACATTTTCCATCCAGGACTTTTTGTACCCACCAGACCTCAAACTTTCACAGATTCCTTCCTATGCTGCTGTATAAATACCATACTAGCTGTGCATCACTGTAATCAGTTGTCTGAAGATTGCTATATGGCATGAAACTTTAAGTTACGACAATCAAGACGCGTGGTTTTTCTGTGACTCGTGTAGAGCATTATGGTATAGCTCATGGCCTCACTTACCCTGCAGATCCACATGGGCACAACAAGCTAGTACCAACCTAAATGTATTTGCCCAGTATCACTATGAAGAAGCTTGTTCACCAGGCGTTCACAACGCCTAGTGGCAAAGATGCATACGGTACCTTTGGCACGATTATGAAACAATGTGTGCGGCAGATGTAGACATAACTAGATGTTCTGCTACCAGTACCAGATAAAACTATCAATATCCTTTAACCCGGCATTGATCCGAGCTTCTTCACTACTTTGCACCTGCCTCTACCCATCACTCCGGCTGGCATATCCTTATACAGAGCCAAATACCTTTTCCAGCAGATTCGTGAGGAACACCATCCACAGAACAGAGATAGAATGTGTCTATCTCCACAACAGGAAGATCCAATGCCATCATAAACTTTTCCTTTTGAAGATTATGACATACAGATTTATTCTGCAAAGTTTGGCTGCAATCATGCTGCTTGAATTCTCACAGTATTGGCTCCAAAATGTAGCATAAAATCCAGGATTTTCCTTTCTTTTCCTCAAAAAATTGTAGGAAAAGTGCGAAGAAATTGTTATTGTATCTAATTGAATATGTATGCAATCCACTTTAAACTTCACCAGAAGTTGAAGAAAGGGTCATGGGTCAACAATCCAGCACAAACTCAATTTCGCCAAAATAGCACCTAAGGTCGGTTTTTGCAGAGCACTGGTCAAATGCCGTTCCCATCAACCTACCTGTTCTCGTTGTCAGTTGTGTTAGTGAGTAAGAAACCTCTCTTGTTCGGACCCAACATTGGCGCTCAACTTTTGCTGAAGCCCACGACGCTGAGGTCCTCGTCATCTACCGCCCGGCATTCGTCTCGTGTTCAGCCTCGTCTCGTTATCGTATGCAACCTCGTCACGTCAATGTCAACCTCGTCTCGTCCAGGTCCACCTCGTCTTTTCACGCAGGTCAGCTTCCTTTCTCTCTTTCTTTTTTGTATGCGTTCCTTCTTCGTCAAATTTATTTTCGGTTTAATTATTTCATTAATATTTGTTTTTGTAATGTGTGTGCGCGCATGTGTTCTTCGTAAAATATTAGTAAATTAGAGGGCTGATCATGGTGAGCCACGCTCTAATATTATTTTTGATGTTTAGCAGAAGTGCAACTACGCTAATATAAGCCATGCAAGCAGTATCAGTAGGTTCCTCGTCACGTCTAGTTTCTTGTTCTTTAGACTTAGAGAAGTACAGGAAGAGGAACAATAACTGTAATGCATGATACTAGTAAACACTTTTGTGAGATCCGTGCACGCGTGCAGTGTGTGTGTGTTTTTTTCTTCCTCAGTCATTTTTTATCTCTATTTTTTTTCTCCGCGAGGACGCGGGATTCTTTTTTCAAGTAGGGGAGGTATGTTAAGCCCACAAGTTCATGCATTATTCATTTGGCCTGGGTAGTTACTTGCGCGTCCATGTTTGCCATAGCTATCCAGGCCCTTTATATTGCGTTGCTTCTCTCTTCAACTCTCTCTCTCTCTCTCTCTCTCTCTTCAATAAGCTTGCTCTCTTCAGATAATCACTTTCTCACTCTTCAATGTAGTCGTTTTGTTCGTCTTGGTCTCTTGTCTCGTCGTCTATAATAAATGTCATTCCCATCAATCTACCTGTTCCCGTTGTCAGTTGTGTTAGTGAGTAAGAAACCTCTCTTGTTCGGACCCAACAATATCAATAGTTAGGAGTAGAGCCCACACCCGCTCAGGAAACCTCCCCACTTTTACTTAAGATATCAATATCATCAGAACATCTAGCCGGAGTGGGGGGGGGGGGGAGGGGGGGGGGAGGATTTCTGCAGCTGACCAATGTTAACCGCAACGAAATTTTGGGAATACGCCTGTCAGAACACACAGTGGGTAACTCACGGAATTCGCACACAACGTATGAGTCAAAGGACGTTAGCCGTGTGGAAAACGCGTGGTGTTGTAGTCCTCCGGTGACGTACGCAATCGAATTTCCCGCTCCGGGCTTGTACTCGTTTATCCACCCGACGCGGCGGGAACTGAGGAGATCGGCTGTGCAGCCTGCACGGTAAGCCGCCGGTGTCAGTAGAACTCCCCCCTTGCTCTGGCATAGACCCCGAGCAGTGGTGAAGTTGAAAAGATCGGTTGTCCGTTGCAGAACTGCTCCAGTCTTAGCACAGTATGTATACCCGGTCCAGGGGAGAGCAGCTGGAAAGAAGACCAGAACATTAAAATTAAGTTAAACATTTTTCAAAATGTCACCCTTAAAGTGGTACCCTGGTCTCACTGTGATCTAGCACGTACAAAACCGGCGCCTTTTCTAAACCAGCATACGAGAATTGTGGCGATACCTGCAGTGAGAAAGCAGATTTTGCCTGTGCCATGGTACATTGAAATAAGCTAAACAAGAAATGCCCCAATCCAAGAATATCATATCCTAACCTGCTGCATTAGCACTGTTGATGTACCCAGCTGTCAGGGACGCCACGAAGCAGAAAATCAAAAGACCTTTCATCTGAATGCACAGGATAAGTGCTGACTGGGCCTTGTCGCGTTGAGGCGCACACCTTTGCATACGACATGTGGTGAGGGTACACCACACCAAGCAGGCACCGCAATTTTCTGCAGTGTCATGCGTCCGGCCGATTACTGAGTTGCTGTGTCAGGGCCCACAGTCCCCATGCCAGTGTATACAGGGCGAAAATTTGATGCGGCCGAAATGGGTTTTCACCCTGGGAGGCCGAAAAATGAAAGCGCCGAAAAGTTGCCGGACGTTAAAACTCATACAATAGGACTGTATTAGGAAACACTGTGTACGTACGTATGCAGGCAGGAATCTTGTTGCCAGCAGAGCAGACACGCTCTGTTTCAAAGTACTCGAAGCCAAGGTCACACGTGACAATGCCAGCCGCCGATACGTTAGCAATGTGATCTCCGGAGGAACGTTGGCATGCTGTTACAGTTGAGACAAAGGACAGGATGAAGGAAAGTGTGACAAGCCTAAAATTTAACGATTTGAAAAATTCCTTTATTCAACTACAGTCCCCTAACAGAAAGTCATCGCTAAACCTTTCTGATTTCCCAATTACTTTAGTATACTCTTCTCCATCTCCCCCCCCCCCCTCTCGAACCGGGTTGTAACTAAAACGCAGCCTAAAATATAAATTTCATCATATAATCTGATTTAGTAAAATTAATGATGTCCTGGAGCTGAGCAATGCTAGCAATACAATATTGGACAAAATCACACTTTCGGAATACACAGTCGGTCATGATTTTGCAGTCTAAGATAGTGTTAGGCCCACAAGTTCATGCATTATTCATTTGGTCTGGGTAGCTACTTGCGCGCCCATCTTTGCCATAGCTACCCGGGCCTTTCTCTCTTCAACTCTCTCTCTCTTAAATAAGCTCGCTCTCTTCAGATAATCTCTTTCTCACTCTTCAATGTAGTCGTTTCGTTTGTCTTGGTCTCTTGTCTCATCGTCTATAATATATGACCCGCGCTCTGTGAAAACTGACCTTAGGTGCTTCGTATTTTTTTCGAGAAAAAGAACAAAACGTCACGGTCTGTCGATTTTTGAAGATCACAAGTTGAGAGTCATGGCAGAACGAAGCAGAAAACCGTCGCTAGCTCAAATAATTGCTGTGGGCTTCTCCCAGGGGTTTCATGCGAACTCCTTCACGATGAATAGTCAGTTTTTGGCCTGGTCCAATCGCAGTTCTGATGACAGCAGTGTCGAGGAGACGGTTGGATGTGGAATCGCAGGACGCAACGCTGATCGAGCTGGCCGGCCATGCGGTGGGGAATTTCTATCAGGCGTCAGTTTTGCCACCAGCCCAGCCCCCCAATGCCGGCAATAAACAGAGTGCAGACCAAGAAAAATCGGTTCAAGTACTTTCTACAATCCAGGAGGCGCGCGACAGGTTTGACAAGGGCTGTAGTTGTTCCGCACCGGTGCTGTTTCAAGAGGGTGACACTTGATACCTTGCTTTACATTTACAGCTCACACAGCACACGGCCTGACCAAGTCAGAGCGCTGCTTGTGTATAGGCGGAAAGCTAGACGTGCTCAGGAGACGTGGTGAGGCTACCCAGCGCGTCCAGCATGCTGGAAGATGGGGCTCAACAATACTACTCTGAACTACTGAAGACAACAGTCAGTGGCTGGTGTGGAAGTCATGTACATGCATGTCAGGAAGTCTTTGTGTATGCCTCCAGCCCAGGATCAAACCCTGGGTGCTGAAATCTGTGTCGGGCTGCTATCAGTGCAAATAAAATCAGCCCAGCACTGGAATTGAATGAACTCTGGAATGCAGTGCCTGTGGAAGATGTTGTGGAGCTGAAGCATTTTATAGAGAATTATGTTTTCTCACTCACGGACCTTGTGAGTTTGGCACATTTTCCATCCAGGACTTTTTTGCACCCACCAGACCTCAAACTTTCACAGATTCCTTCCTATGCTGCTGTATAAATACCATACTAGTTGTGCATCACTGTAATCAGTTGTCTGAAGATTGCTATATGGCATGAAACTTTAAGGGCGCGTTTGGTTGGTACGAACTAGAACAGGATTCACCAGAACAGCGCGTTTGGTTGGGACTGCACCTGTTCTGGGTCGGCCAGAACATGTTCTGCTTGCTCCGGCCTCGAGGCCGGAGCAGACCGGGCAGTTTCACTTTTTCACACTGAAACCTGGCAGGAACATCGATTTTGGTCCCAAATGATCACGTGCATACGCTTTTGGGTTGGACCCTTTGTACCGTACAAAGTGACCATGGTGACCCATACACATTTTCAAGTTTCACACATTTTTCCACGAAAATGTGCTCTGCTACTGGAGTACCGTTTGGTTGGCATGAGGCTGCTCCATGTGCACCAGCTGTTCGATCCTGTTCTAGATCGTACAAACCAAACGCACCCTAAGTTACGACAATCAAGACGCGTGGTTTTTCTGTGACTCGTGTAGAGCATTATGCTATAGCTCATGGCTTCATTTAACCTGCAGATCCACATGGTCACAACAAGCTAGTACCAACCTACATGTATTTGCCCAGTATCACTACGAAGAAGCTTGTTCACCAGGTGTTCACAACGCCTGGTGGCAAAGATGCATACAGTACCTTTGGCAAGATTTGGAAAAGAGACTGCCATGATATCACAGATTATGAAACAATGTGTGCAGCAGATGTAGACATAACTAGATGTTCTGCTACCAGTACCAGAAAAAACTATCAATATCCTTTAACCCAGCATTGATCCGAGCTTCTTCACTACTTTGCACCTGCCTCTACCCATCATTCCGGCTGGCATATCCTTATACAGAGCCAAATACCTCTTCCAGCAGATTCGCGAGGAACACCATCCACGGAACAGAGATAGAATGTGTCTATCTCCACAACAGGAAGATCCAATGCCATCATAAACTTTTCCTTTTGAAGATTATGACATACAGATTTATTCTGCAAAATTTGGCTGCAATCATGCTGCTTGAATTCTCACAGCATTGGCTCCAAAATGTAGCATAAAATCCAGGATTTTTGCTACTTTTCCTCAACAAATTGTAGGAAAAGTGCGAAGAAATTGTCATTGTATCTAACTGAATATGTATGCGATCCACTTCAATCTTCACCAGAAGTTGAAGAAAGGGTCATGAGTCAACAATCCAATTTCGCCAAAATAGCACCTAAGGTCGGTTTCTGCAGAGCACTAGTCAAATGTCGTTCCCATCAACCGACCTGTTCCTGTTGTCAGTTGTGTTAGTAAGTAAGAAACCTCTCTTGTTCGGACCCAACACTGGCGTTCAACTTTTGCCGAAACCCATGACCCTGAGGTCCTCGTCATCTACCACCCGGCATTCGTCTCGTGTTCAGCCTCGTCTCGTTATCGTATGCAACCTCGTCACGTCAATGTCAACCTCGTCTCGTCCAGGTCCATCTCGTCTCTTCACGTAGGTCAGCTTCCTTTCTCTCTTTCTTTTTTGTATGCGTTCCTTCTTCGTCAAATTTATTTTCTGTTTATTTCTTTCGTTAATTTGTTTTGTAGTGTGTACACGCGTGTGTGTTCTTCATAAAAGATTAGTGTTGCAAATTTATGTCACGACTATGATTTACGCATGTCATTGTATTTGGTTCTTGTCTTGTGGAGTCCTAGGTCTGATGTCATATATGGTCTAGGTGTACGCGTGAGTATGGTGTGATGTGTGACGTTTATGGTATGTGGTGCATGCAAGAGTACGCGTTGTCAGAGTGTGAAGATGTGCTTCCGTCTGTGTGAGAGTGACTGTCAAATGAATGCTGTACATGCGCAGTGCTAGTTTGGTCTGGGAATTAGAGTCATGTGTGATTCGTCTGTGGTCTGGTTGTCTTGGTCTTGGTCATGTGTTCTGTACGCCTTGGTCCCTGATTGGTCGTCTCGATTTGTCGGTGGTTTATTACTGCTTGTTCTTTGTTGTTTTCTTTTGAGTCTTTTCCCGGGAGTCTTTCCCGTCGTCGTTTTCTGTCCAGTCTTTTCGTCTTTCTCCTCCTGTGCCCACGCCGTTTATTATTGAGAAGTGAATACTAGTATTGAAGCTAACTGAATGGTGCGTTGTTGAGTGACCGGGGCCAGGGGGAGAAGGCAATACTATTTCAACAACAGTGGCGCCCAACGTGGGGCTCTAACCCACGACCTTGAGATTAAGAGTCTCATGCTCTACCGACTGAGCTAGCCGGGCGTAAATTAGAGGGCTGATCATGGTGAGCCACGCTCTAATTTTTGATGTTTAGCAGAAGAGCAACTACGCTATTATAAGCCATGCAAGCAGTATCAGTAGGTTCCTCGTCACGTCTAGTATCTTATCTTTAGACTTAGAGAAGTACAGGAACAGGAACAATAACTGTAATGCATGATACTTGTTGTGTATCGTGTCGGAGAAAGGTCTTCTGGGGTGTCGTCGAGATCTCGTTGCGACCGTGACTCCTGCTTGTCTCCCTGGCTAGGTGCTGCTTGCTTTGCTTTTTTGCGTAGTGTTTTTGATTATTGTTTACTATTGCGTATTGTTAGTGTTCGTTGTGATTTGGTACAGTACTTGTTACGAGATACGACACATTGTGTAGTGTGTGTTTGCAGCACGAAGAAGTCTGCACACCAGAACGGTTAGCTCAGGAGCTTGGGCTTACCTTGTGCAATCACAGTTCATTATAGCAATAAAAACTGCTTTATGGCAGTTTTCTAAAAAACGTTATTGTGTTCTAGTCCATGGACCCCGTCTAAAAAGAAAGAAATTAACGAAATGTGATTGCGGAAAATTACAATTTCACACAAAACCTCACAATTATCACAACACTTGAAATGCTGTTTTCAACACTAAACTTGTACTGCACCAACAATTGGCAACATGCATGTCATGCATGCATAGGAAAGAGGATCACGAGGAGAAAAAGGTCTTCTACATGTAGCTTTTCATTCTGTGTGTGATTATTGTGAGGTTTTGTGTGAAATTTTAATTTTCGGCAATCACATTTCGTTAATTTCTTTCTTTTTAGACGGGGTCCATGGACTAGAACACAATAACGTTTTTTAGAAAACTGCCATAAAGCAGTTTTTATTGCTATAATTTCTTTTGTTTTTTCTGTCACCAATCAATGGAATGCCCAATATGTAAATGATGGCCTTCACATCGTATCAATACAGTTTTATACGCATTGATGTGCAAGCCTTTTCTTGCAGAAAATGGCACTAGCATGTTCGTCTGCGGGGCCCGGGGGAAACATGTGAGTAGTGGTGGACCGTGGTGATTAGGCCTCGACCAAATATGCTTGCGCATATTTCCGCATATTTTGTGAGACAGTTCATATATATTATGGCATATTGAGCGAGCATATGATTCAAATATTCTAAAGAAAATGAGGACAAAACATTCATGTTATGGACAAAATGCGTTCAGAAATGCCTTTTATGGATGAATTTGGAATGGTTGAGGCGTTTGCAACATTTCCCCAGGGATGAACACTATCGCTACGGTTGCTGGGGACACACTTCCATACTATTCTGCATGTGTTTTAATTTGCACCATAAGCATGATAGCCGTGAAGCCAATGAATTTTCCAAGGTTTTAATTTTACAGATATGATCTACACTTTCTGCTTATGTCGAGCATATTTTGGCATATCTTTTTGCATATCTTGCTAAGCCTTTGGCATATCATGGCCGTTTTCCCTGATATGCGACGAACATAATATGCTCTTTTTTAAGCATATTTGGTGGAGGCCTAGTGGTGATACTTTTTTATATGGAGGTCATTCTGTGCATGTTGCTGTAGCAGAATTTCATTACTCTGTCATAAAATTGGCTTGCCTTTCAGATATTTCAGATTTCCCCACCCTCGATCAGATTTATTTGAGAAATGTAACCAGGTGCGTGTCGCAGATGTTTTTGTTGATTCTTTGTTTATAATGGTTTATAATCATGGGTTATCGTGATAAGGTCATCCTGCATCACATGGCACTGAAATCGTAATCCTGTTGATGTCGATACAACTTTTGGAAGTAGTTCAATGACGTTAAACTGTTAGTCCACGATTTTCTAAAACAACACAGCAAAGGAGGAACAATAAACATGTATTAAAATGTAAACAAATACATTGAAGAGTCTGACACCTCGTTCCAACAACTACACTGATCCTGAGGATAAAAGGGGCAAGGCTATGGTTGGAGGTACTGAGAGATAAACAAGGCACTCCATAATAATAAAATCTTACACATCTTTTGGTGAGTATGGATGATATCCAGTCGAACCTCTTTAGGACGAACACCAAGGGACCGATGGTATTTATTCTGTGAGTTTGTCTTAACCTATTTTATAACCAGTGAATACAATTATTTCTCCAATAGACATACGAATAGATTTCTTCTACAGCGAAAGATTCTAAGCCACACCAACTCATTGACTACATTGTCGTCTCGTATGAAACAAATGAGTCACTAGAGAGGTTGTGCAAAACGAAAATGCAACTTCGCAAGAACTTTCGCAACTTTGGACGCGAAACTTGCAGGGAACGCGAAATGAACTGTCGTAGGAAATTTCGTGAGATCGGGTCATGGCGTACGTGCACTTGGCCCGCGCAAACTACGAAAATGTGCAGAACGCAAAGTTCGTGCAAAAATTCGTACACACTTTCGCAAGGACTGTAACGAAACTTCGTTCGAATTTTCGTTTTGCAGAACCTCTCTATCTACTGAACCTTTCTTTAGCAACATGACGGCAACTGAAACAGCAACAGAGAAAGTACGATACATGTACAGCACATTCTTGCAGGTACTACAAACAGATTGCAGATCGTAATTCTTGCTTTGGCGGCACGAAACTTTATTTGGGGCAGTGCAATCTCGGCGGTACTCACAAATAATAAATCAAATCGCCCAGACTCGAGTATACAAATCCAATCATACAAGAAGGAGATCTTCACGAGACGAGACTGCGCCCATTGGCTTGTTTCGTATGAAGCAAACAAGTTTACTGAAGCTCTCCACAATGGAGATTTTCCCTGATATGCGAATTTAATTTGCAAACTCGGTCAATGGGTCCTTGAACCTTGAACTGCCAACGATAGTATGCCACTGACCAGTGCCTTACTTGTAACGTACCAATGTACAATGATTATGAGTATTTCGACAACACATCTAACATAAGCCTTACCGCCAAGAATGTGAACTCGCGTTCTTCGCACACTGTAGACAAGGGCAAAGAGATAAAAATTGATCTAAATCCGAATAAAATCAGCACACGTTTCCGTAAATGAAGGGGTGAGCATAAGCAAATGAATCGAAGGAAACCGGTCAACTCAGAGATCACCTGTCAGCGAAAGAGATCCTGTCAGCTTTTCCATTATTTATTACATTCCGCCCAAAATCAGCACACTTTTCGTAAATGAAAGAAAACAAGCAAATGAATCAAAGGGAACTGGTCAACGCACACTTTTCCTGAATGAAAGAGTCAACACAAGCAAATGAATCAAAGGCAACTGGTCAACTCACCTGTCATTGAGCAGCGCCGAAACGAAATAAGCCAGGCCAGGAGACGAAATATCCGAAACAGCTCATACAAGAAGCAGTTCCAAAGAAGGAATCCGGAAGTTCCTCGCGAATGCACATCCGAACACGGACTGCACTGCAACACAATGTCTGCCGTGCAGTGCACAGCACGCGGCTACCACCCGTTGGTAGATCTAATACCGAGCACTTTACGTAGAGACTTACGTAGCCTAAGTGAAATACCGAGCACCTTACGTAGAAACTTACGTAGCATAGCGATGTCGTTTTTTCTGCCATGTGAACACAATAATAGAAAAGCTGACAGGATCGCTTTTCTAAATCAGCTTGGGCATTGCGCTTGGTCCCATGCGAATAACCGACTAGAATAGTAATTATTTCTTCGTTGCATTTTTGAATTGTGTTCTTGCTAGCTCGTTGATTTATTTAGTTGATGTGTTGATTTGTGTTTGATTACTTATTTATTTGATGCGCGATTTATGTGCGCTGATTGCGTGATGGCATGCAATTATGATCATGCTTGCGCCAGCTAGCTAGATGCCTGTGCCGCGCACTGATGTTGAATGAGTTAGTATGCGCCCCGCGCTGTTCATGCATATATGGTACATGGTGTGTAATGTTTGCCGCACACGCGTATACGTGCCTCGCCTCGTACTGCTTATGTGCCGCGCTCCGTACTATTGCTGTCGCTTTGCCGCCAAATTTAGCTTCCGCTTTCCGAGCGCTGTACGCTCTTCTATACGCTCATGCCAAAGTTGGACGCACGTTGTGGCTGGCCAGCGCTTTACCCCTCATGCGTTGTTCTTTTCCTTGATGCTGTGGTTTGTTTTTCTTTAGTGTTCTAGAGTTCTCTTTCCGATGTAGTTAGTATTTTTCCAGTCTCTTCTTCTCAATGTATTCTACTGTTCATTCATTATAGTCCGTAAAGAATTACGTGACCTTTTGTCTTGTGGCGTCTGTGCGATCCTGAAACTTTTGAGGTGTTAGTAGTGAACACAACAATACTAGTAAACACTTTTGTGAGATCCGTGCACGCGTGCAGTGTGTGTGTGTTTTTTTCTTCCTCAGTCATTTTTTATCTCTATTTTTTTTTCTCCGCGAGGACGCGGGATTCTTTTTCAAGTAGGGGTGGTATGTTAGGCCCACAAGTTCATGACTTATTCATTTGGCCTGGGTAGTTACTTGCGCGCCCATGTTTGCCATAGCTACCCAGGCCCTTTATATTGCGTTGCTTCTCTCTTCAACTCTCTCTCTCCAATAAACTTGCTCTCTTCAGATAACATAGCCAGCAATCGCATGTCATCACGTACATTCAAAATCAACATAATTTTGCGAATCGACCTTTTTTTTCAGGATCACTTTTCAACGAGGACGAAGCAAAGTCGGCCAAACGAAGCCTAGAGGAAGAAAATCACCCTCTCCACTTCACCATCACGATACTGACATAGATACGAGATGAAAGAACTAAAAAAATCCACAAGAAAACTGTACGGCCATCATCGCGCTGACTTTGGTCTGACTTTGGTCTGAGAATTTCTATCACGATCAAAAATGTACGAGGAGCACTCAAAAATACGCCACAGACGTACCTTTATCGCTCTCTACTCCTTTTTCAAGGCACAAAAGTCGACTCTCCACTTTCAAACCAGGAACTAGACATACCAGTGGTCCTTTTCAGCTGCTCCACGAGCGCAGGAAATGTTCACCAAGGGGCGCAGAGCAGCATCCATTCCAGAAAAAGAGCTAAAATACGAGTGAGACTGCATGCCTGAGTACATGAGTACATGTATGAGTACATGCAGAAAATAGTCAATTTCAGCGTTTCTGCTCCAAACAGCAACTAGCTTCGACTAGAAACAAAGATTACACCAAAGGATCAAACAACAACCATTTTCTGCCGTTTTTTTGCAGATTGCTTCCTTGTGCTTGGCCCAGCACGCCAAAAATCACACCTCGGAGGAGTACAAAAATTACAACTCTCAGATGTCCTCGATTGCTGGCCATGTCTCTTTCTCACTCTTCAATGTAGTCGTTTCGTTCAACGCTTGTCTCGTCGTCTATAATAAATGTCATTCCCATCAATCTACCTGTTCCCGTTGTCAGTTGTGTTAGTGAGTAAGAAACCTCTCTTGTTCGGACCCAACAATATCAATAGTTAAGAGTAGAGCCCACACCCGCTCAGGAAACCTCCCCACTTTTACTTAAGATATCAATATCATCAGAACAACGGGGGGGGGGGGGGGGGGGGAGAATTTCTGCAGCTGACCAATGTTAACCACAACAAAATTTTGGAAAAACCCCTGTCAGAACAC
This sequence comes from Sycon ciliatum, assembly GCF_964019385.1. NCBI lineage: Eukaryota > Metazoa > Porifera > Calcarea > Leucosolenida > Sycettidae > Sycon > Sycon ciliatum. The sequence continues at coordinate 1,406,786 of NC_088653.1, read as the reverse complement.
ACAGTGGGTAACTCACGGAATTCGCACACAACGTATAAGTCAGAGGACGTTAGCCGTGTGGAAAAGACGTGGTGTTGCAGTCCTCCGGTGACGTACGCAATCGAATTTCCCGTTCCGGGCTCATACTCATTTATCCAGCCGATGCGGCGGGAACTGAGGAGATCGGCTGCGCAGCCTGCACGGTAAGCCGCCGGTGTCACTAGAACTCCCCCCTTGCTCTGGCATAGACCCCGAGCAGTGGTGAAGTTGAAAAGATCGGTTGTCCGTTTCAGAACTGCTCCAGTCTTAGCACAGTACGTATACCCGGTCAAGGGGAGAGCAGCTGGAAAGAAGAACAGAAGATTAAAATTAATTTAAACATTTTTCAAAATGTCACTCTTGAAGTGGTACCCTGGTCTCACTGTGATCTAGCACGTACAAAACCGGCGCCTTTTCTAAACCAGCATACGAGAATTGTGGCGATACCTGCAGTGAGAAAGCAGATTTTGCCTGTGCCATGGCACATTGAAATAAGCTAAACAAGAAATGCCCCAATCCAAGAATATCATATCCTAACCTGCTGCATTAGCGCTGTTGATGTACCCAACAGTCAGGGACGCCACGAAGCAGAAAATCAAAAGACCTTTCATCTGAATGCACAAGGATTAGTTGTCAAGAAACAAAAACGTTAAAAAAACACAAAACATCGGATAGAGAGACAAGGATTAATTAATATTGCAAGGACCAAGGAACTACGAGTTATGGCAAAAGATGTGCTAGCAAAAATGACTGTAGTTGCAAAAAGTCAGCATTGGTGATTGTCCTGCATTGTAATGCCTGTGTTGATTGCAACTGGTGATTTTAGTGGACATTATAGCGCAAATTGTATATTGTACTATATACAGTTAGAAAGTGCAATACTGACTAGGCACAAAACTGACAGAGTACTGAGACATTCCACGTCCTGACACCTAGCTTCAACACATCTCCGTAGCGCTAACCGGCAGCCTTTCAACTTGGAAGTTTCCAGGTTATGAAAAGACCAAAGAGGGGAAGGCAAGCGCAGCGAAAACGAGCAAAAGCTACAGTCCCAACGGAACAAAGAATGTCGAATTTTACTGGACGATGACGAGACCAGTACGATATTTGACAAACTACAATTCGAAGCAGAAAAACAGCACACCACCCAACTTGGGTGGGTCATAAATATCAATGAAAAAATATAAATATCTGTCAGTTTGTGCCTGGTTATTGCACTTTCTGACTGAATACATGTATGGTATCCAGTTACAATGATGGAGAGTTATTAAGGACGTTTAGCAATGCGAAAATTCGAACTTTTGTTGGTGGTGATATTTCGCGAAAATCTGTTTCGAAAAAGAAAACTTGTGAGGTTCAGCAATGCGAAATGATTTTTTCTCGAAGTTATTTGAATCTTATAGTACCGTACCGTATATGCAGCTCAGTCTCAAGCAGGGGGCTGTAAAAGTACTACATGTACTCCCTGTAGTCAAATGCGTACCGAGAAAAGAGAAAGTTACTTTCGCAAATCACTGCAACTTCGCGTCCAAGTTTTCGAAGTTTCGAGCTTTTTTCTGTACTCATTCCCAGACTCGAATTTTCTTTCGAACTTTCGCATTGCTAAACGTCCTTTAACTCGTATCCATATGTGCTTTTCTTTTCTACATTTATTTATGGCTCAACATCCGAGTTTCAAATTATTTTTATTTATTTACCGGTATATTTATTTTATTATTTTTCCTCGCTGCCCACTCTGCCTGTCTTCTGGCACATGCGAATACGTGGACTTGCTGTTGACTTGAACGCGGATATGCGTGTAATCATAATAACAGATGCTTCTATGCGCACATCACTGGACTGGTTCTCAGCAGTGCGATAGGATTTTGCCTACTGATAGCCAGGATATACTCGCTGAGGGGGTCAATACATTTTTTGTGTGATGCAATATAAGGGGGGATGGATGACGAAATACTAAATTGAATCCCGGTATTCCCTCTTGTGTGCCAGATATTTGTAGGCGCTTCAGGTTCTACATTGACGGCTCAAGAGAAGTAGGCAGTGATAGCGAAGCGGGTCAATGAGACCGGAGTAGCTGAAGGTTGGACTGAGGTCACCGGTGCAAATATCGAGACGAAGATTGACAGCTTGAAGCGCAAAAGAAAGAAAATCGATAAGACCTTCAGGACGAAGACGAATACTGGAGCTCCAGTTGATGAGGACTTTGATTTGAAAATGTTGATTTTTGCCGCGCCTGGCTGCCTTGGTTGGCATGGCGAAAAGAATGCCTTCGAGGATTTGAACGCTTTTTACGAAGTACATCTGAATGCACCAAAACACTTTTCACGCCAGGCAAGCTGTACCCGTATCCGGTTTCTCTGTGCGTGTGAATGCGCCCTTGCCCACATTTAAGCAGCTTCGCACTAAAGGCATCAAGTACACTCTACCTTTTGATGAAATCCTCATTGACGGAAAACCGGTCTCGAATGATGATATCCAGCGTATGCTCAAATCAAACAATTCCACATAAGGATCAGCGGGATCTCCTAATCGTTACATACCATCGCCGTGTAAATTAACCGCAATACGCCTGTGCACCATTAACTGCTGCAGCATTTTTAAATAAGCAAGCTGCATTACTACAAACATGACAGAAACATGGCTAAACCCCAGCACACCAGATGCTGCTATTGCTATCCCAAGCTTTTAAGGTTGCATCGTTTTGACTGAGCCAGCACATCTCTACCATGGTCAGGCGCGTACGCAGGGGGGGGGGGGGGTTCCCGTTGCCCGGAACCCCCCCCCCCCCCAAATGTTCCAAACGAGCAACGTTTTTGGGCATATTTTGGTAGGGCGCACGATCGATGTAGCAAGAATGCAAAACTTCAACAGATCGTTACTCAGTCAAATCTGGCTCAAATCCAACGATCCAAATATTCAGGTCGAATAGAAAACTCTCAGCTGTCAATTTGCGACGCGCTGCGAGCAATGTCTCCTGAGATAAATCGTTCGTAAGTTGAGCCGCGATCTCGCAATTTCAAAAGCGCGCAGTGCGACTCGAGTATCGAGAATTTGAGACTTTTGTCACGCTGCCTTGCTCAAATGTGCAGGGGCTTCACTTGTGATATGTTCAAGAGTACACAGCAAACAAATTGAAACTCTGCGATCAACAAAAACGAAATCGCTGGAGCAGGACGCGTTTGGGCCTTTGGCCCAGTTTGGGGCATTTTTCGCACCGTCGCTGCACTCTACTGCTATAGCATATAGCGCTGGATATGCACATGGCTATACTGTGTCCTGGCTATCATGTTCGACCTCATTCTCTCCCTGGTACCTTTCCACTTCCAGGAAGCCTAAGATAATGAAGATTGAGTGAGTAGAACTGAAGTTATGATCCAAAGAACACGAAAAAATTGCATAATTTTGAAAATTGAAGTACGCGCCTGATGGTCCCAACTAGGTGGAGGTGGAGTTGAGCTATTTATTAAGGAAGAGTTCAACTGCAGTAGACACCCACTGCCTGATAATAACAGCTGTGAAATGCAAATTATTGAAATAAAGCTTCCTGGAAGACCTCTCTTCGTGTCTGTATGGTACAGACCTCCACGGAAAGCCATTGCCACAATTACGAGTTTGTTTAACCAGCTTTCTAATTTATTTGATGATCACCACTGTGTAGTGTTAGGTGACTTCAACGCAAGGAATTCTGCGTGGAAAGACTCTGACGTCACTGACAGACTGACAGTAGCGGTAGAGCTTTGCAATCGGCGTTTGTGCAGTATGGATTCACTGTTATGAACAATAACGGCACACGTCCCAATTTGCGCAGTGGCTGCACTCCTTTACTTGATATCGTAGCAACCAATATCCGAGATATTGTCTCCTCAACCACCACTCCAACCCCCGTCAGACCACTGCCCCATTATTGTTTCTCTTACACTACTACATGGTAAACAAAAGAAAAAAAGGTAGGCCTCCTTGCACATTATTTCGCCAATCAGTGCACGTTCCCACTAGAAGCAAATAAATTCCCTTGTTCAGAATCCTCCATAGATATAGACGCTAGCGCTACTCAGTTCCATGTGCCTACATTTTCACCAGGTCAAGTCCACTACGACCTCACACACTTTTTGTCTCGAAAATCCACTTCAAGCAATCAAATTGTTCTGATTCTTCGTTCCATGGCCAATCTATTATGTGAGTCCTTGTCTTACTTGTTCAACTCTAGTCTATCCACATCACAATTTCCCACTGCATGAAAATCAGCAACGGCCATTCCTCTCTTTAAGGGAAAAGGCAGTGCGTCTCTGCCCACGAACTATAGACCAATTTGACTCCTTCATCCCATCTAAGGTTTGCCGGCAACTCCTGAGGTCTGCGAAAATAGACTTTGACAACTTTGAATCAAAATCAAATTTGAATAGATCCTGTCACTCGGAATCCCTGCAATTTCGTCGTATCTTCAATTCTCTGATTGTTTTATTTAAGTACATCAACAGGGTTCTAGCCAAAGGGGGGTAGGGGGCGCAGCAGCCCCCCCCCCCTACTTCGTTTGCGCCCCCTTGTGAAAAAGTGCCGCCCCCTACTCATTTTCCGATTTTTGTGTTTTTTCACGCCATTCAACGAAAATACAGTCGCTAGTCACTCTAGAGGGTTGATAAAGGCACATTTGTGAGGGGTGAAGTCTGGGTTCACCCTGTTTGTTGCATTTTGAATGGCAAGACAATTTTGGACAATGGAAAAAAATGGGTCATGGGGTAACGTTTTCCCATGCAGCCCACCCCCCCCCCCCCCCTACTACTTGGTCCGGCTCGTCGCAATTGTCGCTTATCTAACGCCACTAAGAACAGGGGATTTTTTACCATTCTATGAAATTTCCAATAGGCATAGTGAGGAAGCATGATACATGAATATTCTCCGCCACAAGAAAAAAATTTCAGCAATGGAATCTGGTGAAGCGAGTCGAAGAAAGGAAGAAAAGTAAGCAAAATGCACGAAATAAATCAGCGAAGGAGCGCGTTCTTGCACTCAAACTCTTTCAGGTCCAGAGTTCATTCAACTCTCCATCACTCGAGCTGCCGCGACGTTACATGAGCTGACATTTGCTGGTGTCTAGCTGCTGGCGTAGACTGGTACAGCATCTCTTGCTTTCTCAGCCTGTCGTATGGCAGCAATGGGAAAGGAACAGTTGTGGCTGTCACTTCGGTGCTTGGTGGAACCGTGGGCAGTGTGACCTGAGTGTCGCCACAGTGTGTTTCAACAAAGCATTCAAATGAGGAATACAGGCCTCTCCAGACAGCTGTCATACGCTCCGCTGGATACGCGGACCACGACTCTTGTAATGCTGCTGTTAGGTCCACCAAGCGAAGGAACAACCAACACGTCGGCCGGGCGCATCGCATCAAAAACACCTTTCTTCTTCAGCATGATGCTCATACTCCTCTGCCTTGCACGCGTGCCTGTCACGCTCTCCAGGATGTCAGTTGCCCCTAGTAGTACAATACCGGTGTTGTACTACTCCTTAGCCCTGTTTAGAGCATCACATCTTATACCGTACTACTTTTCGGTTCGGAACTGTCGTGCTATGCAGCCTTTGCTCTTCGGCAGCTACTACAATGTACTTGTAGCTGCGGAGCGATCTCGGAGAGTTCGCGATACACATTCCCCGTACATACAAGGAGCAGTGAGCACGCGTGATGGCAAATATTGTAGACTGTGAAAATGTTCAAGCATGAAGTGGAAGCTTCAACAACAAGTTTCATTCCCCTGGTTCTCAATCTATTGTTCTTCCTCTCATTTGACTTAGAAAATCTCAGATTTTGCGCTCCATACATAATTATAGCTCGACTTGCCAGGGGTTCAATGGCTGATAACCCCCGGCCCAGGGGATTATTCTTCATAATCCCCTAGGTAAGGGGAAAGAGCCCAAGACTTTGGACTGCTCTCACTATACCTAGCGAGAGTAGGCCAAAGCAAGGTAGCAAAACAAACCCCAAAGAGCCAGCCTGGAAGCTGCTGTGTGAAATCTCAATCAAAAGACTTTATCATAGGAAGGTAATTGAACAAGTGGACATAATATTTACAAAACTCTCACATGAGCACCGTGAATATGTTTTTTTGTATTAGATGAACATAGATGTGACATGTGAACGTGCAATTACAGCTGCTCAGCCTCTTGAATAATTTTCAACAAAGTACAGTCATGTATGTCTGCAACGTCAACGACAACGTTGCCATGGGAACTGAACAACAAATGAAAGCAAGTACACTGTATTGTATCTTCAGGTTTTTACCGTACCGTTTCTATGGTTGTAGCCAATGAGCGACGTTCCCGCGGTGGCCTTGATGAGCCGATAAAGCCCGCGGTTTTTTGACAAAAAAAGGTGTTGCAAAGTCAAAAAAAATAAAAAATAAATAAAGCCCGTGGTCAATGGATACGGAAAAATGCGGTAGCAATGAAGCCCGTCGTCAATGGCACCCCGTACTCTGTCAGCCTAGCTCTGCAAGGGTCTGTGGCAGTTTTTCGTTGTCAGCTCAGTTCACATCTCACATTCGACTGTGAACATGCTCTGGTACCTGGAAACAGCCTGTCCAAAAACGGCAACATGAAAAGTGTCTACACATCGTGGTCAGTTTTCAACTCAAGTTCTTGTTGTCGTGAGTGGAGACGAAATTTCACGATAGTTGTGAATAAGCGAAAGAGCATGCACCTATCTATCTGCTAAGAAGCAAGCTGCAATAAGTGGCACACATCGCGATCAGCTTTCCACTTTCTGTTCTACATGTACTAAAAAAAAGAGTTGACGAACTTTTCTGATAATTTTGGGGAAGCGAAAGATCATGGACCAAGGGGTCATCCCATCCATGAGAAGCGGACGGAGCTGAAACTCACAAGCTGAAGGAGCTGAAACTCAGAAGCTGAATCCACCACGTCCTCGACCACCACCCCTATACGTGTCTTGCTTTTATACCAGAAAGGCGAAAGACAAAACCTGAAACACCATCATAGAGGTCTGGCAGGACTTTTCGCCTGCATCAAGGCCTCGTGCGTACGGCCGCGCCTTGGCCTGCGCCCTTGGACGTATGCAATCGGCCTTGATTCAGCCGTAAAGTCCTGCCAGACCTCTATGATTGTCTACGTAAATAATTTAATAGGTTTACTATGGAACCTAAACAAGAGAAATGTTGTTCTTTGTATTTGAATTCGCAAGAAATCCAACACGCACGCATCTCGATCTCAACAACAATGTTGCCATGGAAACTGAACACTGGTCATACTGCCCATCAGGCATCACCCCCGGCCTCCCTATAGCCCTCCCTCCCCCTCAAAAATTAATTGGCTGAGAAAATTCAAAGAGAAAAACGCACAGATCAGGACTTACAAGAGTACACAACATGTGGGGCCTGAACTCCCACCAGAACAAGAAGGAATGGCTGAGGCAATGTAAAGAGAAAAAAAGATCAGGTATTGTTTTTTTCATTTGTCAAATTGTGTTTTGTTCCTGTGTCATGTTTCCTTGCCTTGCAAGCTTACCTTTCCTTTTTTGTTGAGCTTGAAAAAGTACGTACTGAGTACTGTACTCCCTGCTTACCACTGAAAAAAGTGTGAAAGCCAACAACTGTGTACGTGATGGCTGCGCAGACCCGTACCCCTGACAAGTCGAGCTATACCGGTATACCGATAGTGCACGGATTGGTCCTCCGAAGAATATTTTTCATAATCCCCGCGGCGCTGCGCGCCTTGGGGATTATGAAAAATATTCTCCTAGGATCCGTGCACTATCCTATACATATTTTCATTATTTTACTGGTTTGGTGAGACTCCCATGATAGGTATCCATTTACCTCTGGAGAATCCGTAAACAAACAACAACAAGAGTCCATGAACCAGGGAGTAGAACAATACCGCAAAAGTGTACTACTCCCTGTACTACCAGGTACTCCCTGCCATAAACAAGAGTATGCATCTGTGATCTTTTTCTCGCACAGCGATAAGCCACACTCGCTACACACCAAACAACAGCACATTTGTATTGGGGTTAGGAGGGCCAGAAGTGGCTAACCCCAAGTGGCTAATCTGACAAGTACAAAAAGCAGGGAGGGAGGGTGGGTACCTCAAGACGACTGGCCAGTCGTGCTCATGCGCAGCGGTTAAGAGAACATGTGAAGATGTACGAGTAAAAAGAAATTGATCAGATGACTGCTCACTTGTGAGAAAAAAACACGAGAAAAAACCGCTGTGACGAGAAAATACTTCTCGCCTCTGTCGCTGCGCTCTGCCGTCGAGAAGATACCATTTTCTATGGGCCAGATGCGCGGCGCATCAAGGGTTTTTTGAATACAGAAAAAAGCTCGAAACTTCGAAAACTTGGACGCGGCAGTGATTTGCGAAAGTACGGTAACTCCTCCCCCTCCCTGCCTAGTTTTTTAATAGGGAGGTTCTGCTCTACGTTTTGGGAACGCGACGCAAAGAATCACGCGAACTTTCTTCGCGTTCCCGTAACGTAAAGAATTTTTTTTTTCGTGGTTCCAAGCCTCTTGTACGGGCAAAATAAACACAAGTGCAAGGTCAACAGCTTAGTACCGAGAGAAAATGAGCTGAAATGGCTGTGAAAACAGTCTTATACGGAGGAAGCTACAATGGCTGTGAAAACAGTCCAATAACAGTCCAATGCTCTGCTGCTCCACCTGCGCATGCCATTGTAGCTTCCTCCGTATAAGACTGTTATCACACCCCCCTCACGTGACCGCGGACTCCTGCATATACACTCACACAATAACCACACAACTGTTTGGGGATAGCGCGCTTATTGTATTATGCCAAACTTGACACGCTGAGTCCAGCTTGACTCAGCTGAGTCCCTAACTGCAATTTACTGCTCTAACATGAAGCCGTGCCTGGAAGAAGGGAAAGAGCGAAAAAAGAAAAAGAAAAATTCTGGCCTTCTGCAAGCAATAGCAAGTAATGAGTGACGGCTGTGTAAAGTCGCACAACCATGCAGTCGACCGGATGATGGTGAGTGTCCGGCACACATCTTGCTCTGCTGCTCCACCTGCGCATACCTGATACGGTGGTGCGCTTACGGGCGGGCTGCCTGGGCCCCAGATATGCCTCCTTGATGCGCCACGGAGTGCCGTCGAAGCACCTGTATCACTTCGGTGATCCAAATGCGAATGCAGCCTTGCCGGTCGCCCGCCGGCCTGCCGCCTACGCGACCAGCCTGAGACTGGCCCTGCCGCATTTGGCGCTTCTAAACGCTGCGATCCGGTAGACAGCTCACTGGGCTGCCAAACACGTGACTGGCTTGAGGACAGTTCCATACTGGGCAGGGCGCCCAGCTCAGGTCGCACGCCGTAGCGGCGTGAGCTGGGCGCGGTGAGGGTTGGTGATAACTACAGTTTCCTCCTTCCTCCTCCGCAAACTTCCATTTTTCACAGCCATTTCAGCTCATTTTCTCTCGGTACTAAGCAGGGAGTCGTAAAATACCGGGAGGCGACACGAGATGCACAACCGCGTCGGATGATTGCCTCAGCTCGGGCACGAGTGCTGAGACCTCACGCGCTGCATGGCGAGGGACTTCCCATGAGGTCAAAGCGGCGCAGGTCATGCCAAAGGACGCGTTCGCTGTTTGGTCCAAAAAATTTGAAAACTCAATAAAATTATCCTGCACACAACGAATCCAGTGTCAGCAGTTCGTTTTGTTTTTCTAAGTAATAATACTTTGTGCCTTGGCCTTCGAAGTAAAGGATGATGGAGCTTGACAGAGATGACTGCCAAAGTGATGAGTCCACCGTGGAAGATGTAGATGACGCCACGTATTCACTTGGTGACCTGAGTTGTGGGGATGTTCAGCTGTGGGCTACAGGTGAGATTCTTTCGTTTGCATGTTTTTGTCTCTTCCTTGTGGACACGAATGTATAATCTGTAGCATACCTAAGTGCCCGAACTGACCCGATAAATTAGGTGGTCGACACCATCCTTTCATCCTAGTCTGCCCACGATGCATTGTCTGTTCACTGTGACAGGATATTTATTGAAGTCCTGAAAATTTACGTGTGTACCTAGTATGTATCATTACCGTAGATGATGTAAACCTCCATCCTCAAACCATACTTTGTCTATGTGCAGATCGATGTAAGAGTGGTAGTGCCATCATGGTGTACAGGCCTATGGAAGGTGCAGTGATCCATGGAATTTGCAAACTGCTGACAATGAGACAGGCGAGTGTTACTGAGGCGACGGAGTCATTCCTGCATGTTATTATGACACGGTTACACAAGGCATCAGGTACTGCAAATCTGCTACGCCAGGAAGTGTGCCAGCTGAAGGCATGCAAGGGTGCTGATATTTCGCAAGCATGGCAACAAATGCTGTCCGTCATCGCAACAGCTATTCCCGAAGTGAAAATCAATTGTGAAGGTCAGTGCGTTTTGCATGCATGTTGGAAAAAATTGGCTTCTGACTAGGTATGCAGACTAGGTATGCAAACGCTGGCTTTTGAATACTAGTACAGTCTCTGCAACCACCAGTCCTTATATGTTGTCTTTTTCTTTTCTCTTCTTCAGATTTGGAAGTTACATCTGCTGTGCTAGCGAATCTGATAAGCTACCTGCATGCCACGGCTGCCGCGGCTATCAGGAAAGCGTCAATAGCACCATCCAAAGCTGCTGAAGCCACCCCCGAACCGGTGATTGACAATTTGTCTCACCTTGCTGAAAAGTACCATGGTGGTTGGTGCTTGGTGGCCGTGCGGCGTGAGCTGGAAGGAGCAAGGTGTCGCAACGACAACTTGCTGCAGCTTATACCTTTATTTGGCAAGGATGCCGTGACAAGCCTTCAGCCTTGTTTGGAGAATTCAGGTGGCCCGGCGTGGCTCGGAAGCTCTGTATAAGACACCATACGTCACAGATAAAAACAACTGAACCAGTGATATGTGAATTTTGCGCTTGTGTGTGTGTGTGTGTGTGTGTGTGTGTGTGTGTGTGTGTGTGTGTGTGTGTGTGCGTGTGTGTGTGTGTGCTTCTGTGATAAGTGGTATAAGCAGTCCACAGGGTATTCACCTTGAGTGCATTCGCCGATAGTGTGACTTTCGTCGCACAGAACCTTCTTCAGTTGGTCAGGTGACTCGGCGTGGCTCGGAAGCTCTGTATAAGACAAAATACGACACAGATAAAAACAACTGAACCAGTGATATGTGAATTTTGCGCTTGTGTGTGCACGAGCATGCATGTGTGTGTGTGTGTGGTGTGTGTGTGTGTGTGTGTGTGTGTGTGTGTGTGTGTATGTGTGCTTGTGTGTATGCTACTGTGATAAGCGGTACAAGCAGTATACAGGATATTGACGGGTATTCACCTTGAGTGCATTCGCCGATAGTGTGACTTTCGTCGCAGAGAACTTTGCTCAGTCGGTGAGGCGACTCGGCCTTACGTTTCCTGAAGGCAATGTGTTCAGAACAGTTATGAACAGCTATGAACAGTTAAGAAATGACTAATATTGTTTGCAGTTCATGGGCCATATAGATGTGAAACACTTTGAATGCAGAAGAATGAGGATAGTGGCATCAAATACTGCATGGATTCTGTTTGATATGCTACTTTTTTTCCCTTCCATGGAAAGGTGAGTACATCGTCGAACTTCATCTCGAAACTTCACACAAACCTAGAATGGAACTTGGACAACATGAAGGGGCCATGGGCATGGTGTGTTTAGTGGAGAACTATTCCGAAAACAGGGTGTCATTCGCATTGACTCAATTCAAATTTGAGTACATTTCGTGAATAACTTACCTTGACATTCCGTCGTCTCCAAAGCAGTGAACTTCCAAAAAAAATTAAAAGCCACGGCTCAACCTAAGGTAATGCGTGGTACGTATCAGAAACAACCAGCTTTCGCTCTGGAGATCCAGAATAGCCTCGAAGCATATAGCAAAAACAATTGAGAAAAAGAAGATGACGACGACGTTTCAATCACGCTTCAAATTTCGCGGGTCGAGTGCGGCAATCCTCGGATCGTGAAATGTGTGGCGTGTCGCCTCCCGGTATTTTACGACTCCCTGGTACTAAGCTGTTGATCTTGCACTTGTGTTTATTTTGCCCGTACAAGAGGCTTGGATAATAAAAAAAACTTCTCCTACCGTAGACGGGCGTAGACGGGGATGCAAGCGTACAAAACAGCTGATGAGTGTGAACAGGAGACGGCGTCGTACGACACCGACGATCGTGCGCCGACTACTTCCTATTCGTACTTGGACCTTTTTTTAGCATTTCGAACACCGCGCTTTCCATGATAACTCGCAGAATGGCTGACACGACTTGAGTTGAATTTTAGCAAGATTATTATTATTTGAAACTCGGGTATTGAGCCAATAATAAAAGGAGAAAGGGAAAAGGACATATGGAAACGAGTTAAGAGTAACTCTCCACCACTGTAACTAGATACTATATACAGTCAGAAAGTGCAACAACTAGGCACAAAACTGACAGAGTACTGAGACATTCGACGTCCTGACACCTAGCTTCAACACATCTCCGTAGCGCTAACCGACAGCCTTCCAACTGTAGTTAGACCACTTTGTCAAATCGCCTACTGGTCTCGTCATCGTCCAGTGACAATCGACATTCTTTGTTCCGTTGGGACTGTAGCTTGTGCTCGTTTTCGTTGCGCTTGCCTTCCCCTCTTTGGTCTTTCCATAACCTCGAACCTTCCAAGTTGGAAGGCTGTCGGTTAGCGCTACGGAGATGTGTTGAAGCTAGGTGTCAGGACGTCGAATGTCTCAGTACTCTGTCAGTTTTGTGCCTAGTTGTTGCACTTTCTGACTGTATATAGTATCTAGTTACAGTGGTGGAGAGTTACTCTTAACTCGTTTCCATATGTCCTTTTCCCTTTCTCCTATTATTATTATTATTATTATTATTATTTTATTTATTTTACTAGGGTGTTTTCCACAGACCTATGGTCTTCTTACGGGAGCCCCTAGAAAGGTTAAGCATGAACGAACAAATGGGCGATAATCTGTACAAGAGCGAACAGATAAGGTCTGATGTCACATAATGGTATTTAGGGATAGCCCAGGAGCGTGACATACGAACTGTTATCATTTCCTGGAGCTTGAATGGCACACCTTTCGAAGCTACTTTTTGGTCTTCATGAAAACCTGGTACAGGCCCTCCCTCATTATAACGAGTCTGGTTAGTACATAAACCCCGTTAGTAAATAGAAATCTGAAATCCCCTGGCGAAACGTGATCTGTACAACTGTTTACAGGTCCGGTTACAACATACTCTGTTAGTTCCTAAAATTCGTTATTACGACCCTTTGGCCAGGTCCCTGGAGTGCCAAACCGTAGTAAATAATATTTACGTATTCGTGAATATGGACGATCCTTTGCATTCAAGGAAGAGTTATGTTGGAGTTTTTCAATTATCTTATAACGAGTTGAAGCATCAATAATTTATGTTGTATCGAGGGTTATTTATTATTATTATTATTATTATTAAAAAATTGGTTGTGAGCAACACTGGCTCGCACTCAAATCACTGCCTTTCACCAGAAAATATTATATTTCAACGTTTCGGTCATGAAATAACCATCATCAGGAATGAAGTGGGCACACCGGTTAATAATAATAAATGTTGGGTTAGCTTTTGGGCTAACCCTAGTTAGCGATAAGACCGATGCGCTGCTCTCTATCTCATGCTAGCTGCGATCGAGCTGGCTTTACACGTGCACTCAACTGCTGCGCATGCGCGCCCAAATCGCCTTGGGTAGCTCTTGCTGCGCTGACTTTGGCTTGCGCTTTCCTTTGCAGTGTCACTGAGCAGCAACCGGAATTTGTTTGTTGAGAATAGAATTAATTATTCAGACTCCTTGTAGATTCCTCGCAGCCGCTTACTGCACGACAAACATGTTGTCTACCTCTGAAGCACGCCGTATGAACGTGTCGGACTTGCGGGCCGAGCTGGAAGGCCGTGGGCTGAATTCGAGCGGAACAAAGCCCCAGCTTCTTGCCCGTTTGCTGCTCAGTATCCAGGACACGTCGAGCTCGGCGGCACGGGAACCTCGATCTCCGTCGGCCACGCCATCCTCGCGGCAGGAGCACGAGCAGGAGCAAGAGCAGGATCTGGAGAGTGCTGCAGCAGCTTCTCCGACTCCCCAGATCCCGGACCGGAGCAGTAATGACGATTTGCGCCAGTTTGTGCGGCAGGAAGTACATTCCGCCGTCACTGTTGCCTTGTCGGAGGCGATCGCTCCAATGCTGGCCACCATCACTGCCCCTGGATCCGCTGGAACTCAACCTTCGGCGGAGTCTTCCAACGCTGGTAATCTCTCCGTTCCCCAGACTATACGAGAGAAAATATTGAAGGGTGACTTTGTAGATTTCACCCAGCTGCTGCCCGATACTATCGCCACCTCGTATTCTGCCCCACGCCAGCTTCAGCTGCAGTTCAGCAGTGGCGGCCAGTCTCTGGAGGTGGTGGAAGGTGGAGCGGCGCAGCCCGTTCGTCGACGCGTCCACGACTTGCCGACATGGCTGGAGGCATGGACTCTCTTCATGAACGTCGTGTGTTCTGCCAACCCGTCCCGCCTGCAGGAGATGCTCTCCTACCAAGCCACCATAGTTGCAGCCAACAGGCAATACTATCCGGAGGCTTGGCTGTCGTACAACACCCAGTTTCGCTCTGCCATTTCTGCTCAGCCAGGCAAGCGCTTTGACGTCATCGACATAAATCTGTGGCAAATGTCCGTGACTAGCCGATCAAGGCCCACATGTGAGTCCTGCCGCCTCATCCATCCTGGAGGCGGCCAGTGTCCCTTTCGTCCGCAACGTAACAACCAGCAAGCCTTCAATGGAGTCCGTACGGTGTCTAATGGCCAACCGATCTGCCGGAACTTCAACGCTGGGCGTTGCAGTCTCAGCACGTGCAAGTACGCCCATGTCTGCAACCGCTGCGGGTCCAAGGACCACAACGGATCTAAGTGCGGTAGGCGCCAGTATCTCTGCTGCTTTGGCTGCAGCTCCCGCGATTGTACATATTTCTCCCTGCACTTCACGTTCTACTGACTTCACAAGCGCATGTCCTACTGTCCACACACCCCTCTCTGTTTCTCGCTTCGAATCACTGCTCCGTAACCACCCTGACAGTTCATTGGCTTCGTATGTTATTAACGGACTCCGCTGCGGCTTTGACATTGGCTTTACCGGCAACCGCATAACTAACCAGCACTCGGCCAACCTCTCATCAGCATTCCAGCACTCTGCATTTGTGTCTGCACAGCTGACCGCTTCCTGCAACGCCGGCTACACGGCTGGCCCATTTGACTCGCCCCCATTCCCATTTATGTACTGCTCTGGCATTGGCGCTGTTCCGAAAAAGAATGGCAAGCTACGCTTGATACACCACCTGTCCAGCCCTGCCGGCTCCAGCGTTAACGACGGGATCCCTGCCGAGCCTTTCTCTTTGCAGTACATCAGCATTGATGAAGCCATTAACATAATTATGTCCTCCCCGTCTCCTGTCTATCTCTCTAAACTCGATGTGAAGAGTGCTTTTCGTCAAATACCTGTCCGCCCACAGGATTGGCATCTCCTCGGCATCCTGTGGCAGGGGAAGTACTACTACGACCGTGTCTTGCCATTTGGGCTCCGCTCTAGCCCGGCGGTATTTGATGCAGTGGCAGCCACCATCGAATGGATAATGCACCACGAATTCTCCATCCCTAATTTGCTGCATTTCCTGGACGACTACTTGTGCGTGAGCGTGGGCCAGGCAGTGGCGAATCGGTAGCTGGCCATTCTTCTCCGTGCATTCTCATACCTCGGAGTCCCGCTCGCGCCTGCAAAGGTGGAAGGCCCGTCTCGTACCCTGACATTCCTGGGCATTATCCTGGATTGTGAGAAGATGGAAGCCCGGCTCCCTGACGACAAATTGGCCGACATCAAGCGCCTGTTGACTGCAGCGAGCATCAACCCCACCATGTCTCAGCGCGAACTCGAATCTCTTCTGGGGAAACTCTCCTTCGCTGCAAGAGTCATCGTACCCGGCCGGACATTTATGCGGCGCCTGTGGTCTATTTGCAGTCGCTACCAGCAGCCTCACTACCGCATCAGTCTGACTACCGAGTGCCAGGAAGATATCCAATGGTGGCTACGGCTCCTGGAACAATGGAACGGAAAATCATTCTTCCTGTTCCCAGATTGGACACCATCTCCAGACTTGGAGCTGTTCACTGATGCCAGTGGCACCCTGGGCTGGGGCGCATTCAACAGCGGCCGCTGGCTTCAAGGGACCTGGTCGCCTGAGCAACTCACTCACAGCATTGAGTGGAAGGAGCTCTACGAGTTGGTCACAGCGTGCTGCACGTGGGCCAAGGAATGGCGCCAGCTTCGTATCACAATGCACTGCGACAACAAGGCTGTGGTAGATTGCATCCGCTCCGGCACATCCAAGTCACCGCCAGTGATGACCCTGATCAGGGAGCTGTTCTTTGTGTGCGCCCGCTTCAATTACACCGTCACTGCTGCTCACATTGCTGGCCAGTCTAACTGCATTGCCGATTCGCTGTCTCGTTTCCGCATGGCGGAATTCCGACGTCTCGCCCCAGCTGCTCAAGCACAACCAGACCGAGCAGTGCTGCCATTCCAGTCGATGTAATATAGCCTTGACATACAGGTACCGATTGTCATTGCTAAATTGCCGTATTGAGAACCTGCGTTGGATTTCATCCATCTGCATGCCTACCTTTATCCATCTCGTGCCTTAAATACTTGTTCTTAGCTCGTGCATTGGTGGTGAACGCTTGCTGGGGTGCCGTGTGCTGGTTTTCTGGGAACAGCTTCCTTCAACTGGTTGCTTTGCTGCTACTATCTCTGCTTAAAATTGCATACTATTGGTCGGCTGTTTGCGACGCCAATCAGTAGTCATTGCACCCGGTCGCGGGTACTATTGCCGCTCAAGCATGAGCGATTGCTTTGGCCGTTTGCAACGCCAACTGCTTCACCCTGGTTGGCTGTTTGCAACGTCGATCAGGGAACTTTGCACCCGGTCGCGGGTACTGCTGCAGCTCAGTCGTGAGCGATCACTTTGGCTGTTTGCAACGCCAATCGCTTCACCAGTTGATCGAAACCAGCACACTGGTGTACCCCAATCATCCTTGTGCGGTGTTGTGAGAATACGTGGGTATGCATGCAGCTTTGCTCTGTGACTTTCCATTGCATGTAGTCACTTGGCTCTCCCATTTCCTATACACTGCTCTGATGCATTCGGGTGCAAGCGCTAATAATAATTTTACAAGAAGTCGGAGGCGGATAATACTTTAATAACGAAGGTACGTGTTAGGTCGTAAGTATCCACGCAAACACACATCCAGTCAAAATAAGGCACTTGTCAAAGTATCCGAACGTTTTCGGTCCCTTCTCATCAAAGATTATACAGGGAATGGCTCAAGTTGGAAAGACTAAAACTTATATAGTGTAAAGATATGAGAAAACAACACTCGTGACAAGGTGGAAAATTATCAAGTTCAGCAAGACACAAAACTCGAAGGAAATAATAATAGTGGCAAGAACATAGTGAACAAATTAAGTTACATTGTCAACACCTCGACGAGGAGTAACACCAAACAATTGTAGCGACAACACAAACTCCTCCGCGGAGTTGATACCAACAAAAGCCCCGGGTTTGACTCTATTCCAAACCGCCTACTCAAAGAAGCGGCTAAGGAACTTGCACCGTCGTTATCGTCCCTCTTTAATCTATCGTTCCAAACCGGAGAAATCCCACAGGAGTGGAAAGATGCCACCATTACTCCAGTACCCAAGCCGGGTGACCCAACCCAACCAACAAATTATAGACCCATCTCTCTCTTGAGCACTACATCAAAAATCCAAGAAAAAATTGCACATCAACTCCTCTACAAGCACATCACACCCCACCTGCCCAACCAGCAGTCCGGATTCCGGGAGAAAGACGGCACTGAGCAGCAACTTGCCCGTCTCGTCCATACCCTCTCCACTGCGAGAGACGACGGGAAACACGTCAGTGCCTGCTTTTTCGATCCAAGCAAGGCCTTCGATCGTGTGTGGCATGCAGGCCTTCTAGCAAAACTCTCCCACTATGGTGTCCAGGGCAACGCCCTGGAGTGGTTCTGACGGTACCTCTTGGGGCGTCGGCAAAGGGTCCAGGTGGATGGCGACCTATCGCCTTTCCTCGAGATCCCTGCCGGCGTCCCTCAGGGATCTGTTCTTGGGCCGCTTCTATTCCTCGTCTACACCATAGACCTTCCACACGCATGTGAGCATCCCAGCACCACCTGTAGCCAGTTTGCAGATGACACCGCTCTGATTTCCATAGCGAGAACTCTTCAAGACTGCACCCAACACCTACAACAGAGTGCCACAGCAGCTGGAGACTGGCTTCAAAGATGGCACCTGCTGGTTAACACAAAGAAAACAGTCATCCTCCCGTTCTACCACAATAACCGCCCCCCTGAACAGCTACCCCAGATCACCCTCAGGAATAGTCCGCTTACCGTAGCACAAAAACACAAACACCTCGGAATAATCTTTCAGCATGACCTCCGTTGGACGGAGCATGTTGAATACATAGTCAAAAAATCACCCAAGTCTTTCAATATTCTTTTTAGACTAAGGTCTACACTCACCAGAGATTCTTTATCTCACATCTATCAGACATACATACTACCTATATTCTCATATGCGAGCAATGCTCTCACACCGTTGTCCCACACTTCCCTTGACAGGCTAGAACGACTCCAGCGGAAAGCCGCCAGAATATGTCTCCACCTTCCCCTTTACACACACTTAGAACACTCCCGTGTTTTTGCATCGCATCAAATGGCCAACACTATTTTCACGCTTTAAAGTTAAACATATACTCTTCGCGCATTCTCTGCGCCACGATTATGCCCCACCACATATACTCTCACTGCATACTGCTAGCAACGTGCAACCTTCGTATAATTTACGTCGCTCTCGTACTTGGCACTTGCCAACTCCGCGGACTGACCGCTGTCTCCATTCTCCCCTGTACAAGGCCCTTCATTACTTTAATTGCCTGCCCACCCAGCTTCGCGAAATCCCTTCTCGTACTCCCTTCAAATCCGAGATATCCCTGCTGTTGCACAACTCTGTATGCTCGTGTAGCGACCACCCCTCCCCGTACACTTAAGTACGCAACTCTGTATGCTAGTGTGGCGACCACCCCTGCCCGTACACTTAAGTAGTCATTAACCCCTAGGCCCTGCCCACCCAATTCTTCCTCACTCTTTCTCCTTTCTTACACTACTATCTCCTATTGGCCACTGGCTATCGTGAGAATAAAGATTTGAACACATTTGCTTTCTGTACGCAAAGTTCAGGATCTAACTTACGGATATACACTATGTTCTTGTCACTACTATTATTTCCTTCGAGTTTTGTGTCTTGCTGAACTTGATAATTTTCCACCTTGTCACGAGTGTTGTTATCTCATATCTTTACGCTATATAAGTTTTAGTCTTTCCAACTTGAGCCATTCCCTGTATAATCCTTGATGAGAAGGGACCGAAAACGTTCGGATACTTTGACAAGTGCCTTATTTTGACTGGATGTGTGTTTGCGTGGATACTTACGACCCAACACGTACCTTCGTTATTAAAATAATAATAATAATAATAATTCAAAGGATCAGTCTGGGAAGTGAACTGCCTGAAAAGAGAAAAAAACGCCAGACCCACCAGGACTCGAACCTGGGACCCTGCTTGTCATGAGCAATGCTCTAACCACTGAGCTATGGGACCAGGCTGAACCCAGAAGGTGCTGACAAGTTTTTCACTCCAAAGGCAGCTCACAACACGTGCCACACATACTGATGGCACTTGGGTCTTTTTCCCTCCCCCAGGGGACCAACCACGGTCAGTTTCTGGAAACTACCAGAGGTGAAAGAAAGTGATTAAATTTGAAAAGGATTGGGAGAACTTCAAATTCAAAGGACCAGTCTGGGAAGTGAACTGCCTGAAAAGAGAAAAAAAAATTGTATTTGAAGTTCTCCCAATCCTTTCCAAATTTAATCACTTTCTTTCACCTCTGGTAGTTTCCAGAAACTGACCGTGGTTGGTCCCCTGGGGGAGGGAAAAAGACCCAAGTGCCATCAGTATGTGTGGCACGTGTTGTGAGCTGCCTTTGGAGTGAAAAACTTGTCAGCACCTTCTGGGTTCAGCCTGGTCCCATAGCTCAGTGGTTAGAGCATTGCTCATGACAAGCAGGGTCCAAGGTTGGAGTCCTGGTGGGTATGGCGTTTTTTTCTCTTTTCAGGCAGTTCACTTCCCAGACTGATCCTTTGAATTTGAAGTTCTCCCAATCCTTTCCAAATTTAATCACTTTCTTTCACCTCTGGCAGTTTCCAGAAACTGACCGTGGTTGGTCCCCTGGGGGAGGGAAAAAGACCCAAGTGCCATCAGTATGTGTGGCACGTGTTGTGAGCTGCCTTTGGAGTGAAAAACTTGTCAGCACCTTCTGGGTTCAGCCTGGTCCCATAGCTCAGTGGTTAGAGCATTGCTCATGACAAGCAGGGTCCCAGGTTCGAGTCCTGGTGGGTCTCGCGTTTTTTTCTCTTTTCAGGCATTTCACTTCCCAGACTGATCCTTTGAATTTGAAGTTCTCCCAATCCTTTCCAAATTTAATCACTTTCTTTCACCTCTGGTAGTTTCCAGAAAGTGACCGTGGTTGGTCCCCTGGGGGAGGGAAAAAGACCATAGTGCCATCAGTATGTGTGGCACGTGTTGTGAGCTGCCTTTGGAGTGAAAAACTTGTCAGCACCTTCCGGGTTCAGCCTGGTCCCATAGCTCAGTGGTTAGAGCATTGCTCATGACAATCAGGTTCCCAGGCTCGAGTCCTGGTGGGTCTGGAGTTTTTTTCTCTCTTCAGGCAGTTCACTTCCCAGACTGATCCTTTGAATTTGAAGTTCTCCCAATCCTTTCCAAATTTAATCACTTTCTTTCACCTCTGGCAGTTTCCAGAAACTGACCGTGGTTGGTCCCCTGGGGGAGGGAAAAAGACCCAAGTGCCATCAGTATGTGTGGCACGTGTTGTGAGCTGCCTTTGGAGTGAAAAACTTGTCAGCACCTTCTGGGTTCAGCCTGGTCCCATAGCTCAGTGGTTAGAGCATTGCTCATGACAAGCAGGGTCCCAGGTTCGAGTCCTGGTGGGTCTGGCGTTTTTTTCTCTTTTCAGGCAGTTCACTTCCCAGACTGATCCTTTGAATTTGAAGTTCTCCCAATCCTTTCCAAATTTAATCACTTTCTTTCACCTCTGGTAGTTTCCAGAAACTGACCGTGGTTGGTCCCCTGGGGGAGGGAAAAAGACCCAAGTGCCATCAGTATGTGTGGCACGTGTTGTGAGCTGCCTTTGGAGTGAAAAACTTGTCAGCACCTTCTGGGTTCAGCCTGGTCCCATAGCTCAGTGGTTAGAGCATTGCTCATGACAAGCAGGGTCCCAGGTTCGAGTCCTGTTTGGTCTGGCGTTTTTTTCTCTTTTCAGGCAGTTCACTTCCCAGACTGATCCTTTGAATTTAAAGTTTTTCCAATCCTTTCCAAATTTAATCACTTTCTTTCACCTCTGGTAGTTTCCAAAAACTGACCGTGGTTGGTCCCCTGGGGGAGGGAAAAAGACCCAAGTGCCATCAGTATGTTTGGCACGTGTTGTGAGCTGCCTTTGGAGTGAAAAAATTGTCAGCACCTTCTGGGTTCAGCCTGGTCCCATAGCTCAGTGGTTAGAGCATTGCTCATGACAAGCAGGGTCCCAGGTTCGAGTCCTGGTGGGTCTGGCGTTTTTTTTCTCTTTTCAGGCAGTTCACTTCCCAGACTGATCCTTTGAATTTGAAGTTCTCCCAATCCTTTCCAAATTTAATCACTTTCTTTCACTTCTGGTAGTTTCCAGAAACTGACCGTGGTTGGTCCCCTGGGGGAGGGAAAAAGACCCAAGTGCCATCAGTATGTGTGGCACGTGTTGTGAGCTGCCTTTGGAGTGAAAAACTTGTCAGCACCTTCTGGGTTCAGCCTGGTCCCATAGCTCAGTGGTTAGAGCATTGCTCATGACAAGCAGGGTCCCAGGTTCGAGTCCTGGCTGGTCTGGCGTTTTATTCTCTTTTCAGGCAGTTCACTTCCCAGACTGATCCTTTGAATTTGAAGTTCTCCCAATCCTTTCCAAATAATAATAATAATAATAATAACAGCTCGCATGTACCCCATGGGTGAGATCACCCATGGGGCTAACGCATCTGTCGGCAAAAGAGTTAGAGAAAACGAGAAACACATGACATACACACCTTCTTCATTCTGTTATTGCATGGAAAAACTACATCGATTCCACCATGAGCCAAGGCATGAGTAATATAATATTAAGTACAGAATGTTATTTACCAAAAGGATATTCAAGTAAGCGCAGATATCTTTTTAGCATGATAAGTTAGTACATTGATTCACAATGCCGAGCCAAGCTTCCCTGTCTTGGGAAACAGCTTCCGCTTCGGCAATGGAAACGTTCATTGTCTTTAAGTCAGTCTTGATGTTGTCGATCCATCGATCTTTGTAGGATGTCGAGTCACTGCCTTCTCTGATTACATGGCCGAACCATAACAAGCGCCGTTCCCTGCATGTTCTGGTGATAGGCAATTGGTTGGACAGCTTGTATAAGTTTTTATTCGATATTTTTTGGGCATTGGGCACACCGGTTAGGATGGGTTAATAAATGAGGAGCGCTGCGAACTGATAACAAATCACACCTGCATGCACTATGACGAGAGAGAGAGAGCAAAAGGACAAAACATCACCAAAAAACCAGGTATAGAAATAACGCAATACGCGACAACTCTAAATATGGCACAGGTACAGGCAACAAACAGAATGTAAATGTGCACTAGGTGCGTGCAGACATGTAATTGCAGGCGCTAGCAACAACAGTAGTAGTAACAGTGCACTAGTGCAAGGGGTGCAAAACCACCACTATCCAGGAAGAGCGAGTATCAGGGCCAGAAATATGTACAAGGCAGTACTCGTACTTCACCAGAAAATTCACAGGAGGTCCCACCCTGCGTTATTGTTTATGCTGGGGCTCGTGTCGCGAATTTGTATTGCTTCGCGTATTCTCCTCCTGGCCCGATCCGACTCAGTGGCAAGGACGCGAACCTCTGTGAATGCCGACTCGCCAAGCGGCAGTACCTCGCCACCATGGTGAAGTCGGTAGTGCTCGCCCAGGGCTTTTCCAGACGTCTTGTTGCGTGAGTTATCATTGTGTTCTTTTGTTCGCGTTGCTACACTACGGCCAGTCTCTCCAACATACTTCTCCGAGCACTTGCAGGTCAGACGATAAACCACGTTGCGTCTTGTGCATTCTACCTCGCTCGATTGGCATGCAACGCAGGCGGCTTTAGGCCTTCCTCGTCGCCTCGGGGCAGCGGGATCCACCCACTTACGGCAGCAAGGTCCAGTGAGGCTGGACTTAGTGACGCTGTTGGAAAGCCTTGCATTCTTGTAGATTATCTGTACATTTAGATTGTATTTGTTTAGAAGACGGCGGACTATGTAGTGGATGGCATGCGTTTTGAATGGTAACTTCAACGGGGATCGATAGTCTTTCTTTTGTTAAGCAGGTCGTCTGGCTCGTTCATGAGCAGTCGCGATAACTTTGTCAGGAAAGTTGTTGAATTTTAATGTGTCAATAACCTTTTGCTCACTTCGCTGGCGGGCTGCAGGATCAGAGGAAAGGCGGGCCGCGCGGAGGAATTCCGAAGACGCGATGGCGAGTTTTTGCTGTTGCGGAACGCACGAGTTGAAGTCTGAGACGAGGCCACTGTTGCAAGCTTTGCGGAACAGCTCGAATGATATTGCGCCGTCGGAGGAGACATGAATAGTCGTGTCCATAAAGTCAACCGACCCAGTTTCCTCCGAAGATTGATACGTGAATTTGATGCTCGCATTGGCGGTATTGAAGAATGCAATCAGCTGGCGGAGAAGCGCGGCCCCCAGTGTCCACAGCATAATGATGTAATCAATATAACGCTTGTAGAGTACGGGAGCACCAGGCGAGTTAAGCAACAGCGATGTTTCGACGCCATGCATGAAGACAATCGCAAACGGGGGCGCTAGGTTGTTACCCATGGCGATGCCTTCCCTCTGGTGGTAGACCTTCTCACCAAATCTGAAATAATTGGATCTTAGAACGAAGGTTAACAGCTCTTCGATCTGCTCCACGCTTAAACCAAATGTGTCAACAGACTCGATGTGCTGCTGCAGGACTCTAGCAACCGCCTCCACCCCTTCAGCGAAAGGGATACTTGGGTAAAGAGCGACCACGTCCATTGTAACGATGATGGTCCCCGCTGGGGCTTGTAGGTCGGGATACACTTGCCGGATATCCTCCAGTGCTTCCATCGTGTTTTTCAGATGTGGTGGGACATATTTCAGGCATTGGTTGAGTATACGCTCCAGGACAATAGAAATATTGGTCCCCGGGCTATCAACAGCTGACACAACTGGCCGAAGCGGTACCGTGGCTTTGTGGTCTTTAGGCAGTGATTTGAGTGAGATCCAGTGTTGATCACAACCAATTTTTTACTTGTGAAGCTGCGTGATGCGTCCTACAAGATTTTAACTTATTAAAATAATAGGGATTGCCCGGTAAGTACGAAATATTGCCTATTTCACCTTTAGCTGCAAGTCCTGCTACAAGATAAGTCTCGTTATAAGATAACTTTTTCGATGGCCCAGAGATTATCTACTAACGAGAGAGGAGCTGTATTGCGAATTTGATTCCGCTTCATTGAAGGAGAAATAATTGAAAAGAAGTCCCGAAAACAAGAAATTAGGTCCAAAAGTCACCCCGTCACGGACCGTGCCTTGACTGGCGAAAGGCTAAAGCCAGCTGTTTTTGCGGATTTTCTGTCATACAAAAATTAACGTCACAGGCTGCTCTTCGTAGGTGTCCGCGTCCCAGCGGTCCGGGCAAGCGACCGCACCTCAGTGGGACACGTGGCCGTTGTACTGCAATTTGTGCCTTATTCTGTGGGAGAGCCTTTCCAGGCCTGAGGGGTACACACCTAGGTACCCGGTATATACGTAGTATGGACGAATCCCTGGTGTTGATCCTTTTTTGTTCCTTTCCTGTTCCTTTTTATTTGTTTTTGCTGAGAAAGAAACGTTGCTGTTTCTGTTCCCGCCAGCGCCTTTGCTCTAGTAAAACATTGCTGGCTGATAAATGGTCATTGCCCGTGATGCCAAAGGTGAAGGGAAGCTGGGTTTCTTGGCATTTGCAACTCCCTGTCTCTGAAAATGTAGCTTGTAGCTCCAAGTATTTTAGTTTTTCGACGTGCCAGACCTATTGGTATGAGCTGCAGAGATGAGGAGCAACGAAGGCGTTAGATTAATGCGTTGGATTAATGCCAATAATGGTGTTTATGGCCGGACAACGCCAGCGGTTTTCACTTGTCAGGAGGACAATCAAGTTGGAGCAGGCAGATGACAGATTATTAATTTTGAGCATCTTTTAGCAGAGTGGGTGGCTTGCCGAAGAGAATCATCTCAGTACCTTATGGTTACTAGTATCTGACAAATGCCTCTTATTGCTAGTATGCATTAGAGCATAGCAGAATTGATCATGTCACAAGTAGTGTCAAGACTTGATGTGCTTCGATTGTACTCAGATCATGTGGCAACTTCACGGTAATTCGTCCTGCCACTTTACGCTCTCCCGGAATTGCCTGCAGAAGTCACGTGCCTGTGCAAGGGACAACGTGTTTGCATTGCTTACTGATGCAAGCGGATGGAGTGCAGATCAGATAAGAAGACATAATCTGGCTATTCAAACAGCTTCGGCTGCTATTAATTGGCTGGACTCCTGGAAACGTGGGCAAGAATCTAAACCAATCCACGAAAACAATGTCACGCCACACAGGAAGTTAAATGGCAAACCAATCAAGTTCTTTGGTAATGAAACCTTTCACCAACGTTGTCCGGTTGCATGCCTAGTGTCATTCAAACAAGACCAATGGATGCCACATGTACCTAAAAGATACACCGTTGATCAACCACAACTCTAATACCACTGAGCAGTGTCTTCTATACAAATCAAATTAGATATTGAAGTATATGAGTCGAAGTTGCTGGTATAGTCTCTCCTAATGACTGGGTATTTGGCATAAGTTTCTCTATACTGCACTCTAGAGCTACTTACCTTTTCCGACATTGAACTCAGGCAGTGACCACTGCGGCCCGCAGAATGAGCCAATTGATACAGAGACTATGTAAAGTACCATGTGCATCCGTCGCAAGAGAGACAAGCAAGTTTGCAAGTGCAG
>NC_088653.1:1362940-1377940 GCF_964019385.1 Sycon ciliatum | reverse complement strand
GCCCTTTCCACGGCAATTTTGTGATAATACGCGTTGCAGGTTCAAGTTGTGCAGAAGCTGTATCTGGGCTAGGTTCAAGAACGCTTGTCATGACTCGCTTGAGTACTTTGAGTGGGTAACCGTTAGAACACAGAATATCCTCTAGCTTAGCAATTTCAGCTGATAATAGTGATGGTGAGCAGATGGTTTTAGCTCTAAAAGTTAATGATCTGATCAAATTGATTTTGTTTCTAGTGTCACAAAACGAGTCCCAGCGGGTGTAAAGACCTGTGAACGTCGGCTTTCTATATACTGTGGTGAGCAATTCTGTGGAAGAATGCTTAATCAATACATCAAGAAACGGCAATTCTCCATTATTCTCCTCCTCCATTGTAAACTGGAGAGCTGGGTGAAGATTATTTAAACGCTCAGAGAATTCCAATGCCAGTTTCCGGTTGTGAAATGCTGCGAATGTGTCATCCACATAACGCCTATAGAATTGGGGCCAATGACTGTCTGGAATTGTGTTCTCAAAATATCCAACAAAGATATTGGCTAGCACGGGGCCCAAGGGTGAACCCATGGCTACTCCGTCCCTCTGTGCGTACATATTGCCGTTGAAACTGAACTGCACGTCTGATGTGGCTTTGAAAAGCAGCTTCTTGAAAAGATCTTGGGGTATTTGCGGGGCTGATATTTCATCATCATGGTATAGCGACTGTATGCAGATATCTATTGTTTCCTTGAGAGGCACGTTTGTAAAGAGGCTGACTACATCGAAAGAGCACAGGAAGAGCGATCCAGAGTTCTCTGCCTGCTGCTGGCCAAATTCCCGTACATCATCCACGAACTCGAATGTATCCTTAGTTGCGTGGGCGGAATATTTTTTCAGGACTGGTTTTAGTAATTCAGCTAACCACTTGGCCATTTCGTGTTGGGGAGCATTGATCATGGACAGGATTGGTCGAAGTGGCACGTCTTTCTTATGTATTTTCGGTACGCCATAGAGCACAGGGCGGCACGAGCCAACAGGTCGGATCCGGTCGTAATCTATATTGAGTATTTTTCCAGTCTTTTTGTATCGCAATAGGTATGCCTGCAAGGCGCGTTCATCCAGGTAAGTGCGGTCATGCGTTTCCGTCGGTCCCAGGAGTTGAAACTTCGATGCATCAGCCAGAATAGCATTCATCTTGTCATTGTAATCACTTCGCTGCATTATCACCACTCCATTCCCTTTGTCCGGCCTGCTGATTATTATATCTTTGTCATTGTCATTTGACGATGCACTCAGGAGGGAGGTGCGCTATGAGAAGGGCTCAAGCGAATTAAAACACTCCCACCTACTCAACTTGGCCGGAGTTATGCTAACTAATATTGAAAAAGACGTACTGTGCAGGGGCTTGAAGTTTGGAGTCCCCCCTAGTTCCAGAATGGACAAGGAGATTGTGCAGGCAGAATTTGAACTAACAAATGATCAATTGGAGCGCTGCGTACCAGGGAGTGATGCCAAGAGTGATACGTGTCAAGCAGCGTTGGCGAATCTTGCAGAAGAGTTTAGTAACAGTAAAGCAGATAAAACCGATTATCCCCTCAACGACAAGCATATGGCAGCCATCAGGAAAATAAAGAATGACAAAGATATAATAATCAGCAGGCCGGACAAAGGGAATGGAGTGGTGATAATGCAGCGAAGTGATTACAATGACAAGATGAATGCTATTCTGGCTGATGCATCGAAGTTTCAACTCCTGGGACCGACGGAAACGCATGACCGCACTTACCTGGATGAACGCGCCTTGCAGGCATACCTATTGCGATACAAAAAGACTGGAAAAATACTCAATATAGATTACGACCGGATCCGACCTGTTGGCTCGTGCCGCCCTGTGCTCTATGGCGTACCGAAAATACATAAGAAAGACGTGCCACTTCGACCAATCCTGTCCATGATCAATGCTCCCCAACACGAAATGGCCAAGTGGTTAGCTGAATTACTAAAACCAGTCCTGAAAAAATATTCCGCCCACGCAACTAAGGATACATTCGAGTTCGTGGATGATGTACGGGAATTTGGCCAGCAGCAGGCAGAGAACTCTGGATCGCTCTTCCTGTGCTCTTTCGATGTAGTCAGCCTCTTTACAAACGTGCCTCTCAAGGAAACAATAGATATCTGCATACAGTCGCTATACCATGATGATGAAATATCAGCCCCGCAAATACCCCAAGATCTTTTCAAGAAGCTGCTTTTCAAAGCCACATCAGACGTGCAGTTCAGTTTCAACGGCAATATGTACGCACAGAGGGACGGAGTAGCCATGGGTTCACCCTTGGGCCCCGTGCTAGCCAATATCTTTGTTGGATATTTTGAGAACACAATTCCAGACAGTCATTGGCCCCAATTCTATAGGCGTTATGTGGATGACACATTCGCAGCATTTCACAACCGGAAACTGGCATTGGAATTCTCTGAGCGTTTAAATAATCTTCACCCAGCTCTCCAGTTTACAATGGAGGAGGAGAATAATGGAGAATTGCCGTTTCTTGATGTATTGATTAAGCATTCTTCCACAGAATTGCTCACCACAGTATATAGAAAGCCGACGTTCACAGGTCTTTACACCCGCTGGGACTCGTTTTGTGACACTAGAAACAAAATCAATTTGATCAGATCATTAACTTTTAGAGCTAAAACCATCTGCTCACCATCACTATTATCAGCTGAAATTGCTAAGCTAGAGGATATTCTGTGTTCTAACGGTTACCCACTCAAAGTACTCAAGCGAGTCATGACAAGCGTTCTTGAACCTAGCCCAGATACAGCTTCTGCACAACTTGAACCTGCAACGCGTATTATCACAAAATTGCCGTGGAAAGGGCAAAATTGCATTGCCTTCCGCAAAAAGATTAAAGCTGCAATTTTGAACTGCTATCCTACAGTATCCCCCATTGTAATTTATACAACCAGACCCGCATTCAGGTCTATCGCGAAGGATGTTTCACCAACTCTTGAAAATAGTAATTTTATTTATAAGTATGCGTGTCGCTGTGAGCGGACGTACGTTGGTGAGACATGTCAGCGATTCTCGGAAAGGATCAAGCAGCATATCCCAGACAAGCTGTACAAGAAGCCGCCTGACAAACGTGTGGCAACAAGTGATAGCGCCATCACAAAGCATTTGCAGGCGCAGCCTGAATGCATCCCACAGGAACGCAACAGCAGCTTCAGTGTGATCACACCAGCCCGAAACAGCGCGCACCGATTCACACTGGAGGCGCTGTACATTCGCAGTTTGAGGCCAGAACTGTGTCGACAAAAGAAGCACATCAAGGTGCTACGGCTGTTCAAGCTGCAACCGGACTGACAACTTTATCACGTGTTTGTTCTGGTACTGCATTCCCCTCATGTGTTGTTTCCCGCATTTTTCCACTGCTCCATACATTCTTATGGTAGTGTAGTGTGAACTTGAGGCGCGTAAGAATATTCTTGCTGATTCTCTACCCCCAGTATAAATTCTGGCTTCGTTTTCGTTTGGCCTCAATATAATATATATATATATTGAGGCCAGAGCTGTGTCGACAAAAGAAGCACATCAAGGTGCTACGGCTGTTCAAGCTGCAACCGGACTGACAACTTTATCACGTGTTTGTTCTGGTACTGCATTCCCTTCATGTGTTGTTTCCCGCATTTTTCCACTGCTCCATACATTCTTATGGTAGTGTAGTGTGAACTTGAGGCGCGTAAGAATATTCTTGCTGATTCTCTACCCCCAGTATAAATTCTGGCTTCGTTTTCGTTCTTGCTCATTCCCATGTATCTACTGATGAAAATGGGTGAAAAGCTTTTAGTGTTATGAAATTGACAACCTTGTTGTTGTGTGTATACAAATTTTGTTCGCCTACGTCTCTATTTAAATATATATATATATACTCAATCTATCTATGCACCATGGCTGGTAGCTCGGCCTATTTAGCTCGTAGCTGTACTGATGAGGCCTCTATGGCCGAAACAGCTTGCTGTCTACAGCATTGGGTATCACGCTCCTCGGCTTTCGCCTTGTTGAGCACTCTCAGTAGGCTGCTCTAGTGCTGCTGCATCGCGCAATACCCGCTACATTTTGTAGTTTGAGCACTCTGGCGCTAGAGCGACGAGCTACCTTAATGTCTGTGGTGCCTCTTTTGCACCATGGCTGGTAGCTCGGCCTATTTAGCTCGTAGCTGTACTGATGAGGCCTCTATGGCCGAAACAGCTTGCTGTCTACAGCATTGGGTATCACGCTCCTCGGCTTTCGCCTTGTTGAGCACTCTCAGTAGGCTGCTCTAGTGCTGCTGCATCGCGCAATGCCCGCTACAATTTGTAGTTTGAGCACTCTGGCGCTAGAGCGACGAGCTACCTTAATGTCTGTGGTGCCTCTTTTGCACCATGGCTGGTAGCTCGGCCTATTTAGCTCGTAGCTGTACTGATGAGGCCTCTATGGCCGAAACAGCTTGCTGTCTACAGCATTGGGTATCTATCTATCTATCTCTCTCTGTCTCTCTGTCTATGTGTTTCTCTGAATCTTCGTCTCGACCTTTCTGTCTGCCTATCTGTTTGTCTGTGTAACTCTCCAACTGTCTCCCTG
Source organism: Sycon ciliatum (assembly GCF_964019385.1). Taxonomy (NCBI): domain Eukaryota; kingdom Metazoa; phylum Porifera; class Calcarea; order Leucosolenida; family Sycettidae; genus Sycon; species Sycon ciliatum. The sequence continues at coordinate 1,373,342 of NC_088653.1, read as the reverse complement.
TCTTGGTCTGTCTCTGCTTGTCTCTCTATGTTTGTCTGTCTTTTTCCGTGTGTCTGTCTTCGTGGCCCTGTACTTATGTCGCTGTTTCTCCGTTTGCTTCTCTACTTCTGTCTCTCTTTGTCCCTCTCTCAGTCTCTTTCTCTCTGTCTCTGGGGCTTCTTCCTTCTCGATCTGCCTCTCCCTTTCTCAGTTTTTTTCTCTCTATGTCTCTCCCTAAGGACCCTCTGGCTCTGGCTCTCTGAGTCTTTGTGTCTGTCTCTCCTTTTGTCATTCATTATGTGCGTCCCTCTGTTTCTGTCTCGGTCTTTGTCTTTCTGTGTCTGATTGTCTGTCTCGGTCTGTTTTCTCCTCAGTCTGTTTGTCTGTCTGTCTCTCTTTTTCCTTTTTTTAATGTTTGTCCCTCTGTTTCTGTCTCGGTCTTTCTGGGTCTGATTGTCGGTCTGTTCGTCTTTGTCTGTATGTCTTTGTCTGTTTGTCTCTTTCTCTCTGAGTCTGTGTCACTGTCTGTCGCTCTTTATGCGCATCCCTCTGTTTCTGTCTTTCTGTGTCTGTCTGTCTGCCTCTATCTCTCTACCAGCCGCTGTTCTACACATAATGAAAATGTGTGGCACCGCACACTTGGCTATGCGTGGGACATTCACACACACACGCGCGCACACACACACACACACACACACACACACACTCGTACGCTCGATCATACAAGTACATGTAGTAGTGAAGAAATCACATCAGACACATTATTAAAACGTCTCTCTCTCTCTATGCCCGCCACTGTGCTGCATATACAGATAATGAAATTGAATTGCACAGAACACGTACATGACTGTATATTTACCCACACGTTGGGCATTCACGGATGCACACACACACACACACACACACACACACACACACACACACACACACACACACACACACCATGTAGACGCCCGTCGCAAGAGAAGCACGCAAATCTGCAAATGCACACACACACACACACACACACACTTGTACGCTCGATCATACAAGTACACACACACACTCATACGCTTGATCATACAAGTACAATGTAGATTATGTAGTAGTGAAGAATTCACATCAGAGACATTATTAAAAACGTCTCTCTCTCTATGCCTGCCACTGTGCTGCATAACATTATACAGATAACAAAATTGGTGGGGCACATAACACATACACGACTGTATATTTACCCACGGGCCAAGCGTGGGACATTCACGGATGCACACACACAGCAAAGGTCATAACAAATTGATAATAAAGTGTAACCAATGCAGGCAATGGATAATGTGTGGGCATACATAGCATGTCCTGTACCACCATAAACACACCTTGACCTTGCCCATTGCGTAGCATTGATAGCGTATTGTTATTTCTCCAGTCCACGACAGAATGACTGATGGCGTTTCAGGAATATGCGGCCGCAGGCGTAACCGTAGCCAGCAGCAGAGGGTGCCTTCGGTGGTCGACGGGCAATGGCACGCCACTCCGGATGGTTCTGGGCTGCATCGTACCATCCACATGTTGGTACCGGTCACGGGTGGCTCAACCGACGCAAAGTCATCCATAACGACGCCCCTCCACCTCTTGCGTGGACCACGCGCGGGGCGCGGGGCAGGCAGTTCACCGATGAGAACACACTTTGCAACCGGTGATCTTCCATCCGTGCCACGTGTCCAAGCCAGTGCAAACGCCATTCCCGTACGATGTGACCAATGTCCTCCGGCACTCCAAGGATCTTTGCAAGAGCTGAGGACGTTGCGTGGGTCACCCATTGCTTCCGTCGCGACACTCCATGGATAGATCTGACACATTGATGGTGGAAAAGGTTGAGGTATTGTAGGTCCGGAGCCTTCGTTGTCCAGGGCTCCGCGCCGTACAGGAGGGTAGAGAGCAGAACGGCAACATACACGCGATGACGACACTGCGGACTCAGTGACCGGTTCTCGGACACGGCTTGCTTCAAACTACCATAAACACACCCACGCACAAACCCACACACACACCGATTGATCTATCATGCTGCTGGAATCCCCCATATATCTCATACTGTGGTACATATCCCTGGGAGAATTGCAAGGAACTAAATACGGCAAGCAAATCGAGGGACATTAGGTGCAAGCCTCGTTGTTCTAGTTGTCTAGACTGCACTGGGTTCTTGAAAATACTGAGCCTCCACGCTGTATCTGTTAATGTGGCATCCGTTGATCTCGTTTGAGTAGTAGTAGTAGTAGTAGAATGCATGCACTGCATTATGTTCTGATGAAAGATTCGATAGCTGATGAAAGATTCGATAGCTTATGAATGGGTTTATCATTTGGCTTCCTGTGTGGGTATTGCTTTTTGGATGGGTTTGGAGCAATGTTCAGATAGTCCAGGCATCTGGCCAATTTATAACGGCGGTCCAAGCTAGTTGAATACCCGGATCACTTTTTCTCATCTGGTCTACACTCCATTCGCTTGCATCCGTAAGGAAGGCAAACGCATTGTCCATTGCACAGGCACGTGACTTCTGCAGGCAATTCTGGGAGAGCGTACAGTGGCATGACGAATATTCCCGTGAAGTTACAACATGATCTGAGTATAATCGTAGGACATCAAGTCTTGACACTGCTTGTGACATGATCAAGTCTGCTATGCTCTAATGCAGACTAGCAATAAGAGGCATTTGTCAGATACTAGTAACCATGAGGTACGGAGACGATTCTCTTTAGCAAACCACCCACTCCGCTATAAATGCTCAAATGTCATCTGCTTGCTCCAACTTGACTGTCCTCTTGACAAGTGAAAATGGCTGGCGTTGTCTGGGCCATAAACACCATTATTGGCATTAATCCAACGTCTCCCTTGCTCCTCATCTCTGCATCTCGTAACGATAGGTACCTAGGTCTGGCAAATCGAAATCTAAAACTAAAATGCTTGGAGCTCTTATTAGTTCAAGCTATATTTTCAGAGCCAGGAAGCTGAAAATGGTAAGAAACCCAGCTTCTCTTCACCATTGGCATCACGAGCTATGATCATTATCAGCGAGCAATGTTACTAGAGGAAAGGCGCTGGAGTGAACAGAAAGCTTTCCAAGCAGCAACGTTTCTTTCTCAGCCAAAACAAATAAAATGAAAGGAGCAACACCAGGGATTTGTCTATACCCGGTACCCGGGTGTGTGTAGCCCCTGGCATGGCAAGACTCTGCCACAGATTTCCAGTACTGCAAAACGACAAACTTTCGCGGCCGCTAAATTTAGCGTTTTGGCAAACTGGACCAGTTAGCGGCGATTAACTTTAGCGATTTTTACCTTCCACCGAAAATCAAAGAATTCTATTTTATGAAGCCTCGGAGTGCTGGGCGCAGAGTGCATGAAGAATGAGAGAAGAAATCAAAGAAGGAAAGAAGGAATCAAGGAATGTAATAAGGAATCAAGGCATCAAAGAGAACCATAAGGTAAGTACTAGTACTGGGAGAAAGGATGGCACGTTCGAAGAGGGATCATCGGAAGACTTTCTCTTCGAACTGCTGAGCCACTGCGATACTCATCGCGATAAAATTCAGAAGACTCCTTCGAGGAGTACAACACTAAAATCTACGCAACAGCAAGCTGGCCAAACGCTCAAAAAAGTTCAACAACACTCTCCAGAACACTGAGACATTCTCCAGTCGATCGTTTTATTCTCTTGCGGTTCAAGTCGCCGTACTCCAACGACAACTAATGTTTGTTAAGCCTAGTTCACATTCGACGGGGCGCGACGGGACGCGACGTAAGGATCGACGAGAAGCGACGGGACGGTCTGACGGCGTACAATGTGAACACCAGGAACGGGAACGCAACCGTACTACCGTACAGATCGGAAAGCGACGGGAAGGGTTGGATCGATCCAACTTTTCATACCGTCGACGGGCGTAGACGGGGACGCAAGCGTACAAAACGGCTGCAATTTGGAGTGTGAACAGGAGACGCCGTCGTGCGCCGACTACTCCCGATTCGTACTTGGACATTTTTAGCATTTCGAACGCTGCGCTTCCCATGATAACTCACAGAATGGCTAGCACGACTTGAGTTGAGTTTTAGCAACATAAGATCTCATGTCACTTATTGTATTTAGGGATAGTTCAGAAGCGTGACAGACGAACTATTCGTTCATTTCCTGGGGCTATTATTTGAATGCCACAACTTTCAGGGCTAATTTTTTGGTCTTCACGAAAAACTGGTATTGTGACCTTGATTCCGCTTCTTTCAAGGAGAACTAATTGAAAAGAAGTCCCGAGAAAATAGGTCCAAAAGTCACCCCGTGACGGACCGTGTAACAGATTCACTGTTACTACTAACACTAGGAATAGGATACACTTATCACCTGCTATTATCACGCTGCTGCTGTAAGGTGTTATGTCCATCATTGCTTGTTCATGTATATAAGAATGCATTATGGCAAGGATCATTGCTTATTCCAAGAATGACTACTGAAGTTAGTTGGACTGTTACACTGGTAGCAAGAGGATGGTTTTTCTTTTCGTCATGTTCGGGCTATGCGCAGTGGCCGCATTAGTCGCCTACGGTATATTCGAGATTCAGAAGCGTCTGAATCACCTTATCGCACTCGGTCAGTGCGATGGATCAGATCAAACGCCAAGACGTGCTCAAGCTCCCAGCGGAGAGAGGCCACGCATGCGCCATGTTAAGTCTCCGCCTGTGTTTCGTGGAGATACAAGAGAGTTCAAGGAGTGGGCCTTCGCCATCGAACTCGCCATGAAGTCCCTGCAGCTGGACAACGCGGAGGAGCGCTTGAGTTACGCGGCGAGTTTTCTGGAGGGCAACGCTCGTCTTTGGTTTATCGCCTCTCAGGAGGCAAACACGCTGTTTTCCGACTGGCCAGACCTGAAGAGCAAGCTGGGAGAAGTGTACGGCCCGGTTTATGACAGGGAACAGGCGCGCATCGACTTATTCGCTCTTCACCAAGATGAGACTCTTGACGAATACATCAACAAATTTTCGCGGCTTAGCTTACAAGTTCCCGAGCTTGATGACCACTCCAGAGCTATCTTGTTCACGCGTGGGCTGGCTCAGGGCCTTAGCGGTGAGGTACTTAGGGAGCATCCGCAACATTTGGCCCAAGCCATACGAGCTGCGGTCTCAGCAGACCAGTCGATGCGGCTAGCCCAAGCAAGCTACGCCAAGGCAGTGCGCGCACCAGGGCATCAGAGGCGCCAGCCTGGACCCTGGTCAAGCCAACCAACACCATCCGGTGGGAGAGAAACCAGGGAGCCAGAGGGTCGTTCAAGGCTGTGTTTCACCTGCAGGAAACCCGGCCATATTGCCAGATTCTGTCCAGAAGGAGGGAGGAACGCCACAAGCAAGCCTTCTTTAAACGATGGACGCCAGTAAGGAAGGGAGTGCGACTACTGGCTAACACGAGAGCACCCAGGAATAGACCACGAATCAAAGTTCAGAACAAATTCAGCCCCTTAGCAAATGAGGAACCACGCCTCGAGGAGACCGAAATTCAAGCCTCGCCTGTCAAGCATTCGTCACCTGATACTGTTGGCCGGCCTATTGAAGTAACCGCCAGCACAGGGAGCATTTCCGCCGACAACGAACACGACCTAATGCGCGTCCAGGGCAAGATAAATGGACGTCGCGTTACCATGCTACTGGATTCTGGGTCAACCCACGACTTCATTTCAACTGACCTTGTCAAGAAGCACAACATCTCCACAACAACCGGTAGCGACGTCCTGAACGTCACACTTGCTGATGGATCGGTCCGCTCACAGCCTATTACGAAAACGGACAGCTTGAAGACCGTAGTCGGCGACTTTAGCGAGCACCAACAGTTCCTAGTATTCCCTATGACGCGGTATGACGTGATCCTCGGCAAGCCATGGCTGACCCGGACGAACCCACAGATCAATTTTCGTACCAATGAAATCAAGCTGGAGGGTGGATCCATCATCTGTCAACCGAGTGAAAGTGATGGCACGGACAAATCCAACCCACCGATCGAGACGTTCCTCATCTCAGGGAAGCAGGCTAGGCATGCAATGAGAGGTGGCGCAGAAGGAATCCTAGCGTATGTGACAGCAGATCCGGACGAGCCACAGACGGTGGATAGTCCGGGTAGGGAGGATCAGAAGGATTTCAAGGACCTGCTGAAGGAGTTCGGGGACGTCTTTCCCGATGAGCTTCCAAACAAGCTGCCACCCAGAAGAGGCGCAGATCACGAGATAAAAACGGAAGAAGGAGCTAAACCGCCATCTCGTGCAGCATATCGTTTACCAAAACCAGAGATGGATGAGCTTCAAGCTCAGCTCACCGAGCCGCTCCGTAGAGGATTCATCCAGCCCAGCAAATCCCCATACGGAGCCCCTGTGTTCTTCGTAAAGAAGGCGGATGGAACACTTCGAATGGTATGCGACTGGCGTGAGCTAAACCGCATAACCATTAAGAACAAGGCATGCCTACCAAATATTGACGACCTCTTTGATACCGTCCAAGGCAGTGCGTATTTCACCAAGCTAGATCTGAGGTCCGGTTACAATCAGATTCGAATAGAAGAAACAGATATTCCGAAGACAGCAATAAGTACCCAATTCGGTCACTTTCAGTTCACAGTGATGGGTTTCGGCCTAACAAATGCCTCGGCAACAATCCAAACCTTGATGAACAGTGTCCTCCAGCCATACCTGCGTAAATTCGTTGTGGTGTTTCTAGACGATATCCTCATATTCAGCAAATCATGGGAGGAGCACCTCGATCATGTCAGAACCATCTTAAACGCCCTCAGGAGGAATGAGCTATATTGCAAACCGTCTAAATGTGAATTCGGCCGGACAGACGTTCTGTTTCTTGGGCACCGGATAGACGGCCAATGCATTTCTCCAGATCCAGAGAAGATCAAGGCCGTGCATAACTGGCCTGTCCCGACGACGGTCACGCACGTAAGACAGTTTCTGGGATTCGCTAATTACTTTCGAAGGTTCATTAACCATTTCTCGGCCATCTCCAAACCCCTGGAGGAACTGACAGGGAAACATGTGCGCTTCGAGTGGAATCAGACTCGACAGGAGGCATTTGAGCGATTGAAGTCTGCTCTGCTGGATGCACCAGTGTTGCGACTGGCAAACGTCAGTCAGGATTTCCGCGTTGAGACTGACGCAAGTGACTTTGCTGTGGCAGGAGTCTTAACGCAGCAAGCAGAGGACCAGTCCTGGCATCCTGTGGCTTACGTGAGCCGAAAGCTGTCTTCTGCCGAACGGAATTACACGGCCGCCGAGCGAGAAACTTTGGCTGTAGTGTACGCCCTGCAGTGCTGGCGAGTCTACCTATTTCGCCACTTTCAACTCTACACCGACAACATGGGAGTTGTCTACCTCAGGACCAAACCAAACTTAACCAAGAGAGAGGCTCGATGGATTGAATTCCTGGCCGACTATGACTACACGGTACATCACAAGCCAGGGAAGTGTAACATAGCAGACCCGTTGTCACGTCGACCAGACTTGGAACTGAATGGAATCAAGTTCTCTCTGGATGTGAATCAAGGAATTGCGAATCAGATCTCAGCAGGGTATGATAGTGACCCAGAGCTTTCGCCAGTAATCAAGCGCTTGATGGCTTGCAGCGAAGACGCCATGCATGAGCGATACGTCTGGAACAGTGTGGACCGGCGGCTGTACCTAGTAACATCGGGCGATGCTCGCCTCTGCATTCCTCGCGGTCCGGTACGGCTGCAACTGCTCAAACAGAATCATGATTGCCTGACGGCCGGCCATCCGGGGAGAGACAGGACCTACCTGAAGCTGAGTAGATACTTCTATTGGCCAGGCATGAGAAGTACTGTGAAGGACCACTGAGATGCGGTCGCTTGCCCGGACCGCTCCGACGCGGACACCTGCGAAGAGCAGCCTGTGACGTTTTTTTATGACAGAAAACTGCAAAAAAAAGTTGGGCTTGTCCAATTTGAATTTTCGCGCGGTTTGTGTTTATTTGTGAGGCACAGCTCGTAACCCCGGACGTGTGCCCGTGTCATCTCAGATCTCCCGGTATTGTGCTACTCCCTGCTTGAAACGCGAAGGACTAAAGGGACCCTCACTTAATTTTTTGCCGACTACCCGCCAAAAAACACATTTTTTTGTATTCTTCGGAAAACACTGAATTGAGACAAATATATGACGCCATGCTAGACTAATGACTATGTGGAAGGTAATACCGCAGTAATGAGAGTTCACATAATAATAGCAGCAATTCATCATGTATATATGTATATGCCTTTTCGACTGCCCAGGAAGAGCACAAAGCCGCCACTCTGCAGCTCTTCAGTCGTCTTCATCCGTCAGTCAAGCTGTAGCCGACTCTCCCTACAATATTGCACGATTCTTGCAGTTGGAGAAACTGCTATGAAGTTTCGAACACAGTCTTGAAAAAACACATTTCGACACGCGTGTGTGCTGGACGTCTGCGAGTGCACGACAAGACGTGGGAGCTGGCTGACAAGTGAGAGCCAGGGAGTCGTCAAGTACCGGCGTTTGACGACTCCCGGCCTGGCCTGGTGAGAGCATGCATGCATGCATATCCAGCTGGCGGGAAAGGGAACCTATTTTGTAGATCGATGGGTTGAATCTGAAATTGTGGATCTACACGAGGTTTGTTTTGATGTTCTGATACTTGTTGTAATGGCTAGTGATCTTGCAAACTGTTACTGTGACTTTTCCAAGTCCTACTGATATACCTTGTCAAATCAGGTGCCCTGTAGTAGTCTTGGTGGAGGCAGACTGGAATGCGTTGAATTCGTAGCTTCTGAATTTGAAATTTATTTTTTCTTGAGTGACACTGACAAGCGATGGCATTGGCGACAGGAGAACTTTGCTTCCTTCCAGGAGAGCTGCATCGCAGTCGGATCCTGTCCATGCACATGCGATCATGCTGTGTTGTAGACAGTGGAGAACTGATCTTGACCCAAGAAAATAGTTTTGAACATTCATGAAGAGGATATTGTTGCTGTAGCTAGCTGACAGACATAGCCTGTGGCAGTGGTGTATGAAATCAGCTTGCAAGGTCTGTAGCAACTTGATCATGGCAGAGAACGAGCTGAACTGCACACGCACTCGCTACTGCTCTCGCAAGATGATTGGCTTCTCTCAAGTGATCCAGCCCCCTCAACGCATGGATCCACTGCACTTTGTCGTCGAACACATCAACACGCCTGTTGACGTTCACTGGGAAAGGTATCACTTCACGATGAGGAGCACACAGCACTCGTGGAGGCTTGTGCCGGGTGAGTGGCTTCTCTCCAGTGATGCAGGCCACCTGGAGGCATCGGGCCAAGTGCGTTCTTTGCCGCAAGGGCCATATCAAAACAGCAACACCAGCAATGCCACCACCTCCCGACTTCAAGACAAATGGACCACATCAGTCATTCGCCATAATTAGTGTCGGCTATGTCATCCCCTTCTATGCACGCCAGGGTCGAGATCGGTCACAACTCAAAGAGATATGTATGTGTGTTTACATGCCTGCTGACTAGGGCTTGTCATTTCGAGGTTATCTCTGGACAACGACGGATTTCTCCTGTCTCTTAGACCCCGATTCACCATGCGACGTGGTGTGCCACAAGAGATGCAATAGGACAACGGTACCAATTTCCGTGTGGCTGATCAAGAGGTAAAAGCAGCTGTCAAGTTTCTCGACAACTTCAGACTAGTAGCAGAAAGGTCATACCGCGACATTACCTGGTACTTCAAGCCACCAAATGCACCACACTTTGGTGGTGTGTTCTAGGTAATGGCCAAGGCAATGAAACTAGTGCTGCATGAAGACCTTCAGCTGCTATTGCCACAACACTTTCTCATTGGCCATGCTAGGGCAACTATTGCTGCTGAAGCGAACACATCTACAATGACTCAAGCTCACCCAAGAAAGCGCTGGGAGTTTGTGCAACGTATTGTAGATGAGGTATGGAAACGTTAGCTGAAAGAGATTGTGCCTAAGCTAAGCATCCAAGGGATGTGGTTGCTTCAACAGCATCACCCTCAGGAGATATCGTGCTTGTGATGGATAAGCACACCGCAACTGCACACTAGCCACTTGGACGTGTGCTTATGACCTATCCAGGTAAGGATGGTGCTGTTTGGATAGTAGAAGTTTAAGTAGCTGGGAAGGTACACAAGCATTCAGTTCATCATCTTGAGCCACTGGAAGTTAAAGATGCAAGTACTGAGCGAACTGTGATTGTTTCATATTCATAGTAAAGAAAAAAGACCAAAGAACTACACGTTATGCTATACTGTCCAGTAACACCACCAGTTACTTGACAATCAGCTCATGCAATAACAATAATTATAACATTGCACCAAACTGACCGACAGTACTGACGTTCTACAACAAACTGGCTATCAGCTCTAGCACGTCTTGTA
>NC_088653.1:1180440-1357940 GCF_964019385.1 Sycon ciliatum | reverse complement strand
TGTGCATACCACAATGTGAGGAAAAATGATTTTTATCTGCCATATACGGACAAAGGTCACATTTGCATCCCATCAACCCTTCTCCCCGAGGTGGGTTGATCGGATCCAAATCCGAAGGATCCGGATCCGGATTCGATCAATCGAAAGGGTGCGAATCCTGTGGATCTGGTGGATCGAGATCCCGATCCTACCAAACGAACATGCCCCTAGTTTTTACACACTAGTCCAGATTTGACAAACCGAGTTGACATAAAATGTTGGACAGTAGTTAGAAACAGGCGGATTCTGAAAGCGAGTCAACCTGGAAAATCCTTTTGATCAATTTTCACTCTTCTTTTTATATTTCACGGGCACAGATTTCTTCGAAATGTCACCGCCTCTACCTTTACTCTTAAGTAAGCCCTTCTGCGCACTACCAGGCCGACCAGGCAGGCACACTCGGTTGCTTCATGATTGCGATGCGAGAGATGCCTGGTTCAAGTCATGCCTTGGAGCGGTTTTCCAGCCGTGCTGCTACCCACCGTCAACTGGGAACTTGTGGCCAGGCACAAGGGGTACATGGATACGGCTAATGAGGTCTTTCTCAGCACCTATGCCGGTGGGTTGGAGACTTATCCACTCACCCCCATCGTTAGGCTCTGCATCTGCCGCAAGGGTTTACCGGGTGTAAGCAGCCGTCGTGAGTTCCCTTCAGGAACGGACATGATCATTTACTTTTTTACTTACTGTGCACTATACAACCATAATAAAATGTATTGTTCCAACGCTTTGGCTGATATGGTATAAGCCGAAACATTTATGTATGCGCAGAATATTGGAAAACTTCCAATTCAAAGGATCAGTGCCATGACCATGTGTAGCACGTGTTGTGAGCTGCACTTGTATACTGACCAACCACCAAAACCTCAATCCCTTGACCAGTCATGCAGAACTCCTAGATTTCTCTCAAAATCCCTGGACGGCACAAAAATCAGCATTTCCCGCCAAAAAAACGTTCGACTCTGCAAATCTGCGTACAGCACAGTTCGACTCTGCAGTGCAGTTGGATCAGTCGGCGCCCGCCTGTCACTTTGTCAGTGCAGATCTTGCACGTTATCTAGCTCTAAGCTAGCCAGGTATTGAAACTGCCGTGCACATTTCGAAGTGCGAATGGGCACCTTACATATTTTGGAAAAAACCGGGACATTCGGGGCAAATCCATGTAGTTTTCAGGAAAATCCTGTATCAGAAAAAACTGTGACTTCCTGGAGTTTGGTTGATATCCCCGGGACCCCTGGAGTTTGGTTAAAATCCCCGGGACCCCGGGAGTAGTGTTGATTTCCCAGGATTTCCCCGGGGAAACCGGGAGGGTTGGCCAGTATGCATTTGGAGTGAAAAACTTGTCAGCACCTTCTAGGTTTGACTTGTTCCTATAACTAAGATGGTTAGAGAGCTACAAGTTAGTTAGTTAGTTGACTCTCCATTGTCGATTCGATTATTTGATGAATGACAATAACTTCGGTTGGCATGCAGACATTCATGTAGTGTCGTGGTTTTTGTAATGCGAAGCCCTGGCCCTCCGTTACCGTGCCCCATCAAGGTTTGGATTGGTCTGGAAATAATGTTGGATTCTAGACTTTGCCTTATCCCAGGAACTGACCTGTCGTAAAACGTTCATATTTGGCGAATGTTCTATCAAGGAAATACACCACGTGATAAAAGGAGCCTTCGGTGAATGATATTGACTATCTGACGATGTCTCTGTCTCTCTCTCTCTCTCTCTCTTTCTCTCTCTCTCTCTCTCTCTCTCTCTCTCTCTCTCTGTCTCTCCCTCTCTCTCTTTCTCTGCTATTGGCGCGCCTGGTTGTGATGAAGTCGAGACCCAAGGTCGGCAGAGCATCCCAGACCACGCCACCACTCCTCGTATTCATTGCTCACACATGACGGGTTTACATGGCTCTAGTAAAAAAATAAAAAAGTAAATGTCCATTGACAATGTCTCATTGGACAAACGTTAACAGGTTTGAAAGCCATGCTATATTATTTCTTAGTAAATGGAAAGAACCGAGGAGTTACGAGTTATGACGAGACAGTTAGATAGTGTATCAACAATGGGCAAAACTGACATGGATATTGAGACATGCAACGATCTGAAACCTAGCTCCAACAAATCAGCGAAATACAAACCAACAACCTTCACGCTTAGAATTCTCCTTATTGGAACTTTCCCCACGTGAGCCTTCCAAGTCGGAAGGTGGTTGGCTTGGGTTTTGTAGATTTTTGGAGCTAGGTATCAGGTCGTTGAATGTTTCAATTTCCTTGTCAGTTTCGTGCATTGTTGTCTCCCCATCTGACTTGTGCCTACTTGGACTTTTAGTCATAGCTCCAAACTTATTGGTCTATTCTCTTTAGTGAAAAAAAACTATTGGCTAAACTTCCGAGTCACAACGTACGTTTTTTTTGTTCATTTGAAGTAGATGAAACAGGTTTTGTGTGGTCATGCCTGAAATATTGTCATGTTTTTACCGTGGACGATGATTGCACATAGTGCATGACACTTAGAGTAGCAAAACGATACGAGTGATCCATTGTTTGCTGACATTATTGTCACGTCTTTGCCTGTATTTCCCCCATGACTTAACTTCGGGTGTATGCTTTCTTGTCAACTTAACCTCTTCCTGTGTTTTCAGATGAGAGGCTTACTGGCACTCTGCTTTGTGGCAACACTGATCATTTCGTGCGATGGAATAGTCTTGCCAGGTTAGCACCTTGCATTGTGCAGTTAGCGGGTGTTAGCGGCCGTCGTGAATTCCCTTTGGGAACGGACACGATAATTAACTTTTTTTTTATTTCTTTTTATTGTGCAGTTTCGTGTATCAACCATGCAGTGAGTCTGTATTTATCCAACTGAATTTCTGCGATGTCAAAAAACATACCCTGTAATCACACAAACACACAGACACACACCTAGCGAGCTCTTCTGAATGGCAATGTTAAGTGATTTTATTCTACACAGCACAGTGCTGCGAAATTTGAAATTTGAAAAAGGTTCCAAAAAGGTAACTTCCTCAACTGGGGTTCTAAACGCACAATACACTGTTGCAAGCGGAGGCAAACGGCCTGACATTTCATGGTTTTCCCTATTCGGTGCTTTGGTGGAAAAACCAGAGTTCAGAGACATCGGAAGTAGAACCATGAAACTTGGCGACAATTAGTCATCAATACAGGAATATGCTTGTCATACCGCAAAATCCCGTGTATAGGCCCCGGATGTATAGAATAGCAGCCTTGATTTCCTGGGCATATACAAGGGCACGGCGCTATTTTGGAACCGGGCGTATACTTGAAATAGAGAAAGCAGTACGTATTGGGTATCAGTGTTGCCTGCATACCTGAGCGTAACCATGGGCATGGGCACTATTTTGAAAACAAAAGTGTTGACTTCCCCTGACTGCGAGTGTACACGGAGGGTGGGCGTAATTTCGAGTGGGCGTATACATGGGCTTTTACGGTATTTCAAGGAAATCCATAAAGCTTTTAAATGTTCTTGATAGCAATATTATGCGAGTACCCCAAGTGGAAGAGAGCCCTGTGCCAGCTTCATTTCGATAGTAAGAATGTTTTTTTTGATAATTTGGAGGCGTGACATCGAAATATGGAGTTTAAAGTCAAGGGTTTGTACATACACGACGTCCCTATTTCATTAGTCTTGGCACGCTTGGCTGCATATTCTGACAACATGATTATGATATAAAGAGGAAGATTGTGGGATAATCTGCCTGTCTCCTCACCTATGTCTCGCCAAATGCAAAGATAGAAGACATGTTATTATTAAAATTACGGCAGTCTGCCCACTTCGAGTTCTCGTGCGAGTCCTGGGTAGCATTGCAGTTCAAGGGAATGGCAACTGCACACTACCACATCCGAGTAAACCGAAACAGCCGTACGGGAAGATCTAAGCTGCATTACCTATGGGCAAAAAGATAATTGCCGTTTGAAATTGCCCTCCTTCTGTTTTATCCACTGCAATATTTAAAGCCGATCGAGATCTCGCACAAATTATTGCCAACTTTCTACTTCCTCCGCGTCATCAAAATTGTCGCAGTTTGACTGGTGACTTGTCACTTGTTACTGACAACTCCATAAGCTAAAACCATTCAAAAATTATAACACAGTATGATAGTCTGTAGACTAGAGTAACGTTCCAGGACAGTTGGAATGAGATTTTTCACGCAGAGATGAAGTCCTCGTCGTCGCTGATGTCAATGGACGAAAAAATATTGTTCCCAAATATTTCAAGGAAGGTTGAAATTTGGTCGCGCCTCATCTCAAACGCTTTGACTTTCTCCACAGGACAAGGGCTGCTTTGCTTGTTGTCTGCTAGCTCTGGATGATTTCTACTTCACCACCAACGAAGCCTAGTAAGAATACATGATCGTTGCGAGGTCGGTTGATTACCGTCGGCGGAATCACCTCGATCTTGAAATGAACTTTTTTTAGCCGTGGCATGCCCATTTATTTTAGCTGTGTGGTCACAGCTCGTGGAGGTAAGTGTACTATCACGTCCAGCACGACCTCTTTTTCAGCATCACTGGTACGGCACCTGCGCGTGCATCACTAGCACAACGTGTAGAGTCGACACGGCTCTTGCAGGTACAATCATGTACTGAGTGTCTCAGCCAGAGCGACACATTATTTTTATTGCTGTTGCATGCATTCAGTTTGCTGACCCCTCGATGTTTCTCCAAGCACTGCCACTTGTTCCACGAAGTCATTCTCACCCCAGCTAAGGTAAACCAGTGATGAGGCTTGAGTGAATGGCCATAAGCACAAGAAATGTGCAGGCTGCAACGCCTGGCTGATCTCAGCGAGTCGAAATTACCATCGCAGCGACATCAGCGAAGAAATTGGGTCTAGTTCAAAAATTTCAGCTTCCAATAACAGAAAATAGAACTTTGCCGTCACCCTATACTGATGACTATCGCCTATGTCCGATTTCTTGCCTGCATCACGAGTGCTGGTGAGTAAATACCCCGTTTTATGTCAAAAGTCAAACTGCGACAATTTCGATGACGCGGAGGAAGTAGGTCATTCACCTGCCATTATTTTTGCCACTATAAGCATGCGATAATATAGTTTGGTCTTTGTATGGCCTCGCATGTACAGTCCATTTCAAAACTACAGACGCACAGTGTTTTTGAAATATGTCAAATTTGCCTAGAACGTTTTTAGAATAGTTTTCGGAATATTGCTCAGGTCCACTCCACAATTACTCTTATATAATTTCTAAACGATTGGATAACAAACGCCCAATTTGGAAAAAATTATGCACAAAGTGATCACAGATTTGATGTGGTATATATGCTGGCATAACGGTTTTTGCCTACAGTCTATTTCAAAACTATAGACGTGTAGGGTTTTTGAAATATTTCAAATTTGGCTGGAAGATTTTTAGAATATTAACTTTGAGGGAAAGAGACAAACGGGAAAAGTCTGAAGAAAATATTGACTGTCACCACCAGGACTCGAACCAGGGACCCTCGCTTGTAGCCAGCGATGCTCTAACCGCTGAACTATGGTGTAGTCGTCATCCCAGCAGAGGCCATTTTTAGACGCACAGTGTTGTTGAAATATGTCAAATTTGGCTGGAACCTTTTTAGAATAGTTTTCGAAATATTGCTCAGGTCAGCTCCACAATTACTCTCATTTAGTTTCTAAACGATTGGATAACAGACGCCCAATTTGGAAAAAATTATGCACAAAGTGATCACAGATTTTATGTGGTATACATGCTGCCATAACGATTTTGTCTAGGTACGCGCCTACAGCTTTGAAATGGACTGTTACTGTCTGTACGTGCTGGGATGATGTATAGTTGATATTTTAACACTGTCGGCATAGCGGTAGGGTTTCTTAAAACAGCAGCTCAAGTACTCACGTGTTGCAAGATGAACTTTAGAGATGCTAAGCATTTGAAAACACTAACAACCTTATATCTGTTTCTATATGTGCTTCCACCCAGGTGCATCACTGACTGGGTACAGCTACTGTCCTGAAGTTGGTGCAGTCCTGCAGCGGACACATGATCACAGGCTTTTCAACTTTACAGATGGCCATGACATATGCAGGGTACACAATGGCATATTACTAAGTGCGAAAGCGTACACGTCGAGATGCACATCAACATTGCTCGGTGATACCCGCAGAGCCTGGATCAACCAGTTTGAAGATGGAAAAACCGATGAGATTGCATTTGCAACCGGAACACTAGCCCACCCTGTTTCCACCCGTTTCGTGAACGCCTCAATATACGTCGCTTGCGAAATACGTAAGTGAAGCCCAGTGCCAATAGCAATTGGTTTTGCTCTGTTTTTAACCCTTTGCTCAGCTCTTCTACCTACAGTAAACCGGGTGTAAACGACCACCCCACGCTGCAAGCAAGACCCAGACCACCCCACGCTGCAAGCAAGACCCAGACCACCCCACGCTGCAAGCAAGACTCAGACCACCCCACGCTGCAAGCAAGACCCAGACCACCCTACGCTGCAAGCAAGACCCAGACCACCCCACGCTGCAAGCAAGACCCAGACCACCCCACGCTGCAAGCAAGACCCAGACCACCCTACGCTGCAAGCAAGACCCAGACCACCCCACGCTGCAAGCAAGACTCAGACCACCCTACGCTGCAAGCAAGACCCAGACCACCCCACGCTGCAAGCAAGAGCCAGGTCCCATCGGATTATACATAAATGTGCATGACTGAACTTCCATGTATTCGTACTGACAGGTGTGGAGCATAGAATACTCTCATGCAGGCAGAGAACACCTCACTCAAGTACATGCAGCGCATCCTGCATTGTCACATGTCACTTCAGTCGACTGCATGCACTTGCTTCAGAGCGCACTTCAACCCTGTTGCAGTCAGCTCTGCCAGCCGAGATGGCATTTTTGGTTAGTTTTTGGTCGCTGTGTGCAGGTTCCGTATGGCACTTGGTACACTAAAAGTCGGTCGCTGGTCGTGCAAGACAGGTGATCGCTGTGTCCGATGCAGTTTCTGTGTAGAACTGTCCGTGCATGGAAAACGGTCATTAAAAGCAGGTGGTCGCCAAAAGCAGAGGTCACTTACAACAGGTTTAACTGTATAACTGACCAAGTTAATGTAAAAAACAACATCAAATGGTATCTCTTCCTGACTCGCTGCTGCTTTCTACAGTGCAACGGAACTCAACGTTGTCCCTATTTCCTACTCCGCAGGCACACTTACCAAAGTAACACAATATGATGAGAACCCAGGGTATGATAGGAAATCACGCAGGTCTGTAACATAATGTCCCTTGAGAGGTGTGAGAGGTTTACACTTAACTCTTTCATCGCGGATGACGTACATGTACGTCATCCTAGATGACGTCCAGGCTCTGATGACGTACATGTACGTCATGGTTTAAATACCCGGTTTTAGTCATCTCCCCACGTGTGTAGTCACTGCTGGTCAGTTGGTACAGTTCCTGCCTCGTGTACGAGAGGTTGCGGGTACGGATCCCGCTTAGTTACGTTCTATGTCTCTTTTTTCCCTTTTTTCGTCTGGTTTTTCAACTGCAATTGCCGGCTTTGCCGTATTTTATGCAAATTCAGCAAACTTACGTGTCCTATACAGCTTTGTACCTCTTTTTGAGGAACCTATCGAATTTGTCAGTGTGGTGTTGGTAGCTTTGGCCTTCATTTCCCGAAAGTTCACCGACCCAGTTGCCTGAACCATAACGTAGTGGAGTTGGCCATCGGCCCCATTTTTCGGATTTTTTCCAGAGCCTGTGTGCACAACCCTGCAGCAGTGAAAGGGTTAAACGAGCAATTGGTTTAGATCCGGCTTTCAGCTACCGCCAGCTCGCTGAGCAGGTACACATTAATCTAGGCTGTCATCACATGCAAGCTAGCATACACTGTATCTACATCCTCGAAATTCCTGTTTGATTGTTTGCCATGATGACGAGTTATGAGTGTACGAGGTGAAAACGGGACCAGAGGAAACAGGATGATAGCCAGTAACATGTCTATCCTCAGTGATTTGTTTCAGTTTTTACTTGTTCATTCTTAACTACCCATTTCACCACCCTTCGTTTTGGACCAAAACCTGATTTTTTATTATTTGGATTCTCTGAATGACTGGTCTCGGCTACTGGATACAAACTAGAACAGTTCTGAAGCAAACACTCGGGTTCAAAGGCTTTTAATTTTCAGATGCCTGGGTCCCATGTCCAAAACGAGGTGTTAAACCTCTGAGTGAAAACTCTGACTATAGTGTGGCACGTCAACCATGTTGGAAGACAAACAGTTCGACTGGTAAAAACAAAATTAGCCTAAAACACTTGGATTACATCAAGAGTAGATAAACAAGAGTGTGCAATTCCAAGATGGGTTGGCCCACTGCGAAACTTTTTGTTGACGTCATCTTTTCTATGACGCAAGCGCTGCCAGTCTTTTGGAAAGTTTTGCCTCGTCCACTTGACCGGGTTTTACCTTGCAAGGTCAGTGCCCAGCACGTGCTCTCACACTGCTCTGCGGCAAAAGCGCGTTTTTCTGAAAAAGAAGGTGACGTCAACAAACAAATTCCGCAGTGGGCCGGGGTATCTGCAGATTGTGAATAAGAGATCCGGGGGGAGTTGCACGCTCTTGTTCATCTACTCGTGACTACATGCATCAAAGGAACTAAGAGCCATCTCTCTTCTGCTTGTTTCACTAGGCAAAAGGTTTGCGTGGCGTATGGATTCCGTGAGTGGCCATGATGGCTGCTTGGGCATAACTAGCTCCTAAATTCTTTGCTTTGAATCCGAACATGACTATCGATTGGAAAGTGCTACATATGGAATGTGTGGTGAATCAAGAGGCATCGTAGTTGAAACCAGGGTCGGGTTCGTGACCAATACAATCCTGAAATAGTTTGCAGGCAACTTGCCTACACTCAAGAGAGCACTGCATTACACGCAAATCCATTAGGAGTATCGTTAGAACGTCTCCGTCTTCATGAGCATCATCGAGATTTTGAATAAAACCCTCTTGCTTTCTGCCCAATCTGTTGATTTGGTTTCCACTTGTCTATTTGTGCTTGAAGCTTGTCAACGTATCACCACGACTGGAGATGGAGATCGAATAACTAATATTTCAGAGAGCGGTAGCGTTACATGTGATCCTGGTTATGAATACCTTAATGCACAACCCGTGTGTAATGATGCAAGTACACAAATTCCTCCCTGCACACGTAAGTGTACACTTGTCCACATGTACGTACACCTGAAACAAACAATAATAGCTAAAAGTAGTAGAGCCCACACGCTCTCTTCCATTAACACTTGCAATAGTTCCACTCATTTCACAATAATTATTACAACGTTTCGGCAAATTGCCTTCATCAGGTTCACAATAATATTGTGAAATGAGTTGAACTATTGCAAGTGTTAATGGATGAGAGCGTGTGGGCTCTACAACTTAACTGTTCATGAAACTGCAGGAAGCCTCCCCACTTTTACTTAAACAATAAAAGGACAGAGAAAGCGTTTTAACTCTGAGTTTCACGCGCTAAGCGATCATCAGAAAACGTTAATGAGTAAATCTGGAGCTGAATCACAGCGTAAATCGAAAAGTTGTGAATGGCGGCAGTGCAAAGCATAAATGAATGCATCATGGGGCACATCGAAAAGTGCGAATGACAGCAGTGGTGAAAGGTGACAACCACTGGAGCTGGTTGTCTCCTACTTATTCCTAATTTCCTACCGAGGCAAACATCTGATCACGGTTATGATCAGGGCTCAGGGGCATTAAAGAGTGAAAGAGCTGATGTTGGCTACGCTGGGAAATTACAGCAGTAAAATAATCACGTGAAATGTCATTGGGGAATTTCGCTATGCTAACAATGGCAGCTCTTGCAGTAAGCAAGCTCAGTTGTCGTCACTATCAAGTTGTCCTGGGCAAGTCATTCTTAGGAAGCGAAGGTTGTACGAACAACTGGGATACCTCAGTTAGTGAAGAGACATAATATGATATCAAATTAACCTCAAACCTGTACACTAGTGGTGTATTCGTCCTCCATGGCTGTTATTATTGTGAGGACAATTCAAAGGCGAGGCAGTGTGCTGTGTTCAAGTGTCGTCCAAACATACAACAATTTGAGATCACACGACTGCTTTACATTCGGGCTGGTGCTTTTCTCCTTTTTTGTATTCCTTTGTACAGCTGTGAAGTGTGATGTACCAGCTATTGCTAATGGCACTGTTAACCGTACGGTGATACAGTTCCAGGAAACGGTCACCTATTCGTGCGAAGACAATCTAGCTCTAGTGGGCATTGCCACGCAAAGTTGCTTGGCGAATGGGAGTCTGTCGTCAGTGGCGCCTCGTTGTGACTGTGAGTTCTACCGTATTTCCCCAATTACAAGTCGCACTTGATTATAAGTCGCGGCCCATTCTCACGTCCGAACCAAGTCGTCTCAATGCATTCACATAAGTAAGAAGTCACACTCGATTGTAGGTCGCATCGCCTTCTTTGCACTTGAAGTTTAGTGTGAAAAGGAGCGACTTGCAATCGGGGATATTGTATTTGATTTGTTGTGTAGAATTCTGATCGTGCCGTAGTCTTGTTGCATGCCTGACATGGCACACACCGGTGAAAAATCTCTGATCTGCAGCTTCTAACAAGAGATCTCTTGCCAAAGTACCTGCATCTTCCGTCGTGTGATGACTGTCACTGGGAAATTGCTCTGCAGGGATAAGGGAGTGCTTCTTCAAGACGCACATCACCTCTAAAACACAAGGCAATTGTGGCAGTAACTTCTGACAAACTAACAGAATGACAAACAACAACTCGACTTCCTGCTTAGATTTTGGAAGAATATGTGCCATGCCATGGCTCCTGGTAACCCCACATCAGCACAAGTACTTATGTTTTGCAAAATGACCTGCAGAGATGACTCAGAAGTTGCGACAAACTCGGTAATTTGAAAATAATCTTAACCGTCCACCTCTCCAAATTGCGCTCTTGGCCCTCACTCAAAACACCAGTCCATAGCGAGGAAGTTCGTTCTTGGCCTTTATCTGCCATTCACTCCTTCTCTACCTCCACTGAGGAGCTCTTTATGAGCAAAACAGCTGTCTGGAGGATATGGAACTTCTATCCAAGAGCGAACTTCCTCGCTATGGAATATAGTGTTGTGAATGTGGGCCACGAGCGCAATGTGGAGAGGTGGACGGTTAATTAAGATTATCGACCAGCAGAGATATAAAGTTTTTTTTTTAATTGCATATATATTTTGTGCTCCTCTCCAGATTCATCACTGACTGGGTACAGCTACTGTCCTCAAGTTGGTGCGGTCCTGCAACGGACACACGACTCCAAGCTTTTCAACTTTACAGATGGCCATGACATATGCATGCTGCACAATGGTAGATTACTAAGTCCAAAAGCGTACGGGAGCAATTGCACATTCACATTTCTTGGTGCGACACGAGTTGCCTGGGTCAACCAGTTTGAGGATGGAGCAAACGATAGGATTGCGTTTGTCACCGGAACACCAGCCAAACCTGTTGCCACTCGTTTCGTGAACGCGTCAGTATACGTCGTGTGCGAAATACGTAAGTGAAGCACTCCAATCATTGAAAGGTTTAACATCTCCAACTTCATTAAGACACTACTAAATTTACGTCTCTCACATGTTTCATGACTATTATTCATTCCCCGTCCTCCTCCTCTCCTCATGGTGCACGTAAGTAGTTTCGTTTTGTGTGGTGTGTGCGAGTGCATGTGGTGTCCTTAGGGATGGTCCCATGTGTTCTACTTGCGCTGGAGTACTGCCAATTTTGTACCAGGTCACTGCCGTAAAAGGCATGGCTTGTTGCATATTTGGCAGTGCACCAGCGTACGTAGTACGCCTGGGGTTATTCCTAATGGGCATGGGTACGCCGTATCCGGGCATTATCGTCTGATAATGCCCTGGTACGGTGCTGCTCTGATTGGCCAAATGCTAGCAACGACCTGACAACAGGCACGTGACATGTATGAACTTTCAACCACGCATCGCGACCAAATCCACCGCCGCTCGTGTTCCCGGAACACGAGCGGCGGTGGATTTCCAAAGTTTGGAAATGCGTATGACATGGATAGACTGACATGCTCGTAGTCCAGCCAGGGTCGACCTTTCTTCCAAAAGTCTTGGAAAGCGTGAGTTCTTTTTCGCTTCGCTGCGAGCTCCATCGTCCAAATCACCAGTCTGATGAAAACTTGCAACTGTGTCAAAAGCTATAGCCTAAATAATTAGTTACGCTTTTGACTGCCTGCCCCATCGACTTTGAATGTCACGACTTCCTGCTCGCCGCTGGCCAGATCGCGCTGGAACCAGTTGACCCCAGTTGACCCTAGCCGAGTCTGTCGCTTGTAGATTGTAGTGTGTACGGTTGCGCTAGATTTGCAACAGATGGGGTCAGCGTGTCGTAAAATACCAGTATTTTAGGAATCCATTGTCAGTCTGAGACATTTTTTTCAGTCGGGTGAGACTGGACCCGGTGATATCTGTTCAGCCAGGTCATGCAGTTCCCCAGCCGGGCGCGTGACCCGGCTCTCTAGCAGGCCCTGAGTTCTGTACATCATTATGCGCCGGTGTGGAGGAGTAAACAGCAGGTACGACAGTCACCAATCCCGCTTCAGCTCAGCGCTCGCTCCAGCAGAATGTTGCCAGCGTTTACTTTGCCTCCACAAGGATAGACGATCAGCGGAGAGTCCCGCAGCTTCGTAGCCGTGAGGTGTTGATCTCACTGTTAGTGTCAGTGTGTCTCCTCGCTGTTTCTTTAACTTGATTTTCCTCATTTTCTTTCGGGTAGGTTTACTTGGTGTCAATTGCCGGTGCCAAGCTCTTAGGTTCATGCTCATGCTAAAGTACGTGCAAACTCATATCTGAGCACGAAACATGTTGCGTTGTCTAGACAGTAAGTACATCTCTAGCACTACACCTAAAGCTGCAGATTAAAGTGTATATTCGACTAAAAAAAGCTATGAGCACTTGCAACTCCAAATGCTTCTCCATGCTATACCGACACGTTTTGGTGCTCCCGTTGACTGGAGTGTTGCATGCAGTTTTTAAGGCAAGAAGAACGACAACATCATTTTAGGCCAATGAGTCACAAAAGGAGAGTTTGTTGGCGTGGGTAGATGTGGGACATACATTATCGTATAATACCTCCCCCCCCCCCCCCCCTCCGCGCTCTCCTGCAGTCATAGGCCATGTGGTCCTCCTCCATTGCCGTAGTCCTCTTGACAAACGGTGTGTGTGGGGGGGGGGGGGGGGCACGACGTGTACTGGGTTAACCGTGTGAATTGTTGTCTTTATACTAGACAAAGAATGACTAAAAATCAATCCTTGTTCCATGCCTCCAATCTGTTTTTTGGACCAAATGCATAATGTCATACACCTTTGAAACTCTTTTTTTTCCTTCCATTTCGCATGCTTTATACAGCGGTGAAATGCAATGTGCCAGCAATTGTTAATGGTGTGAACGACAGGATGGTAATTCAGTTCCAGGAAACTGTCACCTATTCTTGCCTTCACAATCTAGGTGTGGTGGGTGTAGCCACGCAAAGCTGCATGGCTGACAGAAATCTGTCTTCCGTGCCGCCACGCTGTGCCAGTAAGTTCTGTTCGATGTGCATGTATTGTCTTGAACTGTGACAGAAGTCACAAAATGCGACATGAAACACAAAAAATAAACACACGCCAAAATTTTGACTCACATCAGAAGCCAATTCTGGTCCGCTCTTACCAGGCCACCTTTGGAATCTGCCCATCAGGTCTTTACTGCAGTAGCAGAGTGGTGATGATCACTGACAATCCTTGCATGATGCTTGCAGTATGTTGGCGTCATCCAGTCACCGTCCGTTACCGAATTTCCACTTTGGTGTTTGATTTGTTCAACCTCTCTTTTTCTCTTTTCACACACATTAATTTGTAGTTCATCACATTTAAACACTGTGTGTATTAGCAACTCTCTGGGACAGTTATTTGTCATTACGTGGGCCACTGTAACCGCATTGCCAATGCAGGTCGTTCCTTATATGGCCCTGCATTTACATGCTGAAGTCATTGGTCACGGTTGACATTTTAACAGTGCATGGATAGTGAAAGAATTCTCAAAACCTGTCCTCACAAGACCGGGTGCAATGATGGTCTGTGCCATTTTATGTCTCCTTGCCAACCAAAACCACAGCAGCTCAAGTACAGAGTGATGTGTTGCAAAAATGACCAGCAGAGATGATACGTATTTGAAACCACTTGTAAGTTCTTGTAACATGAAAATTGTTGGCACAAGTCATACGATCGCATCGGCTAACTAAACCAGATTTTGAAGAGTCAGACGTGCACGACTTAGCACAAACGTGACTAGGAGTACTGAGACATTCCACGGCATGAGGAGCATGACTTGTGCCCATGATTTCCTTGTTAAAACTTTCTTTCCTTGGCTCACAATCTCAGTTCTTGTATCTTTACATCTGTTTCTATATGTGCTTCCACCCAGATACGTCACTGACTGGGTACAGCTACTGTCCTCAGGTTGGCGCAGTCCTGAAACGGACGCACGATTCTAAGCTATTCAACTTTACAGATGGCCATGACATATGCAGGGTACGCAATGGCATATTACTAAGTGCGAACGCGTACGCGTCGGGATGCACATCAACATTGCTCGGTGATACCCGCTTTGCCTGGATCAACCAGTTTGAAGATGGAAAAAGGGATGAGATTGCTTTTACAACCGGAACAACGGCCAACCCTGTTTCCACTCGTGTTGTGTACTTCCCAATATACGTCACTTGCGAAATACGTAAGAGAAAACCCAGTGCCAATTCTTTTTATCATTATATAATTATATATGAGGATTGAAGTGACTGCCATTATAATGATATGCTATAAGGAGAAGATGGGAAATAAAGGATGGGCTGATGGGTCCAATGCACACTGGTTTTGCTGAGTTTTTAGCAATGAGCTGTTCTGGCTACGAGGTGGATCCTAGCATAATATCGAATACACAGTTCTTAAATGTCCCATGTGTCCTATAATTGTGTCATCTCTTGTCAAGCTTTGTCACCTGATTCCATGAGAACGTAACAATACACAGATAATTAATGCTTGCTCACGCATTTTACATCGTGCTTGCTATGCTGGGCTTGCCGCATTCATGGTACATGTACCGTAAAGGACCACGCCATGTCGCTTCTCAGCTGGGTTTTCGGCAGGCGGTGGGAATTAGATCAAGGCTGTCAAGTGCAGTACGATGTACAACAACGCAGCAGTTCAGACTGGAGTGTGCACATTTACATGCTGGATTGGCAAATATTTTGTCCAGCAGTGCATGTGCATGTGCATGGCTCAACGTCCTATTTTCGTTGTATAAGCCGAAGTCGCTTCACAGGTAGAACATCGACAGGAGGCGGGAATTAGAGAGGGGGCGGATCAACGGTACTTTACGGTTTAATAGCAGTACTCACAGGGCAGGGTCACTACCAATTTTCGTCTGATGCTCGATTCAGTTCGTGAAACTCAGAGTTACGAAACCGCAACTGATTGTTCTTCTGTCTGTGTATTGCACTCTTTGGCAAATTGAGCCCCATACGGATGGTGGATGAACTGCACACGCTCTATATGTCACCTATAGTGAATCATAAGCCATCCTAGGGAGAATTATGGGACGTTTTCATGCCAAAAGAATTATCCTCTTGATCTCTAGAGTTTTCCGCCCAATCTGATCATTCGATTTTCCACTGTTCTATTTGTGCTCCAAGCTTGCCAACGTACGGATGGAGACAGAATAACTAGTATTTCAGAGAACGGTACTGTCACATGTGAACGTGGTTATGAATACCTCCATGCACAACCAGTGTGCAGTAATGCAACTACGCAAATCCATACCTGCACCAGTAAGTTTAAGCTTGGTTATTGTTGATCTGTCCACGTGCATCCCCCTCCTCACTCACTCCACTCCCCACTTCCCACTCTGTACTCTCTATTCAGACTGGAGTCCGTTAACACTTCACCATTTGCACTGAATGCCGGCATGATCTGTACTCAGCGACGTCAAAGTGTGAGACTCGGCTGGAAGCTGCAGGAACGCATCCGCAGGAACGCATCCGCAGGAACGCATATGCAGGAACGCAACCACCCTCTAGGATCAGAACGCACAAATGTTGGTGGTGGGGGGGGGGGGGGGGAGGGGGAGGGAGGGTAGTAGATGTAGAACACATCAATCCCAAAGTGGTGAAAACCGAAATCCCCAATCAACTGTGGGTTGCAGCACGGCTAGGAAAATTCCTTCCGCTCCCTTCGGGAGGACTTGAACCTGGGACCGTCTGTTTCCCAATCATGGTCTTAGAGACCATCCCACTACTCCGGCCTGCAAAAAGTTGATGACGTGTGATGATATTTTTCGGGCAAGGCTCTGCGGGCCTCATCTGCTTTACATGGAGCGAAGGTTGCACGAACAACTGAGATACCTCAGCTACAGAAGAGACATCACATCAAACCTGTATAGGTATTTTCTTCCTCCATTGTGGTTCTTATAGTGAAGACATTCCGCGGAAATGGCGGTGTACTTGGTAGAAGTGTTGTCAGAACACGGGTCTTAATCATGTTGTCATTGTGAGCCTACAATCTGTAGTCTGAAGTGGATATGTGATATGACAAACCAGATTTACTTATAGCCTGTTACGTTTCTCCCATTTCTTCTTCTGTCTGCAGTTGTTAAATGTAATGTATCTGAAATTGCCGGTGGCATTGCTAATAGGATGGTAATTCAGTTCCAGGAAGCCGTCACCTATTCTTGCCTTAACAATCTGGCTCTGATCGGCGATGCCGTTCAAAGTTGCTTGGAGAATGGGAGTCTGTCGTCAGTGGCTCCGCGTTGTGACTGTGAGTTCTACTTGGTTAGTCGTGTAGAACTCTGATCGAGTCCTAGTCTCTTTCCATACCGTAGAACACAGATCACAAAGCCAAGTGAGGCCGTCAGAATCGCCACCATCGTTGTCGGTTTAGACCACCAACTGGTATTTTCGTCATTGTTGATACAGCGGTTGCGTTGCAGCAGACATACTTGTATAATTATCATCATCATCAGCTGCGTTTGCCGAAAATAAAAAATAGTAAAATAAAAAAATAATCTACGTAGCACATTAGAGCTTGCGGTAATGTAGGTTAACACATTGCACAAGCCACCACTTCACACGCGCTCCAGCGGCTTCCAAAGAGCCCGCAGATCCCACGCTATTCATTGATGCATGTCAAGTAACACGTACATGCACGCTGTGGTGGCATGTAACATGCGTACGCCGGAACTCACCTGAACTCGCCAGCCAACCAGCCATATGCGGCTGCAGCACACATCGGAGCTTGAACCCGTAACGCATACACCATACTTCGCGCTGGCCGTATTGCTACTTCATATTTGCTTTGCTTGGGTAGTGAGAAGAACACCGGTTTGTTCCTTTCTCCTTTCTCACTCCCTTTCTCTCTCTTTCACCATGCCACGAGGCTCTGTACGAGGAAGCAGACGTGGACGCGGCCGCGGGTATGCCGTCGAGGTTACCCATCGCCGCTCGGGTAGGGCTTCGACCTCGCCATACGCGCGGACTGACGGCATGCGCGCCTTCGCGCCTGATGCCTCCGACACACCGTCAGCAGCTAGTTCAGACTTCTGACCCCGCTCCAGGCACCGACGCTTCTATGCAGGACGAGCCCTCATTGCTCTCCCCGGACATCATTTCCTCAGCCGTTATGAAGATGAACGCCCTCCACTCTCTCCTCGAACGTGTGGAACGCCTGGAGAACAGACAGTGCTGAGTCTGATCTGGAAGCCGATCTCTCCCACGCGCGTGCTCCGCACTCGAAAGATCGCTCCCACGCTCCGAGCGTCAAGCTCCGGACCTATCCTGCCCGGAACTTCCAGTTCTATCGGAACCCCGACTTTGCCAGGACCTCCAGTTCTCTCCAAGCCCTCGGTTCTACCCACACCGCCACGTCGCGCGATTGAAAAAATCCAGCGCGGAGAGTTTGTGGAACTTGAGGAACTCTTGCTGGAAAATTTCAGCTCCCAGGGACAGGAGCCAATACAACTGGTTACAGCTGGCGGCGACATGGCTCAGCTCTCGCTCAACCTCAGCGCAAAGCACACGCGCGCGATCAACGACTTCTCGGCTTGGCTGGAGGCCTGGACGATCTACATGGGCATCGTCGTTCTTGCTCGTCCTGACCGAGCTCATGAGCTCGTCTGCTACCAGCACATACTTTGTACTGCGAACCAACAGTTCACGACGTCTGCTGTGCTGAACTATGATCGAGCATTTCGCCAACACACCGCCAGCATGGCACTGCGCTGCGACGTGATCAATCAGACGCTGTGGAGTATTCGCCTACTCCGCTCTCCCCGTCTGTCATGCAGACGTCTGCTGTGCGGAACTATGATCGAGCATTTCGCCAACACACCGCCAGCATGGCACTGTGCTGCGACGTGATCAATCAGACGCTGTGGAGTATTCGCCTACTCCGCTCTCCCCGTCTGTCATGCAGACGTCTCCTGTGCTGAACTATGATCGAGCATTTCGCCAACACACCGCCAGCATGGCACTGCGCTGGGACGTGATCAATCAGACGCTGTGGAGTATTCGCCTACTCCGCTCTCCCCGTCTGTCATGCACCAAATGCACGCTCCAAAACAGCCGCGACCGCTGCCTGCCCACATGCCGCAGCTCAACACGCGCAGCCCTTTCCATCAGTGGCGGGCAGCACCCGCCAAGTCTGTTTTAACTTCAACCGCGGCAGGCCCTGTTCCCGCACACCCTGCGACCGTCTTTACGCCTGCAGCTCATGTGAAGACAAAGGACATGCCGCCACATCCTGCACCAGCACCACCCGCTTCAGGTGGCAGCGCCCTGCAGATAGCCACGAGAAGACTTCGAAGCCCACTGAGAAAAAGTAAGCCGACTTCCACTCCCCTGAACACTGTCCGCTTTCACACATTACTGCCCTCCTCGGAATTGTGCTGGACACGGTGCGCATGGAAGCCCGTCTCCCAGACGACAAACCGACGGACCTCCGCGAGCTCCTCAGCGAGCTGTCACGCTGCACCCAGACCACGCAACGCAAACTCGATCACTTCCTGGGGAAACTCTCCTTTGCGTCGAGCGTCGTCGTACCAGGCAGAACATTTACGCGGCGCTTATGGGATATCAACAAGAGGTTTAGCCGCGCCAAGCCCTATTTCTGTATCACTCTGACAGGCATTCCAGCAGCTGGCACCATCGGCACAGCAAGCCCCGGACACTGCAATCCGCCTCCCTCTCCTGGACTGATGCAGGAGGTCGCCGACCTGGCAGCCATGGCAATCGCCCCGACAACACGGCGCACGTACGCCACTGGTGAAAGGAAATTTACGCAATTCTGTGCGTTGCAGAGATGGACGCCCATGCCGGCTACAGACACGATGCCCAGCTGCTTCGCAGCACACCTCACACAATCGGTTCAACCACAGACAATTCATGTCTACATGGCCGCAGTACGCAACATGCATCTCGAAGCCGGATTCCGAGATCCAACGATGAATGCATTGCTGCCGCCACGTGTTATGCGAGGCATCAAGAGGACGGCGACTGACCCGGCAATCCAGCGCACTCGCCTCCCAATCACCATTGATTTGCTGCGGAAGCTCCTCAACCAACTCAGCCTGGACCAACGGCGTCACCAGCAGGACAAGGGCATGCTCAAGGCGGCAATGGTGCTCGCCTTCTTCAGATCTCTTCGATGCGCTGAATTCACTGCGCCTCCAGCCGGGTTTGACCCTGCCACTCATGCCACGCGCCAGGATGTGACTCTGGATGTCACTTAAGGACGCACATATATCCGCTTCCACATCAAGCAATCGAAGACGGACCAACTTCGTCAGGGCCATGCAGATAATCGGTAGTACCACTTCACAACCTTGCCCGGTTGCCACCCTCCTGGCATATTTTACAGTCTGTCCGTCTGACGCCACTGACGCACTCTTCCGCTACCGCCCTGGGAGACCGCTGACCAGGCAGGCACTGACAGAAAAGCTCCGACAGCTTCTCCCACTCACGGGAACACCCAATTCACGCGATTACGCTGGTCATTCGTTCCGCATCGGTGCCGCCACAACTGCAGCCATGGCGGGTACCCCGGACTGGCTAATCAGGGCAATGGGCCGATGGAGAAGCGACAGCGTCTTGCGCTTCATCAGGACAACCGACACAGACATGGCGCAGTTGACCCAAAAGCTATCAGAGGTACAAGCGCATCACACAACGCATGGAGGTATGTAAGAACCCGCCACGTGGGCACGCAACTCGCACCCATGCACGTACTCACACGGCTGACCGTTTGGAACAGCACAGCAACTTGCTCTGCTAGGATTGTGCTGACAAACTGCGCTGATAGCAACAACGGTGTCATTCACGTGCATTGCAATGTGTCACAACTTAGCATGGAGGCTGGGCAACCATGGGCCAGCTATCTCCTCTCATCTGGCAATTATCACGGCCTTCGGCCCTCACACTCATACTCCCACACTCCTGCCTCCTAACGGGCATTGCACTTCGTGCGTGGGCCGTCCACACTCCGTCCATTTCATGGGCGCCCATCTCATGGGCTGCACTTTGTGCGTGGACATACATACACACTATCATACAGGCCGTCCACACTCCGCCCAGTTCATGGGTGCCCATTCATGGGCTGCACCTCGTGTGCGTGGGCCGTCCACACTCCGTCCATTTCATGGGCGCCCATCTCATGGGCTGCACTTTGTGCGTGGACATACATACACACTATCATACAGGCCGTCCACACTCCGCCCAGTTCATGGGTGCCCATTTCATGGGCTGCACCTCGTGCGTGGACTATCCTACATGATTATCACATGCCAGATTCGGTTGCCCAGCACTCCATGAATCCTCCATATGATGTGTGCTCTCCACTGGTCTGCAATAGCGAGTGCATGCGTGTTAACCCTTTATGGGTCTCACATAAGCGTAAGGGTCGTATGTGACCCTTACAGTAAAATCGCATTTTCTGTGGGTTTTGTTGCTAGGAGACAACTAAAATGGTGCTCCACTCGTAGCTGAGGTCCCAGGCTTTCCAACGGTGTAAAAAACAACCATACTTACCATACAATTTTTTGCAGTATCGATCGACTGAAGTCTGGTGAAATTGGAAAAGACGACCATCCGCCATACGCGCATTTCGAGAATGGGAGTGCATCTCTTGAAGCCGTGTCAGAAAAGCTTTCTGAGGACACTGACGGCACCAGTCTAGGCTGGATGACCCTGGAGGATTTCCAGTGTAATGTCGTGAGAAAGAGAGCTCCGTTGAGTCCTCCTAACTCAAATAAATCGTCCCCGAATGAAGAAATCAAATTTACCAACCAGCGAGGAAGCACAGCAACAGCAACTCTTACAAGGACTTGTCAGGTGCGATCAGCTGATTCGCCTGGCCGTGAGAATCACGGCACGCGTGACATCGCACCTGAGCACTCATCGGAGCGAGAGTGAATCTGACGCGAGCGGCGCTGAGGTGAACGAACCAAAATTGTGGTATTGTGGAACTGTTACTGCTGGTGCATCGCCGATGGCGAGGTATTGGAGTTCAAGGACGGAATTAGGAGCATATATTCTTCACCAAGACGTAGCGCTTACCTGATTGTTTATCATAGGACTTCAGCTCCATCACGAACCTGGTATGCACTTTGAGCTGTGATTTTTGTGCTTTTTTGTTCGCAATTGTATTTTCTCTCAACTTGAAGGGCTACCACGGGTCATACCCTTGCCTGGACATAGTCATATTTGTGTTTTCTGGACGCGTCCAGGCATACATATTTTGAAAATATATAGTTTACCCATACCTACAACTCAAGGAACTTGAGTTATGGCTCATTTTTTGTACGCGTGTTTGCGTGACCACCCCTTACATACATTGAGTAAGACCCACAAAGGGTTAATAGCACATTAGAGCTTGCGGTAATGTAGGTTAACACATTGCACAAGCCACCACTTCACACGCGCTCCAGCGGCTTCCAAAGAGCCCGCAGATCCCACGCTATTCATTGATGCATGTCAAGTAACACGTACATGCACGCTGTGGTGGCATGTAACATGCGTACGCCGGAACTCACCTGAACTCGCCAGCCAACCAGCCATATGCGGCTGCAGCACACATCGGAGCTTGAACCCGTAACGCATACACCATACTTCGCGCTGGCCGTATTGCTACTTCATATTTGCTTTGCTTGGGTAGTGAGAAGAACACCGGTTTGTTCCTTTCTCACCCACCCACCTCTTCCCATCTATGAATAATATTGATATCCTTGATTCAACACAGGTATCATAATTCATACAAGACGAAAATAAATAGGAGTGCTGGGCCAGCTATCTCCTCTCATCTGGCAATTATCACGGCCTTCGGCCATCACACTCATACTCCCACACTCCTGCCTCCTAACGGGCATTGCACTTCGTGCGTGGGCCGTCCACACTCCGTCCATTTCATGGGCGCCCATCTCATGGGCTGCACTTTGTGCGTGGACATACATACACACTATCATACAGGCCGTCCACACTCCGCCCAGTTCATGGGTGCCCATTCATGGGCTGCACCTCGTGTGCGTGGGCCGTCCACACTCCGTCCATTTCATGGGCGCCCATCTCATGGGCTGCACTTTGTGCGTGGACATACATACACACTATCATACAGGCCGTCCACACTCCGCCCAGTTCATGGGTGCCCATTTCATGGGCTGCACCTCGTGCGTGGACTAT
The DNA here is from genome assembly GCF_964019385.1 of Sycon ciliatum. Classification (NCBI taxonomy): domain Eukaryota; kingdom Metazoa; phylum Porifera; class Calcarea; order Leucosolenida; family Sycettidae; genus Sycon; species Sycon ciliatum. The sequence continues at coordinate 1,335,116 of NC_088653.1, read as the reverse complement.
CCTACATGATTATCACATGCCAGATTCGGTTGCCCAGCACTCCATGAATCCTCCATATGATGTGTGCTCTCCACTGGTCTGCAATAGCGAGTGCATGCGTGTTAATGGAGATAAAAGTTTGATAATAGCTACGAAAAGTATGAATGCCGCAGACATCACCACGCAACATGACAATTTGTTCAAAGTTATGTCCAGCAGTTGAAGATCCTTGAAGCTGTTTGTATTCGTACGCATAAGCCCGATTTGTGTAAGCAAAATGAACATGTTGTAGCACTTAGGTTATTCGTGAGTTTGCACCCCGTGTTCATGAGTTGTTTCTGCACTGTTCATGCCCATTTGTCACACTTACTCTTTATCTTGGCCCTCACATTTTTGTAATACTTACGCGTCATGTGTCACACTTCTTTGGATTTTTCCCTTGATCACTTTAGTGGCGTATTTCCACTGATGATCGGAGCTTGAAAATCGATTCTGGAAACACACAATACCAAACCTTGAACAAATTGTCATGTTGCGTGGTGATGTCTGCGGCATTCATACTTTTCATAGCTATTAGTAAAATAAATCGTATCCATTTGTCCTTTTCCTTTCTACATTTATTATTGGCTCAACATCCGAGTAAAATAAAAATAATAAAAAATAATAAACTGCATTATGCAGCTGTGCAAGCAGTTGGCATCTGACGGAAATGCCTGGCAGTCAAACTGTGCATCTACTGCTTACACAGCTGCATAATGCCGTTTATTTATACTTGTATGTCTATTCATATTGGAGACTATCGCAGAGTACATGATGCCAGTTATGTGGCAATGTTGTACCATTTCAATCGCCATCATGATATTGGGCAAGCCTGCCCATTTGATTTGAGATGTTCAAAACAAACAAATTGCTGCAAGGATTTTGCAATATTTTGATTTTCCATTAAAGTAAAGTAAAGTAGATTATCGTGTCCGTTCCCGAAGGGAACTCACGACGGCCGCTAATATCCGATAAACCCTAGCGGCAGATGCAGCGCCTAATGGTGGGGGTGAGTGGATACTTCTCACAACCACTGGCGCAAGTGCCGAAAACGACCCCATTAGCTGCATCCATGTACCCCTTGTGCCTGGCCACAAGTTCCCAGTTGACTGTGGGTAGAACCACGGCTAGAAAACCGCTCCCAGGCAGGACTTGAACCAGTTACCTCTCGTATCTCAATCATGGTCTTTGACCAACCCACTGTGCCTGCCTGGTCAGCAATTCCTTGGCTCCAAGTAAATCCACAGCGGCTCAATTACTGATGTTTGGCCACATGAACTGCTCAGATGAGAAGTATTTGAAAAGAGTAACATCTCTATTTGAAAAAGGAATAGGACAGAGTGTTACGAGTTATGACTAACTGTCCACCAACGTAACTAGATCTTATACAGTCAGCGAGTACGACAAAATGGCACAAAACTGACAAAGAGTACTGAGACATTCGGCGACCTCGAACCTAGCTCTAACACTTCTCCAAGGCACAAACCAACAAACTTCTAACTCGGAAGGCTCAAGTTCGGAAAGGTCCAAGAGGGGAAGGAAGCGCAATGAAGAAGAGCACAAGCTATGCATCATGGCAACAACGAATCTTTATTTGAGAACAAACATTCCTTGTAATTTCTTCTATTTATTTCTATTTTAGTAGCATCGCTGTCTACAAGCCAGGGTCCCTGGTTCGAGTCCTGGTGGTGACAGTCAAACTGTTTCTTCAGACTTTTCCCGTTTCCTAGTGAATGCTAGTTACAATTACTTTTTATTCTTCATTGTGAAAAAAGAGAAGGAGAAAATGTTACGGCTTATGACTGTCTGCCCACCAACGTAACCAGATCTTATACAGTCAGCGAGTGCGACAAAATGGCAAAAGACTGACAATGAGTACTGAGACATTCGGCGACCTGATACCTAGCTCCAACACTTCTCCAAGGCGCAAACCTTCCAACCTTGAAGGCTCAGGTTCGGAAAGTTATTGGCGGACAGTTAGTCACAACTCTTAACATTATGCCTTTCTCCTTTTTCCCAATAATTTTTAAATTGGCTCATCATCCGAGTTGAGCTTTATATTCTTCATCTTTTGCTTCTGTCCAGATTCTTCCCTGACTGGGTACAGCAACTGTACTGACGTGGGTGCAGTCCTGCAACGGACACACGAATCCAAGCTTTTCAACTTTACAGATGGCAATTTTATATGCAAGCTGCACAATGGTAGATTACTAAGTCAAAAAGCGTACGGGAGCAATTGCACGTTCACATTCCTCGGTGTCACGCAAGTTGCCTGGATCAATCAGTTTGAGGATGGAAAAAACGATAGTATTGCGTTTGTCACCGGAACACCAGCCAACCCTGTTTCCAAACGTTTCGTTAACGCGTCAATACACGTCGTGTGCGAAATACGTAAGTGAAGCACTCCAATCATTGAAAGGTTTAACACCTCCAACCTCATTACGACACTACTAAATTTACGTCTCTCACAAGTTTCATGACTATGATTCATTACCCTTCCTCCTCCTCCCCTCCTCATGGTTTTACTGCATTATGGCTAGCTTTAGTCTCCATAGATGCCAAGACCTCTGAGGTTAGCAGAGCAGCCTGGCCCCGCCACCAACAGAACAACCAGGACAATCAAGGCTTGCTTCATGCTCTCGCAATCATCAGGCAACATGAGGATGGGGTGCTGATGCATTCCCGAGTTGAAGTGTAGCAGCAGTATGCTGCATCCACAGTTTTGCTTGCGCAGAATGGCTTGGGTGAGAGGAGAGGGGAGAGAATGCAGCAAGGCAACCCACATCTAGTATGCAATGGACCACAATAACATGAAGAGAACCAATATATATGATTGCGCAAGAGTGGAGAAGACAAATAGCTATAATCATTGTGCCACAAAAGAGGTACACAGGAGATCTGTCGACAATGCAACTTAACATGAAAAAAGTTATGCTCTTTGACAGCCTGGAACCTCTTTGTTATACTCCATACTGGCCAACGCTCCCGGTTTTCCCGGAAAATCCCGCGAAATCAACACTACTCCCGGGGTCCCGGGGATTTCAACCAAAACTCCAGGAAAAGTCACGGTTTTGTGTGATACCGGATTTTCCTGAGAACTCCATGGATTCGCCTCGAATTTCCTGGTTATTTCAAAACTATGTACGGTGCCCACCCACACTTCAAACTGTGCACGGCCTGACCTGCAACATCTGCACTGACAGGCGGGCGCCAACTGATCAAACTGCACTGCAACCTGAAGGGTCAAACTGTGCTGTACGCACAGCTGCAGAGTCTAATGTTTTTTGTGCCGGGAAAGGCTCTTTTCACTCGTTCTTGTGCCATCAAGAGATTTTGAGAGAAATCCAGAGATTCTGCAAGTCTTGTCAAGGGATTGAGATTTTGGTGGGTGGTCAGCATGATACTCGGTTACTCAATACAGGTTATACTGACATACCAGAGAACAGCGCTACAACATTTTGCGCTACAGCATTCAAATTACCGCAAAATTGTCACAAGTGCAGAGAACGAGTCCAATACAAAAGTAGGAACAGACTGTCCCGAAGTTATTTTGGGAACCGAAATGTTCTACTTGCAGATAGTGACGGAACACGGATTTTAGGAGTACACGCAGGAAGTTTTGTACATCATTATACGCCGGTGTTGAGTAAGCGTAAGTACATCTCTAGCACTACTCCCTACGCTGCAGACTAAGGTGCATTGTGGACTGAACAAAAAGAAGCTATAATCACTTGCAACTCCAAATGACAACGTTTCTTCTTGAACAGTTTGTTCCTACGCCTTGCATTACGCTGTCAACCAACAGCGCGTTCTTATATGCTTGTTCACTGCAGCTGAGCTAGCTTTGGTTTCATATACCCCCTGATAAAGCCCCGGGTGCCCCTGACAAAGCCCCGGGTGCAGGAAGTAATCAAGACTTGCTAAAAAAAGATTAAACGCCTCGACTCTTTTCAAGTTAAGAGGTTTTTTTGCTGCTTGTCCTTTTTGTAATAGCTTGTCAACCTGCCGCTGGTGAACGCGTTGGTAACATATCAGAGAGTGGTCGTGTATCATGTGATCCTGGTTTCGAGTATGCCCCAACACAACGGCCGTGTGAAGAGGACTCCGCTGTAGTCTGCACACGTACGTATCCACTATTTATGCCAATGTTGGATACACATGTATGTATGTATGTACGTATTGTATTCATGGTTTTCCACAGGCTTTTAGTCTCTAACGACCAAAATATTATCATCGGGCATCGCTAAATTTACGGTTACGCTCAAAGTTGTCTCATTTTTCCCTGTGTTAAAAACTTTATTGAAAGAGTATGACAGTTTGGTACAGAAGCTCTCCGTTCTTTAGATATTGACCAAAATTCCCGACGAAATAGCTTAAGATAACTGCAGACGAAATACCATGCACCCTCTCAACACTTTTCAATGAATAATTCCTGCAACACGAGCAGCCGCAGGTGACTGGCGTGATGGCATAATCAGTCCTCTGCACATGAAAGCCTCTCAAGCAGACATCACCAATTACAAGCCAATCTCCCTTCAGAGTGTTGTAAGCAAAGTTCAGGGGAGGATTGTCCACCAGTGCCTCTACACCCACACTGAGCCCCACCTGAATTTCGATCTAGGGCCAGCAGTGGACCTCAGCTGTCCCGCCAAGTTCAGGAGATCTCCGCTGGCCGAGATGCCGGTCGGGCAGTGTCAGCGTGTTTCTATGATTCATCAAAGACGTTAGATGGAGACTCGCTTGCTGGCCTTATAGGCAAACTGGATCTGCTTGTTGTTTGTGGCATTGCCCTTACCTGGCTGGTGAACGCGTTGGTAACATATCAGAGAGTGGTCGTGTATCATGTGATCCTGGTTTCGAGTATGCCCCAACACAACGGCCGTGTGAAGAGGACTCCGCTGTAGTCTGCACACGTACGTATCCACTATTTATGCCAATGTTGGATACACATGTATGTATGTATGTACGTATTGTATTCATGGTTTTCCACAGGCTTTTAGTCTCTAACGACCAAAATATTATCATCGGGCATCGCTAAATTTATGGTTACGCTCAAAGTTGTCTCATTTTTCCCTGTGTTAAAAACTTTATTGAAAGAGTATGACAGTTTGGTACAGAAGCTCTCCGTTCTTTAGATATTGACCAAAATTCCCGACGAAATAGCTTAAGATAACTGCAGACGAAATACCATGCACCCTCTCAACACTTTTCAATGAATAATTCCTGCAACACGAGCAGCCGCAGGTGACTGGCGTGATGGCATAATCAGTCCTCTGCACATGAAAGCCTCTCAAGTAGACTTCACCAATTACAGGCCAATCTCCCTTCAGAGTGTTGTAAGCAAAGTTCAGGGTAGGATTGTCCACCAGTGCCTCTACACCCACACTGAGCCCCACCTGAATTTCGATCTAGGGCCAGCAGTGGACCTCAGCTGTCCCGCCAAGTTCAGGAGATCTCCGCTGGCCGAGATGCCGGTCGGGCAGTGTCAGCGTGTTTCTATGATTCATCAAAGACGTTAGATGGAGACTCGCTTGCTGGCCTTATAGGCAAACTGGATCTGCTTGTTGTTTGTGGCATTGCCCTTACCTGGCCCACAGTTGGCTTACTGTCAACCGTGTGATTTGTCGTTACTATGCTATGGGCATGATGAGTAAACATCAGTTCTCGCGGTACGCCTCCAAACTGTAGTGTGAAGCAGACATGGAATGACATGCACCTTTCAAACTTCTGCTTTTCAAAGTTTTCTTCCTTTCCGCTTGCTTGGTACAGGCGTGAAATGTATTGCACCTGCAATTAATGATGGTGTGGCGGACAGGAAGAGGATTCAATTTCAGGAAAATGTTACCTATTCATGCCTTAACGATCTGGCTTTAGTGGGTATTGCCACGAGAACTTGCAATGCGGACGGACATCTTTCTTCACCGCTGCCGAGCTGTGTCTGTAAGTTATGTTTGGTAAACATGTTGTAAACAGTCAGACATCGCACACATCCGTTTTCAACAAAATATCCGGATAGGCGAGGGAACCGGATAATCGAACACCCATACTGTATGTAAGCATGACATAAGCTGTAAATTGGTAACCAACCGTTTTCTTCCGGATGGCAAGGGATCTGGATAAACGTGGACCGGATAAGCGAGGTCTGACTGTACACACGGAGCCTCTATGTAAAACATCCTGTTTTGCGAGGATCGCTTGGTGCGTGAAGCTCAGAGTTAAAGCACTTTCTCTATCCTCTTATTGTTTGTTTCCTTGTTTGTTGTATACACACTAGGGGTGAAACGAAGTAGTCGAAGGTTCGAAGGACCTTCGTTTTTCTTTGAAACGAACATTCGTTTTTGATTCGAACGAAGGTCGACACGGGTTTAGTGCATGCATGCATGCATTGGTTTTGTGCGATGTGCTGAATGCACTAGCACTGTCCATGCTGTACTACATGAAAAAGTAGGGGCACGGTCCGCGTGCGAACCGGAACTGAAGAAGTGACAAGTCACAAGTCAGTACGAACTGGCCCGGTTCCAGTCACCAGCGCTCAGCGTGTTCCCGTTTTGAGTTGGTGTGTAGATCTACCATGGTGTACTCATGGATGACTTTTTTAATTGTATTCGTCGAGTGTTTGGCGCTCTGCGATACTAGTAGGAGAGTAGTTTTGCTATTTCGATCCTGTTTTCACTCAGTAATGCTGCTTGTACCAGGAATATAGCTTGCTGTAGCTGCCGTCGATATCTACTACTACTAGTAGTGATGGTGTCTGGAAAAAGTTGTAGCAGCGATACATACGAGTGTAGTCTCATTATTTGAATCGATTATAAAAGTTTCCATCGCTGAAGCCATTGCAGTATTCACTCTCCCAGCAGCAGGGAGAGGGAGCACAGCGATGGCCTGAAATCATTGAGGCAGGTGAAGTTCCTCACCCAGTGACTATTCACTCTCCTCTCCATCACCAATGCAGTCGCTGGATGCGAGCAGATAAGCGAAAAGTACATATCCAGATTTGACAATTTTTGACGAATTTGGGCATCTGATATTTACTACGCAACAGGGCTTTTACCGTCCATTTTGGTATTGTTCAAGCATGCAACTGACTGTACACTAGAGCAGTGATCTCTTGTCGCTTTGTGTCCAAAAGGCCAAGGCTAACACGTCTGTACATGATCCAAAGCACACTGATCTAAATTGTCAGAAATATGGACAATTGACTCACAAGCAGGTATTAGGTATGTTAGAGTATGTTAAAAGTATGTTAAAACCTTGCCTCTATCTATAGTTGTGTGCTGGGCCAAAGTATTCTTTTACCTGGAATGGATACACATTGATACCACCAGATTCAGAAAGAATTGCACATACAACATAAGTATTGGGTTCTGATTTTTTGCCCCCTTTTATTTTTAAGATTTCCGAGCGTTTCCGTGATCATGTTAAAAAAAGAATCCTTCGACACCTTCGTTCGTTTTAATAAAGAAGGTTCGAATGGTAATCTGAGACCTTCGTTTCACCCCTAATACACACGGAACCTCTCTGTTTGGTATACATCCAGTACACACACGAAACCCAGTGTCTGGAGATAATGTGGATTTTGTAGAGAAAAAAAACTTCTCTGGTTGGTATACATGTTGTTGTGTGCGGAAGTATACGACAACATGTAGACAACAAGTATACAACAACAACAACAACAACAACGACAAACCTCAATGTTTGGTATGCATGTTATAATATGCGACCTTATGAAAGTTAGTCTCAAATCGCAGTGCTACTTATGATATTCTTGTTATATTAACACGTTATTATCATACAATTGTTTGTAGGTATATCGTTGTTTGGTTGACAGGAGTCGCGTATCCCTGAAGATGACCTCTAAGGTGAAAATTAGGAATGATTTGGGGGAGATTTTTATTTTTCTGTAGCTGTGGGCGATAGAAATTCAAATCAAGACTAAGATACCCAACTATTTGTAGCATGAAATGTTGTTGTTGTTGTTTATTTTACTTCACCAAATGAACAGGCAGAGATGCCTTCTTACCTGCCCACATGACAGGTTCTCACAGAATGATGAACGGATGATATGCAAGGGAAAATAAGAAATGATAATAATATAAGACAGAAAGGACCAAAAGGAAATGACGGTGTATATCTAGCCAGATTTAAACCAGACCCAAAACCACCTCACCAGACTGCTCAAACTCAGGACAGAGTGAAAACAATTAAGGCACTACCCCACATGAGAATGCTCAACTGTTACAAGAGCAGGATCGACATTTGTAATTATAATTTTTGCCATTTTTTTGCCAGATATGAATAAGAAGATCTCCGCATAAGACAAACAGACTTGTTCAGTCCCTTCAAGTTTGTCCTAACGATGTTTGGCTGCATGTGCTCGTGTCCAGATTCGACTTTGCCTGTGTATGGATACTGTGCAAGCCCAGGTGTAGCAGCAAGGGTACTGAGGCGGACACCCGATTCCAAACTTTTCAACTTCATGGATGCTGCTACTGTATGTAGAAAAGTGCACGGTGGCCATGTTCTAAGCTCTACTTCCTATGACCGGAAATGCACACAGTTTGTGCTCATCGACGGCCAATTTGCCTGGATCAACCAATTTCAGGATGGGACGGGTCGTGGGATTGCATTTGTAGCCGGTCCACCGGGCAACCGATCCACTCGAATCCTGGAAGACTTAGAACATGTTGTGTGCGAATGGGGTGAGTACTCCCTAGCCACAAAAAGCATGTGCTGTGTTGTGTTTGGAGCGTGAAACATTCCTTAGTATGTAACAGATCTTGAAGGTGGCTCATGGCCTGATTGTTTTGTTCCAAATCACACAGCTCCTTGATCCCCACTGGACTGTTGCCAAGTACGCAATGAGCACAGAGGAATGTTATGTTATGTTTGGCTAGCTTTATTTTCCTCCACCATAGGTACAGGCATTGCTGCCTTCCTGTTGGGGATCATGAATAATGCCACAGCTCATAGGCTATGATAAAAAATAAAAAAATGGAATGATTATTGAAGAAAATGTCTGCTCCGAAAGTCTGAGCTCGCGCTTCTTGCCAACTGACTTGACACTTGATTGACTCAAGACTGCACCTGGGGCCCCTCGAACCATCCACTCTGCAAACCTGCAAGACCGCCCCACTCCCTGCTCAATACAAAGTATTCTCCAGACTCAGTCGTGATTCAGAAGCGGGAGCGCGAGCTCCGATGCTCGGAGCAGACACTTTCTTTACTGATTACCACCGAAGTCGCAACAACTTGGTATGATTACGATATATCAAGACAAAAGGGAAACACCAGCCTATGGGAAGACTGTGTGTGATAGCTAAACACGGTGATAATGATAAGTAAAGGTTAGGAGGAAGCACCGACAGATAGATAGATGTGCTAGAATGAAGTCGGATGGAGAGCCAAGTGTCAGTGTGGTGCAATGTCATCGCTTCAGCTGATTGTTTAGTTACTGGTGGTGTTAGTGGACATTATAGTGTGAGTTGTAGTTCCTTGGTCCTTTTACCTTAAAAAAATAGATAGATGTTTATGATCAATTATTATGAACATAACGGGAGATAGTCAGATGCCATGTCTTTCAGCACTTACAATAAAAATGCAATGCAGCAAGGTATTTTCTGTGGGTTGTGATGTTAGATAACATAGGCAGTGGATGATGGACTGGGAAGAACGTAATAGTGTGTCAATAGCTAACACGGTTTGTTACCGTGAAATTAAAAAAGAAGATTTGTCAGAGAGCGGGTAACATTAGGCAAAGAGTTCCATGTGGAGCTGCCCAGAAATTGGATAGAGCATCTCCCTGCAGAATTGGGCAGGAAAGCGAATGTTATACAAAGTAAATTATGCAGCTGCCCACGGGTGACTGTACAATCAGCAAGAGGAATCGGTGTCTGGGCAAATCATAGATTCTGTGGATGGGCAAGATATACAAAATCTTGAAAAGCAAGCCTTCACATCCATGTGTAGCAGGAAATTTTCGGACGGAATTTATTTTCGTACGATTTCGTACACGGCCTCTTTTGTGCTAAAATTAATCCCGTGCTAAATTTTGTACATGTATATGTACACCATACATTCGTTCCGCATCCAAACACGACCATTTAGCATGAGAAAATAAAATCTATACCAAAGGTTGAAATTCGGCTTTGTCCGAAAATATTTCCGTCTGAAAAGTTCCTGCTATACAGTAACTGGGTAACAGCTCTAGCAGATCATGGATGGACACTCAAACAGCCTTCCAACTTGGAAGGTTCTAAATCATAGAAACAATGTGGTCTTCTTGGTCCTTTTTTACTATATTTATCCGTGGCCCTCCATCCGAGTCCATTTTTTAATTGTGTTTGTCTTTCCCCCACAGATTGCCATCGATCCCACAATGATCACATTGCTAGCGTAGCTCCCAGTGGCAATGTCACGTGTGATCCGGGTTATGAGTATCTTCATGCTGGCAGGGCATGCGAGACCGGCACACAACTACACCCTTGCACACGTAAGCATCCATACTGCTGTACTGAATTGAAATATCCGCGGCAAGCCGCTTATGTACAACGGCGTGGGAAAGGATGACAAAAAAATTATAAAAAATATATTGTTTGGGAAATCCAAGCTATTATCGAATATTCAACAATGACGGGTGTGGGGTTACACCATCCAATTTACTGTTATTAATTAGAATAAACTATTATTGTAACCAAAGAAACTGAAGTTAAGTACTGTAAATAGAACTGTGTTAGAAATAACAGCAAGACAGCAAGTGCCTTCTCGCCTTTGGTTACGTAATCTTGTTACCTTTTTGTGTTTTCTCTAGTGGTTCTATTGCACTTGTATCTTGCTGTTATTTCTAACACTTTCTATTATTATTATCATATTTATTTGAGGGACGACCCAGAGGTAGGTAGCCTATCGAAGGGTTCTCCACATGTGCGATATTGAATAAGTACCACATCAGGGGGGGGGGGGGGGGAGGGGAGAGGAGGGGAGGGGGGGGGGGAGGAGGGGGGGGGGGGGTAGAATTAAGTCACATGGAATGAGACAATAAAACTTCAAAGAAAAGTGTGACGTGCAATTACTGCTGATGGTGTAGGAATGCCAGTGGCTCTATGGGCATACTCGTGTGTACACAGACGTAAACTCTTCTTAATGACATGGAATCGAGTTATGATGCAACTATCCATGGCTGTATCCAAAAAGCAGTCAGAATAGGGCACAACGCTAACATGTTACTGAGACATTCAACGCACTTTCTGACTGCTTATTATCTTGTTACAGTCGTGGATAGTTGCTTCATAACTCATTCCCATGTGATTTCTTCTATTTTAATTTTATTGGCGCAGTACACTGTTTTGAAGTCTGATTCTCACGACAGTGGATGCGTAAGCCTGATTCCAGTGTTGACACACATAGAAACCTGATGTGATTAGAAACCTGATATAATTAGAAACCTGATATGATTAGAAACCTGAGGTGAATGGAAACCTAGGCCCGGCGTCGACTACTTTACAGCTGCTGTCAACCAAACCTCAACTTAGATACCGTAAAAGCCCGTGTATAGGCCCCGGTCGTATAGAAAAGCAGTCTCGATTTCCTGGGCGTATTCAAGGGCACGGGCGTTATTTTGGAACCGGGCGTATACTTGGAACAGGGATAGCAGTATGTATTGGGTATCAGTACCTGTATAATGTACTGGTGTTGCCGGCATACCTGGGCGTATACATGGGCATGGGCACTATTTTGAAACAAAAGTGTTGACTTCCTCTGACTGGGCGTGTACACAGAGGGTGGGCGTAATTTCGAGTGGGCGTATACGAGTGCGTGAGTGTTGGCGGGTATGTATAGATGAAAATAATACAAAAAAATTGGCCACTTACGAGATATCTCGTCATCCGCCGTTCAGGTACACATTACAGAGCAAGATATCTCGTTATTAGCAGTGAAAGGGTTAAAGTAATGAAGGGCCTTACACAGGGTAGAATGGAGACAGCGATCAGTCCTTGATATTGGCAAGTTATAAATACGAGATCAAAGTAAATTAGACGAGGGTTGAACACTACGAGGGGTATGCACAGAGAGAGAGAGGTGGTGGTTTTTTTACGGTCGTTTTAATTTTTTTGATTGGGGCTGTTTTGAATTTGCTATTTTCTTCATATGCACAGCTGTAAAATGTAACATACCTACTATTGCTAACGGAACTAGTGACAAGACGACCATGATCTCGTTCGAGGAAATTGTCACGTTTTCCTGCACTCGGCATGATCAAGGGCTCGTTGGTAATGCCACATCACATTGCCAGGCTGACAGACAACTGTCTTCCGTGCCTCTCTGTGATTGTTAGTATGAGTCAGTGTTGTTGTATTCCTTATTTATAGTGGAAATCAAAACAGGCAAAATGCCTAATAACATTGGACCCACTGTGAATAAAAATGTAAAAGGATATTGTGGAAAAGTAGATATAAGAGGAAAAGATAAAGAAAAGAAGTGCTTGGAGTGTACAGTAAAATCTGGTTTAAGCGACCACCCCACGGTGCAAGCAAATACGGTCTTTAACCCTCTCGCTACCAGCCATTCAAATATCGATCCACGTGGGTCGATGCAATAGGCGATCACTAAATATTTTGTCACACGCTCAAATATTGTCGGATTATTACAAATGAGTGCTCTACGTCTTCAGAAAGACCTTGACTATCGACGGCAACTACCGCTTTCACTCCTTGTTGCACACTTGGCGAACGACGAAGCTCGAAGCTAGTGCTCGATTAAAAATGCGCATTCAAACAATTCCACTCGCCGTCACGCAGAGAGTAACTATGATGATATCTTCCCGTACACCTACCTGCCAGTACCTGGTATTCGTTTTGGGCCTGGAAATCCTTCAGAATTCAGGTATTTTCACAAGAACTTCGTCTGGTTTCTATGAGCCACGATTTTACAAATCAGTGAGCCACACATGAGACATCGCGCTGCGCATATTTGTTTGACTTTGAATACGTCTTCTTCATCAGGGCGCGACACACACGAATGACACTTGGTGTTGTAGTTTCTACGAGTGCGTAGCTGCCATCACTAGCTTTCCAGAGAGCGTTTGTTTGTGAGAAATGGCCAAACGAGAGCAGAGATAATAACAAAAGTCGTATTTTTGTAGACTGTGAATTGACTCGAAAATAAGGGGTAAAGAAAGGGTTAAAGCCTTGAACCCGATCCCACAGTGTGTGTGTGTAGGACTGTCCGTGCATGGACAAACGACTGATAAGAGTGTCTGGTCTCTAAATCAAGACATCGCTTACACCAGGTTTAACTGTAGTTAGATCTATTACTGAGAATGCACTTGTAAAGTAAAACTGTCATAATCCAGGTTAGTTGGTTAGTTGGTTGGTTGGTTGGTTGTGTTTATTTGTTTTCACAAACCGAACTAACTAAACATGTCCAATGACAAGGAAGCGAATGAGGTCCAAGTAACGCAGGAATGGGAAAAAAACTGGCAGGGAGACGACACAGGTGAAAAGAAAAAAACTGTACTGTCGCGAATAAGAGTATGACCCGTACATGTAGTTTGCATTCAGCCCGCACACCACTCATGCACTGTTCCACTGATACACACGGGTCGGAGAGTTTTGACAAAGTGTCCCGAGTCCTTGCTGCAAATAGTGCTCGATACCTGAAAATGGCCAGAGCGTACTACACAAAGCAAGAACAACAGGGACCAAAAATCTTTCTCGTAACTCCGAGTTTCATGTTCATAAACACCCATCAGACGATCGGAGAGTTTAGAAATACATTGCATTGAGAGGGAACATGGAAGTCAATGTAAAACCAGAGAGGAAAGACATGAAGCACAGGAAGCCAAGAGTGCTGCATGGCAACAGTAACTACGCGCATGGTAACAGTAGCTAAGAAAATCTGATAATGACATCACACATAGCATGCATGTAATCTAGGACTGTGACGTTGCACAGAACATGCATGCAATCCATAACAAAGCATGACTCGAATAGAAGCAGATTTTTTTAAAGATCGCCGTAACACAGAAGCATGGTTTGAATAGAAGCTGCTCCCTGTAAAGTAAAAGGGGTACGTACATACGTGCATGGCAGTATGCGCTGCACATTGCAGAATGATGATGTTGACGTAGCAGCATGTTTCGAATAGAAGCATAACTTGTATAGAAGCATGGTTTGAGCCCCCGGCTTATACGGCCGCAAGCACTGGTTTAATACGCGACATTACGGTTTGTGAAAAGAAAGCTCTTAGTAGGGATCTCAGCGCGTGCAGTGCGCAGGGTGTTTGCGCATACATTGCGTCATCGAGTTTTGAGTGCAGCTCGCGGACACAGCAGAAAAATGGTGACGGTCGATTTTCGACACTAGGGGACGCGGTGGACACTAGCCGAATCGTCATCTTCATCGTCGTTTGAACATACTTTGTACTTCCCGCCGAAGGACAGCGTGGCCAAGGCGATATTGGCCCGGTCGATTTTCCTAAAATTTTCCATGCGGCAAGAACCCACTTCAGAGAGGATTCAGTCAAAAATTCAGACCTTTTCTCCGGTTAGATTGTCCTAACTTCGATTTTCAGTGCATTAGCCATCCCGAACATCGCCGCCATTATCACTCGGAGAGAAGACATCGCGCTCAGTAGAAGAGGTGTTCACGCTGTGTCCAAGAGTGAAAGATTGTGCTCTTTGACCCTCCATAGTTCCTCTGAGAGAGTGTCTGGGAGATAGGTAGCTTGGAGATGGCCGTAGAACGTGCTTTCCTGGACGCAATATTCAGCCATTTCTACTGTCTTCTTCAACTTGATTTATTTCGAAAAAATGTTCTTTTCCACGATTTCTGCACTGGACGCGTTTGGGATCGGAAATCTCACCTGCGCAGACTGGCTGCGCAGTTCACGCGCTGAGATGCCTACTCTTAGCAAAAAAAGGCAGAAAAAAGAAATAAGGTGAAGGCCTAGTACTCAGGCCGGGCAGAACCGGTCCGCTTGGTCGGGGCCTCGCCGGCTCAGCCTTTTGGCTCACAATGTGTGTTTACTGCTGAGTAGGTCATTGTGTATACAC
The DNA here is from genome assembly GCF_964019385.1 of Sycon ciliatum. Taxonomy (NCBI): domain Eukaryota; kingdom Metazoa; phylum Porifera; class Calcarea; order Leucosolenida; family Sycettidae; genus Sycon; species Sycon ciliatum. Next base: position 1,320,049 of record NC_088653.1, on the reverse strand, counting down.
TAGACATCATACACAAACTGTATGAAAGCCTAGCTTTTGGCCGTACCAATCAAAACTTGCTTCCACAGGTCCTGGTACTGCTAGGATTTTGATGACCCAGGTCATCATAAACAAAGCATATCGAGAGCTCCTGTGCTCCAATCCCTCTCCTTATCATTTTTGACATACTGTTAACCGTGAGATTATTGCGATGGTCTATTTTCTGCGAGATTCGCGACCGCGTGGAAATCGCGAAATTTAGACGACGTGAAAAGGAGATCCATGAAAGGTTTAGCAAGAATGCCACAGGTTTAGCAAGAATGCCATTCTGCAATCGCAACATTAAAACCTCGCAAACCTGTCCGGATTCTGAAAACGCGAACTAAAAACGCCGCGAAAATTTCACTCTTTACAGTATCCGCAGCAACCCCCTATGTACATGGGTTTAGGATAGAGCCCACGCCCCCGCCCCACAATTGCCAAGAAGTTATAATTTTACGCTATGGCGCTGGCTCATTTAATTTTTAAACTTTTTTTCCACGTAAAGCTTGGGAATTCCCACTATCGCCCTGCATGCATCCCCTCAGTCGCTGTACGGGACATGCACGGGATAGCGCCAGGCATGGTGCAAAACACGATAACACATGGTAACAGACGTACCGAACGGAGAATAAGCAGTTTGTTGAGTGTCTCAGGAACATGTCAGTTTTTTGCCCTGTTATCGCATTGTCTGGCTGCTTATTATCTTGTTACAGTCGTGGATGGTTGCTTCGTGGCTCGTTTCCATGTGGTTTATTCTATTTTAATAAAATAAAAAATACTCTTTCCACCTTTACCGTGTCGTTATTTAACTTGTTTTCAGACCTGAACTGCAGTGTACCTGAGATAGCGAACGCCACCTCGAGTGCATCAGTAGTGCGAGCTGACGAATCTACTCAGTATGGATGCAACGTCGGATATTTCCTGATGGGCAATGACACGGCTATATGCAATGGCAACAATGGCAGTTTGAGTTTCATGCAAAAGCCCACTTGTCATTGTAAGTCCATGTACTATGAGAGCAACCTTACATTTTGGCGTCAATTGCAGGTAGCGATCTACCGATTTGTGTGGGTTAGCGAGGTGAACTTCTAGCGACTAACATCCGAGAGACATTTACTGTATTTCTTCTACACTCACGCTTGTTCTCCTGTCGAATTAACATTTTATTTTCGCTATGGAAAGATCCTCCGCAGGCTCCAACCTTACAGGTATTCATGTATACAATACTTCGCTAATTTTTTCTAATTGCCAGACTTCAACTGCCTTGTTCCTGGGATACCGGATGGCCGGCCGAGTTCCTCAGAATTGAACGCTAATGAATCTGCTGTATATTCATGCAACACCGGGTACTTCCTGTTGGGCAATCCCTCGATTACATGTTATGGCTTTGGTCGCTTGAGTACCAGTGAAACGCCGTCATGCTATCGTAAGTACTCAGAAAACAGCCTTATGTCGAATGCAAACTTTACTTTATGTGTGCGGTCAGTAGTAGTAAACCCCTTTTGGGCTTCACAGGTGAATGGATGCTAAGGGCCGGTCAGCAGTAACTCTCTGCTATCATACTTCACTGTGTAGTCACTGTCATAATAAAATATTCCTTATTCCATTTGAATGTGTTGAGTCCCTCCCACCCCCCCCCCCCCACCCCCTTGTACCCGGTCATACTTTTCCACGTAAGAAGCTCCTGCTGCAACCATCCCCTGCATTGATGGTGCACACTTGGCCTATTATGTTCGGATTCCCAGCATTGCCAAGTTTGCAGTCAGGAATTACTTGCTTCTTGAAAATCAGGTGTTCCACCTAAATCGTGTCAGGCTACCTGGTGTTGGCGGATGTAAATGTGTGAATGGATGTGTTTGTGAGTGTTTTGCATGCATTTGCAAGAGTCTCTCTGCTTGCTTGCTGTGTTTTGTCGATGACTGCAGCTTCACCGCCGACCGAATACCGTTACTGTCAGCCAACTAATACTATAATTGTGACATCATACAATCACCTGAACTACAGTTTTGCAAGCCAGCTCTGCAGACTGTATACGGGAATGATTATTTCCAAGCAGTCGGTATCAGATGGGTGCGCCCATCGCCACTTGAAAGGTCCCCTCCATGCCTGGTTGGGCTTGCCGGCCAACAATCAGGCCATGTCGACAGCCTATGAAAACCAGGACTTGGATGTGAAGCTGTACGCTACATGCGAAATACGTAAGTGATCAGAGAGCGCCACGATTTATACGTTAGTCATCGCGATAATATTAACGATTCTCTGGCGCGAGAGTAACGAATCACCTTAAGATCAACTCGATCAAGTCCGTCGATCTGCTATGTCACCCGGTGGCCGGGGCATGGCTAGTCTCAGGACGCACAAATGCCGTGCTTCGATCTGTTTAATATATTTTTGAACTTCTGCACAGCTTTGCTGCTAGTGAAATTCGAGTCGCTTGGCGAAGAAAATACTTTGGAGTAACGAGGACTGGCAGCGCAAACTTCCCGTCAGACTCGATAGAGGTGATTTTTAGCGTACTGGCGTCTGAAGTGGTGCCTGGTGTTGGTGCTCGAAGAGGCGCTTTCCATCGCTTTCCATCTTCCACTGCCGGGTACGAAATTGGCCATGTAGCAATATTGAGAAGTGAAAATATTCAAATCTATATATTTCCAGAACGTTGAACACTTTTACGCGACATGTCCTGGTTGATAGTCCACTGTCCTGCAGTGCATGGTTAAGAAAAATAGACGGCGTAAATGGTTCCCGCTATGGCCCTTGAAACTTGGCTATTTTAGCAATGCAATTTAGTTATATTTGGAGATGATGGCCATTGTTTTCCTGTAGCCATGGCTCGATGTGGTGGTGATGTAAAGAGTACTCACGTGAAGTAATGTTGGCATAATAATGGTTTGTTCTTAGTTTAGTTCTGTACACTGTATCAGCGCTCGCTTATGGTCCCGGAATTCAGTCGTATTTCGGGGCCATTTCAAGGTGCTCCCCAGTTCCAAGGTGTCCACGAGTGTCGCAACGAATCATTTTGTAAAATTTGAGCGAAATCGGAGAGATGGCCCAGCCCAGCTATTCCGGTTTTTTTCAGGCATGATCTCTTAGACGTGGCAGGACATGCTACCAGGGGCAGTGTGTGACAACAAGAGTTCTAGCAAAACTCATAACTTCGTTGATAGGGGGATTCACACGGTGCTCGGGGAGCCTACTGAGGGCTGAGCATGTGGCAAGTCATCATCAAGACAGCCACTTTAGCCATCTGGAAGGAATAACCGGAGAGTTCGAAGACAATCCGTCTGGAAGCAAAACTACGAAGAACTACCCAAAAGAAATACTGCTGAAGCAAAATCTGCTGTAGAAATCACACGAACCAGCTGGGTGTGTTGCTGATAGGTACAAGCCGGGTGTGTTGCGGATGGGTACAAGCACTGCTAGTGCGTTAACGACACATAGAAACGGAATAGAAACATGCCCCTGCCAAATATTTGCTATGGTCTCTTGCTGTTGTTGTTGTTCTCTTCGATTCTATGTCGGCATGTGCACTTTCATTTTTTTAATGTAACTACAGATATTGCAGTACTGTCTAAGGTCACATTGATTTCATGATTTCAATGTGTTTTCCTGTACTCCAGCTTGCTTCTCAAAGCGATATGATCAAATGCAATCTACCGCGATGCCTAGCAATATCACTTGCCGATATGATGGTGAGCAATTTTTACAGGTATAACTAAACTCTTTAAGACTGGGGTGGAGAGGCAACGATTAAAATTTATTTAAAAAAAGATTACAATTCGAAATAGAGGTTGCGACTTTGGCGATGATTTTGTTTAGGAATGGGTTTGCTCCCACACTGGAGCTCCGCGCTATTCCGCCGACTTGACTTGACACTTGACTGGCTCACGACTGCCATCCAGAGAACACGAGAAGTCCATCGAACCTTCGATTCGCCAAACCTGTAAGAAAGCACCACTCCCTGATCAATACACAGTGTTTCAGGGAATTCACCCCTCATCAGTTGAGCTTAGGCTGAGTCAGTCAAGTGTATGTCAAGTGTCAAGTCAAGTCGGCGGAATAGCGCGAGCTCCAGGGTGGGAACAAACCCAATTCTAGGATAACAATTATTTGAAAAAAGAAGAGAGGTTCTCGGTTATGAAAAGGCACGCCAGTATCATTTCAACCATTGTTCTGCTGATCCTTGCACTTTCAGCCAGTATTATTTCAACCAGTGTTCTGCTGATCCTTGCACTTTCAGCCAGTATCATTTCAACCGGTGTTCTGCTGATCCTTGCACTTTCAGCCAGTATCATTTCAACCAGTGTTCTGCTGATCCTTGCACTTTCAGCCAGTATCATTTCAACCAGTGTTCTGCTGATCATTGCACTTTCAGATGAACCAGTAACCTACATAATATGTAGCTATATTATAGCAACAGGACTTGAAAGCCTAGGAGCCTTTGTATATGCCTTGTTTTTACCTAGGTCAATATGTGCGTTATCAAGAGTCCATAACCCCCCAGAGTGTGCAACTCGTGATCCTTCTCAGCACAAATCAGTGCCGCAACAAAATCCAAACTTCATACGTCATATAGTGAGTAGCTATGACGAAATGGGAAGTTTGGCCGAGACCTACTTCGCACTTTTGCTCAATTTGGGGTCTTTCTTTACGAATCCACGGCCAGGTATTGTACGTAACACGCCTGGAAAGGCTCAAGTTCACAAAGAATTATTTTAGAGTTGTCGAACAGTTTTCTCTTTTGAGTGTCTCTCCGATAAGAGAAGAACAATGGCCACTGTTGAACCTAAAGCAAAGCGCTCCCCATTGTCGCCGGAGTGCAGTGTGCAGTGCCAAAATGGGACTGAGGAGCAGGTTGAAGCACATCTACTTCGAAATCGATCGGGTCTTCATGCCGTGTGCCAAGAGCTATTTCCATCAAATCTTGTAAATCTATATCCATGCCTATTCTTGCTATCCCGGAGTCACGAACTCTCCCAATACAAGCTTTTCAGACAACGAGCAGAGAAACTCTCTTCAAATAAAAAAATTCTGTGACTGTGAAATCAAAGCCGTTCTGCTGACACTGCATAGACCGTGGAGCAAACGTTTTACGTGACACTTCCGCGGCTTGCTTCAAAGCAACCTTCAACTTGGAACCCGGATGTACCAGATATGCACATGGCCCCATCCGCCCATGCTTGCCCGGGGACCGGATGACGCAATGTTTGGATTTCGTTGCGCCAGATCCCAATCTGGAGTTGCACACTCTCGGGGGTTATGGACTCTTGGCTTTATTCGTTGTGTTTGTTTATTTTACTTCACCAAATGAACAGGCATAGATGCCTTCTCATCTGCCCATAGGACAGGTTCTCACAGAATGATTTAGGGATGATATGCAAGGGGAAACAAGAAATGATAATAATATAAGACAGAAAGAACCAAAAGAAGAAAAGGACAAATTACATGAAGACAATTTCATGGAGTCAGAAATAGAAAGACAAGAATTTCATTGAGCCAAGGAATAGACCTTATTTGATAAACGTCACAATCACGTGCACCGGGGTTCCGGGAACCAGGGAGTGGCAAGAGATCTGCGCTCAGTGCACAGTGGACTCTGTGTGCGAACATAGGAGTAGATAAATACCGGTATTTTACTACTCTTTTGTACAAACTGGGCCTTTCTTGCCACTCGTTTCTCGCACGCGTGCCCTAGCTTATGACAAATCCCTGGAGGCGAGTCCAAAAGTCACGTTATCGAATAAGGTCTATAGAAAGACAATTTCGCGGAGTCAGGAAAACGTGGTTGATTTTACAGTTATATTTCAACTGATGGAAACATCTTTGCAATGCAAAAAGATTAGGGGTATTGACGTGTATCTATGACTCTATCGGTTCTTGACCAAGTTAACACCACAAAATATAGTTGATCAGCGCTTGGAACCCTCGCGCTGCAGTAACCGGATTGGCTGCTTGTACGTTTCTGCTTGACTGACTCAAAATTGCCATCCAGAGCACACGAGAAGTCCACAGCAAACAATATGTCCATCGAACCTTCCACTCGGCAAACCTGCAAGAAAGCGCCGCTCCCTGCTCAAAACACAGTGTTTCGGGAAACTCAACTGTCGTCAGTTGAGCTTGAGCAGTCCTAGGAAGACTGTGCCCAAAGAGCACCGCTTACACAGTGCTCTCCGGGTACAGACTGTCGTCAGAGGATTCAAACTTGCAGAAGTCCACTCATAAGAAACTGGCCAACTAACTGTTCAATACCCACGTTGTGTTGCACCACCGGTTTACATACCGTATCGTGCACTTAACCGTACAGCCTGCAGTGGACCAGCTGTGCAAATAATATTCCTTGCCATATTTTCTTCTTCTTTTTTTTGCTTTCTGTGTATTTTGGCTACAGAGCTGGGCAACAGCAGACCTTGCGCGGCGGCCAAAGGCCGGACAAGCATCAGTATTCTAGGCCTCATAACCAACTACGCAGTAAGCCAAGAGATATGCCGGTTCTATAATGGATCCATTCTCTCTGAGTCCTCATTCCAAGCTGAGTGTGCTGAGGACTTAATTAGTAGAGATCTCATTGCCTGGGTAGGCTCACCGGATGCAACAGGCATGGTGTCAGATACTGTTGGTACACAGGTTCACCAAGCTGATGGTCGCTATGTCATATGCGAAATACGTAAGTTGGATTCAAGCTCAGATATTTATGCTGCAATTGGTTGGTTGGTTGGATTTATTTAAAGTCGTACAACAAACAGGCATGTCTGCCTCCTTATATGAAGACGACTTCTGGCAGTAAAACATTTTAAAGAAAAGAGAGAAAAAAAAAGAAGAAGAGAAGATCAAGAATGTATACTGAGCATACAGCTAGCTGGAGACTGAGCATACAGCTAGCCCCGGTATGTACAGAGCATCAGGATTACTACATACTACTAGTACTATCTCAAGACAGGGAAGGGGGGTTGCTGTCATGCTACAGTAAGACAATACGCGTGCAACACACCCTTGAACTGGAGGGGGGGGGGGGACGTGATGTTTCTCGCATCAGGTGGAAGACTGTTCCAAGTGCGTGCAGCAGAAAGAGACACGGGATGAGTTCTGGATGGAAGCTGCAGCAGATGTTGTTGGGAGCCGCGCGTTCGGCCAGCCCTAGTCGGTGTGACGAAATCTCCAAATAATGAGCTGATCAGCGGCTGCTCCATGGTGGAATGTAGGCACCGGTAGACCAGCGAGCACACTGTCTCACGCAAGAGCTGGTGAACACGAAGCAGGTTGTGTTCCGCATACACGGGAGTCATACGGGTACGGGAGGTGAGGTTGTACACGGCTCGCAGGGCTAGGTTGCATAGGCGTTGAAGTCTCTCTTCATTAGCCTTGGAGAGAGAGCTAAAGAAAGCTGAGCATCCATAGCGGATCCTGGACTCTACCATGGACGTGTACGCCATTCGCTTCGACTGCAGAGAGAGACACTTCCAATTTCTCCACAGTGCTCCTATAACCTGTTTAGACGTTTTACAGATATGCGTAACGTGGCTATTCCAATTGACATTTGATGTAATCAGAATGTTTGATGTTTGTATAAATTCAAGGGGCAGTGTGGCAATGCATGTTTGCCGAGATTAATGTAACGCACCATAAGTATTGAACATGCTGTGCGTATGGCGGGAGGGTGGGGGGTATATGTATGGGTGTATGTGTGAGAGTGTGTGTATATGTGTGTGCGTGTGTGCATTGCCATCGGCAATGGGCACGTTCAAGGTTCAAGGTGTGTGTGTGTGCGTGTTTGTCTTCACTTACCCATACACATACACACACGGGCTTGCACACACACACACACACACACACACACACACACACACACACACACACACACACACACACACACACACACACACACACACACACACACACACACACACACACACACACACACACACACACACACAGACACACACATACAGACACACACACACACATACACACACACACACATACACACACACACATACACACACACACACACATACAGACACACACACACACACACACACACACATACAGACACACACATACAGACACACACATACATACACGGGCTTGCACATACACACACACAAGGGCATGCACACACATACACTTAAGCCTAGTTCACATTTGACGGAACGCTGACGGTACGGGACATAAGGGCTTGTCGGGAAGGCTTGTGTGAGCTGTAAAATCTTGTACGATTCGTACCACACGACAACTGCAGTTGTTGCGTCGTTCAACAGCGAACGGCGTCAATCATAAATCACGGCACGTGACGGGGTGACTTTTGGACCTAATTTCTTGTTTTCGCGACTTCTTTTCAACTATTTCTCCTTGAATGAAGCAGAATCAAGTTCATAATACCAGTTTCTCATGAACACCAAAAAAGTAGCTTCGAAAGGTGTGCCATTCAAATAGTAGCTCTAGGAAATGATAAAACAGTTCGTCTGTCACGCTCCTGAACTTTCCCTAAATACCATTACTGACATCAGATCTTATCTTGCTAAATTCAACTCAAGTCATGTTAGCCATTCTGCGAGTTATCATAGGAAGCGCAGTGTTCGAAATGCTAAAAATTTCCAAGTACAAATCGGGAGTAGTTGGTGCACGGCGCCGTCTCCAGTTTACTCTCAAAATGCAGTTGCTTTGTACGCTTGCATCCTCGTCTACGCCTGTCTACGGTATGAAAAGTTGGATCGATCCAACTCTTCCCGTCGCTTCCCGATCCGTACGGCAGTACGGGTGTGTTCCAGTTCCTGGTGTTCACATTGGACTCCGTCAGACAGTCCCGTCGATTCTTACGTCGCGTCCAGTCGCGCCCCGTCGAATGTGAACTAGGCTTTAGGGGCATGCACTCACATACACATGCGGGCATGCACGTCTTCTCACAAACACCCCACATCAGGATATGGCCCTTATGCACACCAGTTGAAGGTTCTCGAAGCTGTCTGTGTGTGTATCCATAAGCCTGATGTGTGCAAGCAAAAGGAACATGTGGTTGCACTGAAGGTATTTTCGTGACTCCACACCATCTGTAGTGTTCCTTATCAGAAAAATTCAAAACACTTCATTGAAAAGCGGCCCGTTTGGGCTGTCTGCCTTCTAGGTGAGAAAAAATGCAGATACACAAAAACACAAGAACTACGCCCCGGAGGGTGCACCCAGTGTGCTGACAGTGCTCAGCATCGCGGCGGCAGAGCGTAATACAGAACAGGACTATCAAAGCTTGTTTGCTGCGACTTCAAGTTGCCTGATGATTGCAAGAGCATGAAACTTGAAGTCGCAGCAAACAAGCCTTTGTTGTCCTTGCTGTTCTGTTTTGTAAAAATACAAGAATTAAAACTACCATAACACATGGATCGCAAAGCAATGAGAGAGAGAGAGAGAGAGAGAGAGAGAGACAGAGAGAGAGAGAGAGTAAAACACTGTATACTTGATGACAAAAATCCGTTCAGTCCCCTCGTAATACTGCTCTTGAGCCGGATCAGACCACGATCCGAGCTTCAGCAACAGCCAGTGCTAATGTACTAATATTATTCACTCACGTTATCAAGTATAAACTGTGTCAAATCGGTAGCCGCCATGTGGCATGTATCAGCACGTAGGCATTGTTTCTACCTCTCTTGGATATGTTATCTTGGTGCGATCGCCTTTTGGCTTCAGTTCCGTTTTTTCACTGATGATTGAAACTTGAAAATCGATTTCGGACATACATTCACATTAGGAAGTTGTTATGTTGTGTACTGATCTCTCCGCAAGTGAATAGATGCGGGGAAATTTACAATTTACCAGGCATACAGCTCTTTAGAGGGCACTGAACCGGGTATGGCTAGGCTCACAGCTTATGGTGGGTGGCAGTTTATTTGATTTTTGAAGAAGACTTTTAGCTTGCCGTATCTCTGTTGTCTTCACTCCGGTTGCAGCTGTTAACTGCTCCATCCCTCCCATTGCGAATGGCTTTGTCAACGTGTCTGAGATTCAATACCCAGATCGTGTTATATATTCCTGCAGGCAAGGTTATGGATTAGTGGGAGATGCCGATCCAATGTGCACGGAGCATGGAACTCTATCCTCAGTCCCCTATTGTAGTGGTGAGTTGCATACATATAATTATTTTAAGAGCACGCGGCAGGTTCTTAGCCTGTTCGACACTGAATTTTCTTCCCAAATGATTCTATTCACTTGTTATGTCGATGTTGGAAACAGCACCGTGCCAATATGGTCAACTCTTGAGTCCTGTTGAAAACCCCTTTTCTGTCAGATTTAGGTGAAGTTTTCCACGATTGAGGCAGATGAGCAAATATGTTCGTGTCCTAGAGAGCTTCAACAGGACCATTTTGTACTCGTTTCAGAGATAATCATTGCTGCACAGAGAAGGGTTAGAATCGATAAGTGCTTGGTCTCGAAACTTGAACTTCATCTGGTTCCTTGATCGGCCTTCAGTGAATTGTTGTCTTCATTCTGTGACTTACAACGCATTAATCTGTCGCTTCTGGATGCTGTGCAATCTGCTTCTCATAGAGCTGCTTGGCTCGAAATTGTTAACAGATGCGTTGACCTCATGCAATGAGTGATATGCGAACTGTCATTATTATTATTATTATTATTATTATTTGGAAAGGATTGGGAGAACTTCATATTAAAAGGATCAGTCGGGGAAGTGAACTGCCTGAAAAGAGAAAAAAACGCCAGACCCACCAGGACTCGAACCTGGGACCCTGCTTGTCATGAGCAATGCTTTAACCACTGAGCTATGGGACCGGGCTGAACCTAGAAGGCGCTGACAAGTTTTTCACCCCAAAGGCAGCTCACACCACGTGCCACACATACTGATGGCACTTGGGTCTTTTATATGGTGGCAAGTGAAAGTGTGTGTGTTACAGTGAGCGCTGCGTCCCACCCGCCTATGTGGATTCACAGGAAGTGTGAGTTACGAAGTCTGAAGAAAATGTTGAACGATCTCTGCTGAGATGACGACTACACCATAGCTCAGTGGTTAGAGCATCGCTAGCTACAAGCGAGGGTCCCTGGTTCGAGTCCTGGTGGTGACAGTCAATTTTTTCTTCAGACTTTTCCCGTTTGTCTCTTTCCCTCAAACTAGTGAAGATTATTATTATTATTATTATTCTGTGCACAGAAACGAAATGTCAGGCACCTTACATTCCAGACGGCTTCAAGGACAAGGATGTCATAGTTGTCACATTCACTGTGACCTACTCATGTATTCCCGGTCTGAAGGTTATCGGCGATGCCACGCCACGCTGCATGCTCAATGGAAGTCTCTCTTCGGTACCTCACTGCGCACGTAAGTGTGAATTGCAACAGAGCTTCATCTCCACCGCCTCTCTCTCTCTTTCTCTCTCTCTCTCCACCCCTCTCTCTCTCTCTCTCTCTCTCTCTCTCTCCCCACATTTGTATTTTTTCTCTTCTGTATGTCGTCTGGTTGGAATTCGTTGCCATTTTCTAATGTCCAGGATGGCAACTTGCAGCTGCTTCCTACTGTGGATAAGTATACTGGTACTTCCTCCGCGTCATCGAAATTGTCGCAGCTTGACTTTTGATATAAAACGGGGTATTTACTCTCCAGCACTCGTACCAGAGGCAAGGAATTGGACATAGGCGATAGCCATCAGTTTAGGGTGACGGCAAAGGTCTATTTTCTTGTTATTGGAAGCTGGAATTTTTGAACTAGACGCAATTTCTTCGCTGATGTCGCTGCGATGGTGATTTTGACTCGCTGAGATCAGTCAGGCGTTGCAGCCTGCACATTTCTCGTGCTGATTCCCATTCACTCAAGCCTCATCACTGTTTTACCGTCGCTGGGGTGAGAATGACTTCGTGGAACAAGTGGCAGCGCTTGGAGAAACATCGAGGGGTCAGCAAACTAAATGCCTGCAACAGCGATAAAATTTGTCGCTCTGGCTGAGACACTCAGTACATGATTGTACCTGCAAAAGCCGTGTAGACTCTACACGTAGTGCTAGTGATGCACGCGCAGGTGACGTACCATGGTAGACCAGTGATGCTGAAAAAGAGGGCGCGCTGGATGTGATAGTACACTTACCTGCATGAGCTGTGACCACACAGCTAAAGTAAATGGGCATGCCACGGCTAAAAAAGGTTCATTTCAGGATCGAGGTGATTCCGCCGCCGGTAATCAACTGACCTCGCAACGATCGTGTTTTCTTACTAGGCTTCGTTGGTGGTGAAGTAGAAATCATCCAGAGCTAGCAGACGACAAGCTCTTGTCCTGTGGAGAAAGTCAAAGCGTTTGAGATGATGCGCGAACAACATTCAACCTTCCTTGAAATATTTCGGAACGATATTTTCCGTCCATTGACATCAGCGACGACGAGAACTTCATCTCTGCATGAAAACTCTCAGTCCAACTGTCCTGGAACGTTACTCTAGTCTTCAGACTGTCATACTGTGTAATAAGTTTTGAATGGCTTAGCTTATGGAGTTGTCGGTAGCAAGTGACAAGTCACTAGTCAAACTGCGACAATTTCGATGACGCGGAGGAAGTATTTGTGTTTTACTTAAGGATGTTTACCATGTTGTGAATAGTTAAATACGTGTGTACCATTATGAACAGGAAGGCACATAATGCAAGGTCCTCCTCCAAATGCAAAAGTCGACCCTGCTTTTGTCCTTGTTCTTTTTCTCTATTGACCTCCTGCCCAGCCTTTAACTGCAGTTTACCAGCAATTATAAACGGCACGGCTAATGCTTCACTCTTGGAATATGGCCAAGTTGCCCAGTATTCGTGCAACAGCGGATACTTTCTGCTCGGCTCTTCAATAGTTACATGCAATGCTCATGGCACCAATAGCCCAATTCCCTCATGTCACTGTGAGTACTATGCGTGTGCATACTAACTACATTCATGACGCCTTGATTCAAATTCTAGCATCATCCGGTGGGTTTCAGAGACATTTTTCCTTTTAAATGTCCCATTTCTGTTATGGCATCACGGGTGCTGTGCGTGGTTCAGCAGCGTGTGCCATGATTGAGCGGCCTGTACAACACCAGCATGTCAGTACCCCCTTGTTGGTTGCATCACGGGAAGGTGAGCCAAGTTCTTAGTTCAACTTCTACGATGATAGCGCTTTTTTTAATTTTTTCTTTGTATCTTCGCATACCCAACTCGAAAATAATGGGACGACAACGGTACTGAGGCTAGGACAAACGTGACAACTGCTGAGCAGGGGCTGCATGAAGACGCAGCAGAGGTGGTTGGGCATTGATGGCTCTGCACACGTGAGGTCATAACGGCTAAAAACACGAACCAAGAACAACGGATAGAACGGTAATGGTGAGCAAGTTGAAATGGATTACACAAAGATGTATGGATGATCAGATATGGAAGACAGCAGCACGTTAATGCCACCAGTGGATGCTATGCCAGTTCTCCGGCTCACCTACGGTTTGGAACTGTGCGTGTCCTGCAGGATTTCGTGAAGATGGGCCGTGCATTGTGCATCGAAGACTGTTCGCACGATATGGAAAAGGTTTCCGGTCCAAATAATTGTGCTGTTGAGCAGATTCTCTGTGAAACCCTTTGAATTCCACACATTATAATGTATGCATTGACGTGAAACCACACTGACCATGCAACACAAGGTTCCAGTGAGGGCGTTCGATTATGCCCGTGAATCGATTCGCGTTATTCACATCACTCCATGTGAATAGGGTGAATGGATTCCGAACCGATTCCAGGGATCGTGACGTGAAAATCGAAGGACTTTAATGCATGCGAATGGATTCATGAATCAATTCAAGTGCATAATCGAACGCAGCCACTGTAGTTCCTTGGAGTTCTCCACCATCATACGAGCTTTCCACCTTTCCAGGCTTTTCACTCCTGGGCCATGTCGGAGGGGGTGCACATAGATTAGATTTCAAAAACGAAACCCAGCCAGGGACTAATGCCTAAGTGTAAGCAGCAGTTACAGTGTGTATGTTTGTCCGTTGCTTTGTACATGACTACAGCTTCAGCACTAACCGACTATACTGCTTGCGATTCCTCTGTAACGATAATATCACACAATAAACTGAGTTACGGTTCAGCAAACACACTATGCTTGATGTACAATGGAACTATTCTACCGGATTCGTCTTTTGGCAAAGGATGTGCGAGTAAGTACACCAATGAACAAAAGATTGGATGGAGAGGGCTGCGAACAGCAGATGGCAAGGTATTTGACACCGCCAGCATGGCACGTGACCTGAGCAGCGAGCTGTACGCCATATGCGAGATACGTAAGTTAGCCATTGATCTGTTTAGAATGCGTGTATCGGAATGTCGTGTATAAGCGTTATACTTGTCACCTGTAGACTTTAATGTCAGTGCTAGGCTACTACTCAAATCAGTCTTCTATTCAAATCAGGCTTCTATTCAAATCAAGCTTCTATTCAAATCAGGCTTCTATTCAAATCAGGCTTCTATTCAAATCAGGCTTCTATTCAAATCAGGCTTCTATTCAAATCAGGCTTTTATCCGAGGTACGTATCTCTATGTATGTCAATACTAAACCAGGCTTGTGCACTGACAGTGTATCTTAAAAAGTCAGTCTTCTATTTCACACAGGCTTCAATTCCACACAGTCTTCTATTCCACACAGGCTTCAATTTCACACAGGCTCCAATTCCACACAGGCTCCAATTCCACACAGGCTCCAATTCCACACAGGCTTCTATTCCACACAGGCTCCAATTCCACACAGGCTTCAATTCCACACAGGCTCCAATTCCACACAGGCTTCTATTCCACACAGGCTCCAATTCCACACAGGCTTCAATTCCACACAGGCTTCAATTCCACACAGGCTCCAATTCCACACAGGCTCCAATTCCACACAGGCTTCAATTCCACACAAGCTCCAATTCCACACAGGCTCCAATTCCACACAGGCTTCTATGCCACACAGGCTCCAATTCCACACAGGCTCCAATTCCACACAGGCTTCTATTCCACACAGGCTTCTATTCCACACAGGCTTCAATTCCACACAGGCTTCAATTCCACACAGGCTTCAATTCCACACAGGCTTCAATTCCACACAGGCTTTAATTCCATACAGGCTTCAATTCCACACAGGCTTTAATTCCACACAGGGTTTTACTAGTATGCAATAGAAGAAAAGAAGTGTTCCGATTCTACACTTGAAATGTTGAAGTCGAAAAGTGTGTGTTCTAGTTTCATGGTCTAGACACGTTGTCAGGTTTCCTACGATCAGGGCTTTTTGCCTTGACATTTCACGGATCAGCGCAGCGTGGATTTCCCTAGATTGCAGCTAAGCACGTCCCAATATATTGCCTCCAGTATAACGGGTGCTCATCCAGCAGAGTGAAACCAAGGAGGTGTTGGCTGACAGCTGAAAATTTTACCAGCAAGTATGCACTGGTGGACGAAACAAGGTGGGTCTCATAGTGCTTAAAGCTGCTCCGCACGTCAGCCAAACCGGGGCATCATGCATTGGGAGAAATCTCTGCCAACTATTACTACACCTTGCGGTAGATTTAAAATTTTCCCTTGTCTTTCGGCTGTCTGCAAAAAAAACGGTTCGTTTTCCTCGTTCTGCACCCAGATGTGAAATGCAATGTACCTGCTATTGACAACGGGCAGGCTAACCTCAGTGTAGTAGCTGTCACAAACTCTGTGACCTACTCCTGCCCACTCAGTCTGGTCATCGATGGTGATATGAACCCAACGTGCCAGGGCAATGGAAACCTAACATCAGTTCCTAGCTGTATAAGTAAGTCATGTTAGTATTGATCCTTTGAGCCTTTGAGTTTGAGGTTCTCCTCAGTACCTTCAAAATTTATCATGACAATATTCTTTTTGCCCTGTTAGTGGCCGTCCGTAAATATCGATGTTTTTTTAGAGACGATATTGGTGCTTCTCTCCCTTGACCCCCCCCCCCCTCCCCCCCAGAAGACGCACATGTTCATCTAGATCATGGAATCAATATTTTTGGATGCTCATTTTTTCCTTTTTTTGTCAATAATATGAACCCAAGATGGCAAGTATGCAGTATTTATATGGTCTAATTGAGAAGGAGAGCATTATGACTTTTTTGGTCGCCCTCGAGAATCAAATCCTTGTTCAGACAGTGAAGACTGGAAACTCTTGTGGAGTTCGTCCGTGTTTGTTTGCACTGCCCCTAGGTCTTGAAAAAGGTCTCCTGCAGGCATCGTTCGGCCGATTTCCACAATCAATAGCTCATTCGTTTGCTCTTGAAATTCGCCATATGCGTACAGCTTCCAATTTTTGATTTTGTTCTTGTGTCGCGAGTTTTAGCTCAGCGAACGGAAGCTGGTTTCACATTTCTTGTATAGCCATTTAGACGTCCGCGTGCAGGGATCGGCGAAACTTCAGATATTTACATCGATATTTTTCTGATGCTCGAAAAGACGCACATGGCTCAACCCCCCTCCCCCCCCCCCCCCCCCAGACGCACCAATATCGTCTCTAAAAAAACATCGATATTTACGGACGGCCCCTTACTGGAGTAATTGCAACAAAAATAGTCGTTGGTACCCTGGTGGAGGGGTTGTACCCTGAGGGAGGAGTGGTAGCCTGGGGAGGGCTGGTACCTTGGCAGAGGGGTGGTACCCTGGCAGAGGGGTAGTGCCTCTGGCAGAGGGGTGGTACCCTGGAGAGGGGTGGTACCCGGGGAGGGGTAGTACCCGGGGAGGGGTGGTACCCTGGAGAGGGGTGGTACCCTGGGGAGGGCTGGTACCTTGGCAGAGGGGTGGTACCCTGGCAGAGGGGCAGTGCCCCTGGCGGAGGGGTGGTACCCTGGAGAGGGGTGGTACCCTGGAGAGGGGTGGTACCCTGGAGAGGGGTGGTACCCTGGAGAGGGGTGGTACCCTGGGGAGGGATGGTACCTAGGGAGGAGTGGTACCATGGCCCCGTGGTACTACAGCCAGGCCTCGCTTACCCGGTCCTCTTTTATCCGGATCCCTCGCCATCCGGAAGAAAATATTTGGTTACAGATTTACAGCATAAGTGATGGATCCAACATAACCGGTGTTCGGTTATGCGGTTCCTTCGCCTATCCGGATACTTTTTGTGGAAAACAGATGTGTGCAGTTAAGCAAGGTCTGACTGTATACTGTTTTCGCGGAGACAGAAATGAAATCAACCCAATAAATAAAGCAGTTGCTCATTCAATACCCACACCATTCACACAAGTTAGGTATTCTTCTGAAGAAATGGCAATGAAAACGTTGTAGGATGCCTAACCTGTGTGAATGTTGAGTGTGTGGAATGCATAACCTGCTTTATGTATTGCTTTCATTTCACCCTGCCTTGATTATAATATTTCCTTTGTAGTCCAGCTCTCCTTGTGATGACGATTCACGATGATTGTCACATGAGAAGGACGTCAGGTTTTATTTCTATCCACAGTGGTTTTCTTGTGTCCTCGCAGCTTTAAATCAAATCTTTCCTCTTCTTTCTTTGTCTCTCAACCTCGTGTCCAGAGTTCGTCTGCACACCACCAGTAGTACTATTTAGTACTTCAAACGCTTCGGTGTTGGAATACCTTGGAGCGGCAAAATATTCATGTCAAAGTGGTTACTTTACCCGAGGGAATCCTATCGTTACATGCGATGGTTACAAAAACTTGAGTCCGACACCGTCATGTCACCGTAAGTACTGATATAACAACTCCGACTGGCCATCACATTATCACTTTCATTATCACTGCTGAATGTAGAAAGGAAAAGGACATATGGATAGGAGTTGAGAGTAACTGTCCACCATTGTAACTACAAACTGTATACAGTTAGAAAGTGCAACAACTAGGAGGCAACAACTATAAGAACTCATTTCGTGACTCATAACTCCGCTCTCCGACCTCGGATCGGAGAGCACAGCTGAATATATTTGAATGCCGGTGGACCTTTTGTTTGTCCGATTCGGCCAATGGACAGCATTGTTACACTAGGTTGCTCTTTGAAAAGTATGCACGATGTACACTTTTTTCTCAGAATAGTGCGAAAAAACATTGGTTTGCACCTGCACCCAGAATAGAGAGCGAAAATCTTTTCCACAAACAGTACTGTAGTTCAGCCACGCTGTCATGACAACGCTGACGGTGAAAATGCAAGCAAATCCTTTCGGATGCATGCTACACGGCACACGGGGCAAAATGTAAAGGTTGTGCACCAAGGCGGAAGAAAACTAAACCTTGGCCAAGGTGGAGGACTTTTGAAAATGGTGATATTATGCCGGATAAATTTGGATGTGTGAACAGTCGAAATGGCGTTCTAGACCTCGTCTTCGTCATGCTTGTTTCATTTCCGCCCGTTCACAGAGATTCGACAATCAAAAATATTGCAATGTTCATAATGTAAGTAGTGCTGCCGTGTGCCTCGTTTCCAGCTATTGCTTGAGTGTGATTTGGTGCTTCCACGACAACACTTGGCACATGACGAACTTTGATGGATCCTCTCCTCACGCGTGTAAGTGGGATCCCGTGTAGACCCGCGAAAACGATACAAACGGCAACCACCTGGCCTCGGGCCTCGGATCAGATTTGTTCGTGTAAACGCACAAAATGGAAAAGAAATGCGGGACTGAAAACGGAAAACTGGCCGTGCGTTGTCATGCCAATCCAGTTTAAGACTCGGATGGAGAGCCAAGGATTAGTTTACAGCAAAGGAAAGGACCACTAAACTATAAGTTGCTATTATGTCCACTCGCTCCGCCAGATACTACACAATCAGCTCATGTGATAACATTCCACGAAAACTGACCGATGGTAACAAAAAAACTACAAATAACAGCAAAGCGGCTCAAGCATGTCTTCGATGTTCAATTCAACAGCTTTCCAACTTCGAACGTTCGAAGTCATGGTAATTATCTAGGATGCGAAGGAGAGTGCAACCAGGAAAAGCACAAGCTACAGTCCATTCATCGGAAACTGGCCCGCTGGCTTTAGAAAGTCGGATTTGGGCCGAATTGAGGATCAAAAACCCACTTTAAATCTCAAAAATCTGGGTTTTGGATCTGCTTCTCCATACATTTTGCCATGGCATACCTGTCCTAATTTTGTAAAACCTGGCTGAATTTCTATTTCCCTGTTCTTGGACTTTTCTGGCCTCAAATGTGGCAAGGAATAAGTGCACGGGTCACACAATGCAGGATGTACTGTTGTTTTCACGCTATCTACAACTATGTGACAGAGACACCAACAAGTTAGGGTGCCAGTTTCCAATGAATGGACTGTAAGAGTCTCAGCGATGAAGGACATTGGCAAAAAGTTTTTCGAATGATCTTTCAAGTATTGTCGTCACCATGCGTGATTGCCAGCAAGAGCAAGTTTGTACAAGCATGTGTTTGTGTTATGTTTTGTTACCTTTATTTTACTTCACCATAGGTACAGGCATTGCTGCCTTCTTGCTCTGGATCATAAATGATGCCACAGCTCCTAGGCTATGATGAAAAATAAAATAGTAGTGTGTGTGTGTGTGTGTGTGTGTGTGTTTGTGTGTGTGTGTGTGTGTGTGTGTGTGTGTGTGTGTGTGTGTATGTGTGTGTGTGTGTGTGTGTGTTTGTGTGTGTGTGTGTGTGTGTGTGTGTGTGTGTGTGTGTGTGTGTGTGTGTGTGTGTGTGTGTGTGTGTGTGTGTGTGTGTGTGTGTGTGTGTGTGTGTGTGTGTGTGCACGGCTATGGTTGATAAGTGCAGTGATGTTTTCAACTTCATTCTCCCGAGTGTGTGTGTGTGCCGGTGCGATAATGATTCTGTATGATACTGTTTGTGTGCATGCCTTGCAGCTTTTACACCGACCAATTACCGTTACTGCGGTTCAATGACTAAGGATTCTATATCAATGTACGACCCCATTCAATTGGATTACCATTCAGCAGATCAACTATGCCGGCTGTATAAAGGATCGATCATTTCCAATAAATCTGTCAATGCTGGATGCACAATTGGCCTGTCAAGTACGACTATACAAGGCTGGTCAGGTACTCCTACAGATACAGGCACAGCTAATATTGTCAACGGGGTAGAGGTTCCGCTGGACCAGAAGTTCCCGGTTTTATGTGAGATACGTAAGTCCAGCAGAAATCTGAACATCGGTTTTGTTTTAATGCTATGCATGCAAAACAACAAACATTTTGCCTGCTGATTGCGAGAGCATGAGACTTGAAGCAGCAGCAAACACGCCTTGATTCTCCTTGTTGTTCTGTATTACGCTCTGCCTTCGCAGTGTTGAGCACTGTCAGCACACTGACTGGGTACGTCCTCTGCTTATGCTACGAATAAATAATTTGCGCAATCATACTTCAAAACATAGACGGTTAGATGGGTAGGTCTCAAGGTTTGCAAGAACATTTTCTTGTGACGATCATCAGTTGAAAAAAACATATATGTGTATATGAGTGGTCAAATTGTTTTATTCATAGCATTACTGAAAGTGTTATTTCCGCATAGATTTTATGTTTTTGGTTTGTTTTTTAAAGGTGGGAGAGGGGGGGGGGTTGTCAACTGACGACCGCTCTATCTAGTTGCAATTCACTCTTGGCGAATGCGCCGGATGAAAATTATTATATTATTGACTTCGAAATGCTGTGTTTTGTTTTACCCTTTTCGTCTAGCCTGTGTCTCTTGGCGAGAAGCATCAACAGCCGGTTCAGTACAGTGCCGATATCATGGTAAGTTCAATGTTTCTACTCATGTTGGCACACGAAGGCAGAACTTAATAGGATTTAAAAGATGAATTCTTTATAATTCTTTGTAATTCTCCAACCCCCCCCCCCCCCGTAAGAAACGCAATGGTTTGCACTAGTGAAGGAGGTGAAGTGCGTAGACACTGTCCATTATGATATTTGCGCGTCCGGTAAGTTTGAAGGACTTGCCCAAAACAAGCGCATGGAGAACACTTTCGGGAAACACAGAGCGGCCCTAAAGGCCTTATTCATATTTCATTTCGCGTACGGGAAAGCCATCGCGAGACGGTCGCGCGATGACTTTCCCGTACGCGAAATGAATTATGAATCGGCATTAACTGTAATGTCATCGTATGCTTCTTGCCTGAGTATAAGTTTGTGTGGCCAGATCAGGTACAGATTAGGTATTGTGCAAGGATTGCCTTAGCTTTGCTGTGTGCTTGAAACGCAGGATAGTTACAACAATGGCCTGGCCAGTTGATTCTGTTCTCTTTTGTCTCAGCGTTCACTTTTAAAATTAACTAACAGAATATAAAGTTGATTGTTCCAACTAGGAACACACGCTTCTTGCCGAACTTCTAAGTTCGTAACAGAAGATAAATATTATTCTAATTTCAAATTTGGACTTCAAGGAGAATTTCAAAGCATTAGGACATTAGAGGCACATTCTAGCTAACTGTAATAAAAAAGAATACAGACATCACTTAACACCATAACTCCGGATGTGGTTTGTAGTAGAATAGCCGTCTAACAAAAATTGCAATTCTCCAAGTCCACTGTCCTACTCACATGTACAGTGACCTTATTCAGGTTCTATGCTTCGTGCAGCCAGTGTTGCTATGGTTACTTGATTTCAAGGTGTGTCACCATGGTGCTGATTGTGCACTGTGTGCGTGTGTTATGTGCATAATCTCAGAACTGACTGGAGCTACACCTTGCACCGCATCTAAAAGCATTGCAAGAATCAGCATTGTTGGTCTCAAAGTCGACTACAACACAGCGGTCACCATGTGCTCATTTTATAAAGGAACAGTGCTCTCCGAGTCATCGTTCCAAGCTGGTTGCGCAACTGGACTGGCCACTCAGGAGTATGTAGCGTGGATAGGACCATACTTAAACGGACAGATTATGACTACCGAAGGTGTGCTGCGGCTCTTCACTGACAAGTTGTACGTTGTGTGCGAAATAGGTAAGTCGGTCTGCATTGATTAATCATTCGTTTTCAACATGTTGCAAGTTTATGACATGGTTTTAGTTAGGATTCTTGAAGGGTGGTGGTGATGGTGGTGGTGGTGGTGGTGGTGGTGGTGGTGGTGGTGGTGGTGGTGGTGGTGGTGGTGGTGGTGGTGGTGGTGGTGGTGGTGGTGGTGGTGGTGGTGGTGGTGGTGGTGGTGGTGGTGGTGGTGGTGGTGGTGGTGGTGGTGGTGGTGGTTATGGTGGTGGTGGTGGTGGTGGTGGTGGTGGTGGTGGGGGTGGTGGTGGTGGCGGTGGTGGTGGTGGTGTTGGTATAGATGTGGAGAACTCAACGTCCAGCCAAGTCTGACGGGAACCGCAATATCTTTTTTAATAGTTAGCACAATTACTATTGTGAAAAGAAGAAGGACAAAATGTTGCGAGCTATGACTACATCTCCACGAACGTAACCAGATCTTATACAGTCAGCGAGTGCGACAAATTGGCACAAAACTGACAAAGAGTCCTGAGACTTTCGGCAACCTGACACCTAGCTCCAGCACTTCTCCAGGGTGCAAACCAACAACCTTCCAACTTGGAAGGCTCAGGTTCGGAAAGGTCCAAGAGGGAAAGGAAAGCGCAACGAAGAAGAGCACGAGGTACGCATCACGGCAACAAAGAATGCCGAAAGTTAATGGATGATGACGAAACTAGTAAGACCATTGGACACACTGGCCTTATTACAACTCGCCAAAGCAAAGCAACAGACCACCCAACTTGGGAGGCTCAAGTTTATGTAATAAACGTAGACTTTCAAGTCACAGAGATGCACACACAGACATAGATGCACATAGTGATGGCAGACAAAGTAGGGGAGGCGGGGCAAGAGCAGCGAAAACGAACAGGAGCCTCGGTTTTAGCGCTGCTCATGCGAGCCAAAAATTAGCATCTCCTCTCGTTTGGTCCTGGGAATTCAAATAAATAAAACAAACAAACAAACTCCAACACACACAGATCACCACTGGGAAAAAGAGTTCAAGTATTCCTGTAATTGAAATGTCGAGCGTGTTATCTCTCCAACACAACATTGTAGCCTTTCAGTTGCATTGGAAGCGGAGCTCTTTGCCTTTTTCCCAGATAGTTCGATCGTGGAAATCCGTCAAATTTCGAGTGAGTGACAAACATTTCAGTTTATCGACGGTATACCGTCGATATTTGAGCTCCACCACCTTGTCTATAGACCTTATTCGATAAACGTCACAATCACGTGAACCGGGGTCCCGGGGTCCCGGGAACCAGGGAGTGGCAAGAGACCTGCACTCAGTGCACAGTGGACTCGGCGTGGGAACATAGGAGTAAATAAATACCGGTATTTTACTACTCCGTTGTACGAACTGAGCCTTTCTTGCCACTCGTTTCATGCACGCGTGCCCCAGCTTACGACAAATCCCTGGAGGCGAGTCCAAAAATCACGTTATCGAATAAGGTCTATAGCTAGATGATGAACTTAGGGGTCGTCGCAAAAGTTTTTTGTCGTCCCTGAAACGAACATGATTCATTTGGGGGGGGGGGGGGGAGGGGTGCGAGCCAAAATCGCAAGTTGACCGACACTGTACATATGACATGTACATGAATGTGATTTTCGTCGTTCAGCATAGCAAGCTGTGTTCGTTTCAGAGGGGGGGGGGGGAGGGAGGGGTCCAAGTACGAAATGAACGATGTTCGTTTCAGGGACGACAGAAAACTTTTGCGACGACCCCTTAGAGGAGCCTGGCTATACACTATCACACAGCAGCAGCAGAATCACCTAACAACTTCTACTGCATGCCAGAGCCAGCAAACACACCCATGCCACCTTTCTCCCTGTCACAGACAGATTGACTGACTGGCTGACAGACAGACAGACAGACAGACAGACAGACACGAACACACTCTGTCATACAGATGGACACACAGGCGACAGACGAACACACAGGCAGACAAACGGACACACCACAGACAGACAGACAGAGAGGGGAGAACTGCTGGCGGTAGGTAAAACGAAAGAATCCGTTGTCCACATGGTGGGATCTAGACAATGTAAATAGACTTGAATAGACAACCATTGCATAAAATGACATATTTCGTGTTACATGTTGTGATTGTCTTCGTTATCATTCTGTGTGCAGCTGAGGATTGTAGTGTGCCCACCATTGATAACGGCGCTACTGACAGAACAGGGGTGGTCGGGGCAACGGAAGCTGTGGCCTTTTCATGCCATAAAGGTTTCAGGCTTGTGGGTGATGCCAGACCGACTTGCACACTTGGAGGTAAACTGACATCTGTGCCTCGCTGTGAAGGTAAGAGAGAATAGAGAACTGATTTTGAATGGGAGCAAGATCAGTCTTGTGGGCTCGCCTCACCAGCAAAGGCTTGCTTTGCAACCCCTACTCTCCCTGCTGTTTTGTTCTTGTATACCGTAATTTCTCTGATAAAAGCCCAGGTCTCCAATAATGACCCGGGGTGAGGGTGGTTTGAAATAATAATAGCACAGTCTCTAATAGTAGTGCGGGTCCCAATTGGAGTATGCAACAAGTATATTGACTGCATGTAAAACAGCAATACAACATGCCAAGAACATATTTGTAAGGAAGTTTTCGGTCTACAGCTTCCTTCTTGGCGCCAATGCTATTGTGACACATCTGTTTTGACAATATTCCTGAGTTTAGGCTTGATCTGGTCAGTTTATGCCTGTATAGATTGGAGTTGGCTTGATAGTTGACAATTGAAAAAAAATAAGAGCCCATTATTATAGCCCAGTCTCTAATAGTAGCGCGGGTATAGCTGTCACTGACAAAATAAGAACCCCGGGCTATTATTAGAGAAGATACTGTTGTTTTCTGTTGTCTGCTCCCCTTCTGAGTATGGTGTGTAGTTAGTAAAAATGAAAGAAAAAAGTACACATCTGATTGTCATGAAAAAATGTCGCAAAATTCTTCAATAGGCTGTCGAAGTCTGACGTCACGGAGTCTTGACAACGAGTAGTACTTGGCCAAGCAGTGACAAACCAACGGTCGCGTCACCTGAACTTGTGTTTCCAGTGGCAGCCGCGTGCAGTGAACACAGTTACAGCATGATTTTGACTGAGGAGTGCGTGAGCTAGACTATTTATTTCAAACACACTGCTACATGTCGCCGAGTTTGTAGTTTTCGCTTTTTGGAGAAGGAGAAGCCGTAGCTGATTTTTTGCTTGGCCACTGCTGTGCCTGTACTGTCGTTCGGCTTTACATTTAGTCGCCGGCCAAGAAGCAATGATGGATGTCTGTGTTACTTCTATCACAGCGATCGCTAATTTCTTTTAGTTCTGAGACCAACCAACTCTTGGCCGGTTTCCTTGGCCAGCGGCAAGCGAAAATCAGAACTCCTATCTCTCAGGCGCTGGTGAACACTCAGCAGGAAAACACTGCACGGTGGCTTGAGAGCGAAGGATAAATTTTTTGAAGTAAAACAAAACTGGACGTCGCGATCTTGCACCAGCGCGCCCCAGTTAAAGTGATGCCATGACCGTTGGAAATACGACAAGTGCAAGTGACGCGACTTTTGTTTTTCATCGCTTTCCTAACTTGTAGCTGAGGTTGATTTTGAAAACGGAAATGATTGAAGCATTTATTTACAGGCAGAATGCTGATAATTCGAAAATGTCTTTATTCGAATATCTCGCTTAATTGGAAGTTTTTTTCGAGGACGGACTTCTATCTATACGATTCCCACTAAACATTATTTTTGACAATTCGAATCTTTTTTCTTCTTTTTCTTTTACTATGTTCACATAACCAGCTCGAAAAGAATAAGGAAAGACAATGGTACAGAGACTAGGACAAACTGACAACTACAGTCCATTTCAAAACTATAGACGCGTACCTAGGCAAAAACCGTTATGCCAGCATCTATACCACATAAAATCTGTGATCACTTTGTGCATAAATTTTTCCAAATTGGGCGTCTGTTATCCAATCCTTTAGAAACTATACGAGAGTAATTGTGGAGCGATCCTGAGCAATATACCGAAAACTATTCTCAAAACGTTCCAGCCCAATTTGAAATATTTCAAAAACCCTACGCGTCTATAGTTTTGAAATGCACTGTAATGAGCAGGCGCTGCACCGAGACGCAGCAGTGATGGTGGGGCATTGATGACTCTGCCGACCTGAGGTCTCGGCGTCACGTTAGCTTGGCATATCCGGTTAATTAGAAGTTCCAGCAAATCCACTTCCATGGAAAACGTGTGGGATATTTGCTGATACAAGTAGTAGGATGTTGGCAAAGTATAATTCAATATTACTGTATGCTATACAAGTCATTTCAGTATGCATGTACAGATTGTACTGACCAGTGAAGTGCGTATGAAATCTGTGTGCCGAGCTCTATAGCGCAACGCTGCGTAAAAATGCTCTCATTTTGACATATTACATTGTGTTGCGGGTGCATGGTTGAATATCGAGAATGATTACACGTTTTCCCTGGCATTTTAGGGTTTAAATTGTCGGGGTCCACCTGTATTCAAGTTTCCATGAGATATAATAATATTATACTGTCTCATCTCTGTTTCTTAAAGGACAAGCATAATCCATATTGTGTGGAGATCCTCTTCATGATCATCTTGGGTGAACAGGTTTTTTCCCCTTCTTCTCTATAATATTGTGTGCCCAGCCTTCAATTGCAGCGCACCACAAATAAAGTTTGGTACTGCCAATGTATCAGTCACTCAAGAGGGTGATTCCTTTCACTACACATGTCAGAAGGGTTACTTTCTGTTTGGAAAGTCTGAACGTGCGAGTACATGTACAAAAACAGGTGTTTTGAACACACCGGCATGCCAGCGTAAGTACAATGACATTCGAAGCCTTCATGATTACTTTTAAGTTTAAACGCACCCGACACTAGGATTAGTGTGAGCGTGTGCGTGATTGTGTGTGTGTGTGTGTGTGTGTGTGTGTGTGTGTGTGTGTGTGTGTGTGTGCGTGTGTGTGTGTGTGTGTGTGTGTGTGTGTGTGTGTGCTGCTTACGTGTGTGTGTGTGTGTGTCCCTTTGTGCTTGAAGGGGACGGTTGTACTTTTTTTGCTCTGACCTTTTCGAGTTCAGCCTTCTCCCACTTGGCCACGGGGTGGCTCTGGACCTACCAGAGTCGCCCCTGGCGTGTTCCTGAAATTTCTGAGGCGAGGGTTTCACGACGCGGTCGCCAGGGCGGTGTTTTTCCGTCACGACTGTTGTCGTCCTCGTCTCACCATTCGCGGCGGTGTAGCTGACCCCCGAATGGTTTCCAACTGTAAAGCTCAGAGAGTGCTGTCAGAGAGGAAGAGGAGAAACAGGCTGCGGTCATTGGCCTTTGGGTCTTGGAACGTTCGAACCTTGGTGAACGATGACGGACCCGTCGAGACGGCAAGAAGAAGACGTTTTCAAAATTCAAAAATTCGAATCTGTCGTGGAGGACAAGAAGATTGACTTGGTGATCCGTGAGCTGTCCAGAGTTGATATAGAGATGGCTGGACTGCAGGAAACGAAGTGGTTCGGCGGGGATTCCTTTAGTGTTGGTGATGCCACCGTGCTCGCGTCTGGTCGCCCTGTGCCTGCCGAAAATTTTCGTCGCTCCGAGGGAGTTGCACTGGTCCTACGACGTAGGGCTAAACAAGCGTTCGAGTGTGGAGGTTGCCAGTGGAAAGCTTTCTCATCATGCATTGTCACAGCCCGGCTTAATTTCGGCAATGACAACTCTCCTTCTTGGATGACGGTAATGTCCTGTTACGCTCCAACATTCAGGTCGGCTCAAATCGACAAGGACGAGTTCTTGGCTCAGCTTGAAGCTGCACTGGACGCTATCAATCTTCTGGATGATGTCATTGTCCTGGGTGACTTTAATGCACGTGTAGTTTCTGGTCCACAGCAAATGGAGATGTGGCAGG
The DNA here is from genome assembly GCF_964019385.1 of Sycon ciliatum. Classification (NCBI taxonomy): domain Eukaryota; kingdom Metazoa; phylum Porifera; class Calcarea; order Leucosolenida; family Sycettidae; genus Sycon; species Sycon ciliatum. The sequence continues at coordinate 1,292,219 of NC_088653.1, read as the reverse complement.
GAGTACATGGATCGCATGGTGTGGTAGAAGTGAATGAAGCTGGCCATAGCCTTCTTGCTTTCTTGGCCTGTCAACAGCTGACTGTCTGTAACACACAGTTTCCCAAGAAGCGCATCCACATGTACACCTGGCAACACCCTGGTTCACAGAGATGGCACTGCATAGACTACGTAATTGTTCGGCAGCGATATCGTAAACGTTGCATGGATTGTCAAGTGATGCGTACGGCAGCGTGTAGCACTGACCACCGCTTGATCCGCATGAAGTATCGATTGCCTGATATTGCACAGCAGCGCTATCACCGTGACTCGCATCCAGGCCTCGGAGATTTGCTGTTCATCGGTTTAACCGGTTGCCATTTATGAGTGAGGAGGAGGCTGAGGGTGTGTCTGCATTGCGTGCTGGGTACTGTGCTGGTCTTGAGTCTCTACTGGCTGATACATATGATAGTGCCTCATCCGTGGACTGTAAGTAGAGTGCTGTGAAGTCGGCTGTCGTCGATGTGGCTGGGGAGGTGGTTGGCCGAGACAAGCGGCGTGTACCGGACTGGTTTCGTGATAGTGCCCCGACACTGGAGCCCCTACTAGCAACCCGTAATCGGCTATACGACCTGTGGCTCAGAACTGGCCATCAGAATGATCACAGGGCTTTCAAGGAGGCTCGTGGCCAGGCTCGAGCTGGTATACGGCGGGCAAAGACCACCTGGTTAATGGAAAAAGCGGTGGTGGTGCAGCGGGGACGTTTCAGCGGCAAATATGTGTGGTCTGCCATCCGAGATATGCAGCGCTGTTTTGGTTGGCTAAAGCCAATATCTGTACAGGCTATCCGCGACACTCGGGGAGACGTCTGTGGATCTGTGCAAGAGCAGAGGGACACATGGCACGGGCACTTCTCAGGTGTTTTGAATGTCTGCAGTACTTACGATGCAGAGGTATTCCAGCAAATCCCCCAGCGGGAGATCATGCACTCGCTAACGCAGCCACCGTCGGGAGAGGAGTTGACCCATGCCCTGAGACATCTGAAGAACGGCAAGGCTGGTGGCATGTCGCAGATCGTGCCTGAACTGTTGAAGGCTGGTGTGCCCGTCCTCCACCCACTCCTTCTGGACCTGCTTCAATCTGTCTGGTCGGAGGGTTACGTACCGCAGGACTGGCGTGATGCAGTGCTCATCCCCATACCTAAGAAGGGTGACCTTTCTCGCTGCGACAACTGGCGAGGAATTGCGTTGCTGGAGGTTGTGGGGAAGCTAGTTGCTAGGGTCGTGCAGAATCGGCTGCAAGTGCTCGCTGAGGATTAGCTACCGGAGTCGCAGTGTGGGTTCCGGCAAAACCGTGGTTGTGCTGATCTTCTCTGTCCGCCAACTGGTAGAGAAATCATATGAGCATAGATCGAAGCTGTTTTGCGACTTTGTGGACCTCCGCAAAGCATACGACTCTGTGCCTCGTGAGGCTCTGTGGCAGGCATTGCTTCGGCTCAGTGTCCCCCCTCAGGCTGTGGCTCTCGTGAAGTCGTTCCATACGGACATGTTGGCGTCTGTTCGTGTTGCTGGTGGTTGTACCGATCCGATCTCTGTACAAAATGGTTTACGGCAGGGGTGTGTCATGGCTCCTGTGCTGTTCAACCTGTATTTCGGATTGGTGATGGAGCGGTGGAGGTCTGTTCTCAGGGAGCGCGGCATCGAGTCTGGTGTGGATTTCAGCTTCTTGATTAATGGACAGTGGTTTCCCCGTGCAGCTGGGCGACGACGACAGTCTCAGACTGGTCATGCTGATGATTTTGAGTTTGCCGATGACGCCGTCCTACTCGCAACAACTCGTGCTGCAGCCGACCTGTCCCTGTCCGCCTTCTGCGATGTGGCATCCAGCTTTGGCCTCACGGTCAGCATGACGAAGACTAAGCTACTGGTCGCGGGCTATGGAGTCACTGCCGCTGATTATTCCGATCTGGCAGTTGGCAATGAAAGGGTTGAAGCTGTTACCTCCTTCCCCTATCTTGGATCTGTTATAACTCCGGATTCGCGAGCTCATGCCGATGTCCAGAGCCGCCTTGCGAAGGGTGCCAGGGCCTTTGGCTGTCTTCGGCGGATTTTACATGATCAGAGCCTGAACCTGCCTACTCGACGGCATTTGTATGTGGTATGTGTTCTCACCACGGTTTTGTATGGCTCGGAGTGTTGGATCCCAGTGAAGTCGGACTTGGACAAGCTGGACAGGTTCCATCACGCCAACCTACGGTCAATCCTTGGCATTTCGCGCGGCTGCCAGTGGGAGCAGCACATTACATCGGAGCAACTACGCACACAGTGGCGTGACCCTACTCCACTGTCGTGCATGGTACAGCGCAGACGCTTGGAGTGGATTGGGCACCTAGCTCGGCTTGATAACAATCGGTTACCCAAGCAGTTGCTCTTAGCTCATCTGCCACGAACCCACCCGTTTTGCGGCCCCCGACATCGCTGGAAGGACGTTGTCCAGGCTGATCTGACTGTGGCCGGTGTGCACAATTGGTTCCAATCAGCCAACGATCGCGGAGAGTGGCGTGACATAGTGTCGGCAGCAGCGGGGAAGAAGAAGCCTGCCCCGAAGACGATTGTGTGCCACGTTTGCGGCCGCCTGTTTCGTCGGCGCGCCGACATGGCCCGGCACAAGTGCACAGCAGTCCAACAGCTCCCCGTATCACAGCAGCCTGGGTCGGTGCAGTGTCCTGCCTGCAGTAGATGGCTCCGGAGCAGGGGTGGGCTTGCAGTGCATAAGTGCCTAGGGAGTGACAACTGTGACGACCGACCGCCTTTTGATGCTCCTCCTGTTGCCGAGGTCCCGGTGTGTACTGCCTGCCAGCGTACTTTCAAGTCTACTGCTGGCCTCAAGCGCCATCGCTGTGGACCCCGCCCGAAGCACCCTACAGTGACTGATCGCCAGCACCTTGAACATCATTGCCGAGTCTGTAGTCAACGCCAATTTCGGAGGCGACAGGACCTGCAGCGCCATTTGAAGCACTGCCTACCTCTCCCCTAACCTCTCTGACAGTACCTCCCTTTGGGGAGCGGCGTGGCCATTTCTGGCAGCTGTCAATAGTAGTAGTAGTAGTGTGTGTGCGTGTGCGTGTGTGTGTGTGTGTGTGTTCAGGGTTAAAGGTAAAAGGTGGTCGCGTATGTGTGTGTGTGTATGTGTGTGTATATGTGTGTGTGTGTGCTTGATTTGTGTGTGTGTGTGTGCCTGATTGTGTGTGTACGTGTGTGTTCAAGGTGCAAGGTTCAAGGCGTACGCGTATGTGTGTGTGTGTGTGTGTGTGTGTGTGTGTGTGTGTGTGTGTGCGTGTGTGTGTGTGTGTGTTTGGAGTTGCGTTCGCAGTAAGCATGCAAGACAATGGCTGTGGGAATTTTGTTGTATTTTGTTCACGGCTGCAGCTGATGTACCCAGCAACTACCGCTATTGCAGCTCGTCTGTAACCATGATATCTGACACTAAGTTTACCTTCAACAGAGCAGAAGAATTGTGCAGGATCTATAATGGAGTGATCCTCTCGGGTCGCTCGGCCCAAGTTGGGTGTTGGTGGGGACTTGCATCTGCGAGTATGCAAGCATGGAAAGGATTGCCAATGGGAGATAACACAGCATTTGATATGCACGGTGCAAAACACAACTTGGATGCTGAGCTGCACGCCATTTGCGAAATACGTAAGTCATCAGTCAATCAAAATGGAAAGGAACATACGGATACATGTTAAGCGTAATTGTCCACTGATCTGTAACTATAATTAGTGAGAAAGTGTGACAACTAGGCACGATACCGACAGAGTACCGAGACATTGTGTCCATATGTCCCTTTCTTATCTGCACTTACTCTTGGCTCATCATCCGAGTTTCGAATCAATCAATCCGTTTAGAATACAACGAGAAACCGGGTTAAATTTAATCAATCAATCCGTGTAACACTGAACTGGGCACATTTCGTTTGTAAGAAGGTCCATGCAAATTCATCATGATGGGAGGAGATCTGGTCAGACCACAATAACTAAATTAGGTTTTGTTAAATTATTGCTCCCATTGGGAACAACGGGCAGATAAAGGCTAATTAACTTAGTGTAGGGGTCAACTCTATGGATCTCCTTCAGTCCAGAATCGTTATTCTCGCATGTCACTTGATTGTCGCCTTGGAGTCAACCAGTGACAGATCAAACTGCTCGGGCTGGAAAGTGCAGTGCTGCCTGCTCAAAGGTGATGGAACTGGATCCACTGCTCATCGTCAAGTGACTACCCGCCGTCAAGTTGTTGTTGCTAACTGGTATTTTACTTCACCAACTGCACAGGCATAATTGCCTGCTCGCCGACCCATAGGTACGGTTCTCACAGAAAGATGAAAAGTGATTCCAAGTCGATTGGCTTGTGAACTTGGTGCGTGTTTCATAAATACAAGAACACCGGAACTGAGAGGTGAGTTATTTACATGATTATGTGGTGTGTGCATGCATGCGTGCTCTTTGGCTTGGGTGCACACGGGAACAACGTTCCAGTCACTCATATTCGGCCGGCACCGTTGTTCTTCCAGCCCTTGCCGCTTTTCGTGGTGCGGACTGGATTCCGCGGTACTGCCCTCGTGCTCGTGCAGGAACCTGTACGTCATCCTATCTCCCTAAGTTGTTCCAAGCATGCACGCAAATGCAAGTAAATTGACCCGATCTTTCGCTGCTGCTGACAATGCCCAGGTTAGGCGTTCGTGACTCCAAAGGGCGCATACAAAATGGATGTTTGTCAATAGGCTGATAGGTGGTGACGGCCAACTGACAACTGTTCCATTTTTTGATCGCATTGAATTATCCGCCTCCTAGTCTCCACATCAGACTTCTCATCAGGAGTGATAAGAGCCCCACCCCGGATATTTGAATTTTTTTATTCTGCCGGGACTCCAAACAATAGAAAAGCACGGGTGTTGGACGATGTGGCAAAGTTCCCCTCGCATGAGATTGTTGCTCGACTAGGTATCTGTACAGGTTGCCATGGTTTCATATCTAGGTATCTGTACAAGTTGCCATGGTTTCATATCGTTACAAAAACATGCCCTTTTCTATACCTGTGTGTTCAGCCTGTATTTCCCAGCGCCGTGCTGATAAGGATTCTAAATTAAAGACTGGTAACGTCACTTGCCCATACAATGGTAAGTCAAGCTGTAGCTTGACCGTATTGTCAAGTATGGTATTTGTCTCCTCATCAACTCATAACAGTAGACATTCTTTTGCTGAGATTTATCTTGCACCTATCATTGTCCGGATCAAGTTAAAGATAAAAGATCAATATTATACGAATTATTGGTGAACGATTAAAATCAGTGTATAATACAATCAGGCTGACACAAACTGACGTCACAAAACCATCTTCTTTGTCCATCACCACCTTCTCTTTTTTGTGACATCTCAATGAAGCCTTCGTGAAATGACACTTCAGGTGGTTATGTTCATTGAAATAACAAAACTATTTTAGGGTTCTGTTGGATACCGTGTTTGCTGTGTGTGTGGTGGTGTCATGGCAATAGTTGTTTGCTGCGGTTGTGTTTTTTACTTGATTGCAGAACTGGTTGGCAATATACCTTGCCCTTCATCCCAGACCGTGGTAAAGAGAAGCATGCTTGGCCTCCTGTTCAATTACCACGAGGCGAGAGAGTTCTGCAGATACTACAGGGGAATGGTTATTTCTGAAGCGTCGTTCCTCGCAGGATGTTCGGGAGGCCTGGTAAACAAGGATCTCATTGCGGCCAGAGGGGAGCCACTCCCCGCTGGGAACGTCTACAGGATCCGCGCCACTAACAACGGTGTACAAAAACTTTCAGCCCGTCTGTACGCTCTCTGTGAATTCCGTAAGTTACTGTTCAACTTGACTCGAAGCTGTTATAATATAAGTACTCCTGTTATAATATAAGTACTCCTGTTAGAAAGGAACTCCTAGTACAGAGTCAGTATGCTTATAGTCTGTTTCAAAAAGATTTACAATCAGGTTTGGGTCTTAAAAAGTATGAAGATAAGGGAAATTTGGACAACAAAGTACATAGAATGGCTTGTTAGGACACGGCAAATTGTTCTGTGAAGGTTTCGGAACAATTGGATCAGCCGTTAAGGAATTAGAATTTCGGCCAGGTTTCCGGCCTTTTCCCATGGTTTACAATTTGCCCAGGAAGCCAGTATCGATTTTTTATCAAAACCCACGATTTATCCCTTCCTTTTTGGCCTTGTGGTTATGAATGCTGTCTGCTGATCATGAAGTTAGTTGTGAGTTCGAATCCCAACCTATCCTCAAGTCAAACTTTTTTTCTTCATTGTTTTGGTGATCAAGCTGGTACGAGACAAAGAAGATGGCTGCACCAAACGACTTGTTGTTGTTGGAGCTCGCGCTTCCTGCCGAACTGACTGACACTTGACTGGCTCACGCCATGTGAACACACCCACAACACTGCAATGGTGTGAGTGAATATGGAAGTCATCGCGCTGTAGCTTTTTGAGATTTATTCTAGTATTTCAAGATCGCCAATTTATTTGAATTGAGCAGTCAACGCCGCCTTCTATCAGCGTTCACAAGCGTCTACTTTCTCAAAATGTCGTCGAGGTCACACGGATAGTTTTGCCAAGTCATGACCTTGGGAATGAGTCCGTGTCGATGTCGTTTTCGTCACACGGTGAGTAAATTGCATCGCAGCTCAAAGAAACTATTTTGGTCACAAAACGAATTGGGACCCATGCCGCTCGTCAACATTTACAACACTTTCGTTTCGACATGTCCCCTCTGACTCCATTATCGATACGAGGAAGAACTCGTTTGTTGTAAACCAGACGACAGACGTACATGACTGTATCAACGTGAGTGAGTTGTCATTTTTCCTGCTTTCGCGCGGAATATTTCTTCGAGTTCACAGTGAGTTTTTCCAGGCAGCGCTCGAGTGCTCATACGGTAAGATGCCAAACTCCGCGGGCGATCGCCAGGATTGCAAATCTTTTTGAAACGGACTGTAGGGTCTGCAAAAGTGCTCAATACCTGATTCCGGCAGAGCTGCGTACACAAAGGCACACAATGAAAACCTTGGCAAATTCCGTTGTGACGCAGAGTCTCATGGCTGAACCAAATCATCGGATATCGTTTGTGCAGTGTACATAGTAGTAATATATCTACTTCTGTAGCACTAGCATGATAAGACTGTGCATGCTCTTGTTCAGGGATTTCCCCCAATTTACTGGTGCTTCCTGGATGTTTGTGTGCTGGGGGATCAGGACAGAACAGAGCCGACACTACCGAGGCATCCTTTGAGCATCCTTCTGCGCAGGTCTGGAGTAGAAATATTATGACTTTTGCCCCTCTGAGATTTGAGCATGACCGGTAAGAATTGTTCTCCATTGTCAACTCACCGGCGTGTTCATTTCGTCGGAACTCGGTCTCCGGACCTGGTGGGAAGGCAGAAATGCCTGTTCACTCGGTGAAGCAAAATAAAATGAACAAACAAACTCCGCGGGGTCCTTCTGTTATAGCTGCATGGGGTAATAGTGTTTGGCAGAGTCTACACATTCCTATCAAAGTACACCACAGCAGAGGTTACTTATTGAAAACTATCAGGGCAATTGTGTTTGACTGAAAGGTTATGGTCCACCACACATGTCAGCCATTATTGAGTTCGGTAAACGGAGCTACTACCTACTTCACATCAAAGGGAAATATCTAATGTTTGGGGCGCGTTCGAATTGTCACTCTTTGACTTTTCGTGGAGTTTCGTTTTTCTGAAGAGGTGGCCTTATTGGCCTCTTCAGAAAAACGAAGCTCCTCGAAACTCCTCAATACTCCAGAACCTCATCCGATGAGAGAGGTGGATTACTTCCGAAGAGTTTGGAATGGCTACTTCACGTAGTACGTGGAGATGGTCGATCTGATCGGACGTCATTATCGCCATGACAATTCCACTGAAAGAAAACTCTAAACTGGTAGAAACCGTTCTAATGTGACACTTCAACAGATCTCTTTTAAAAATTTGTCCAAACAGTTGATGAAGACAACTCGAACACCCCCTTAGCATACGCACCACATCGCTAGATGTACTTCTTGAAGAAATGAAGAAAATCTATCCGGGCGAATTTCGGAAAAGCTCGCAGAGTTTGTTTGTTTCTTAATTTTTACTTCGCCAAGTAAACACGCATTTCTGCCTTCTCACCATGTCAGGGGACCTAGTCCCGACAAATTGATGAAGAGTATTCAGAAGAGTAAATGAAAATATATGTATAGTAAAGAAAAAAAGGACCAAGGAACTACAAGTTACGCTATAATGTCCACTAACACCACCAGTTACTAAACAATCAGATTATGCAATAACATTGCACGACACTGACCGACTGTACTGACGTTCTACTAGTGAAGAGAGCGAGACAAAGAGGAAAGAAACGAGTACATTATGGAAGAGAGAGAGAGAGAGAGGTCGAATGAGGGCAAATGCAAGAGAAAGGTCATGGGTAGCTATGGCAAATATGGGCGCGCAAGTAGCTACCCAGGCCAATGGAACGAAAGGTGAGTACGAATTTATACGGGGTGTATTCAGACCAGCTTGGGAAAAGTAGATTGTTTGGGAGGACGCACCTAACAATTATTGTTCAGACCCAGACTGTACTGTGCCTGCCCTTGCCAATGGCACTGCTGACAAATCAGTGGTCCGGTTCCAGGACACTGTGGCCTATTCTTGCCAAGAAAGGTTTAGGTTGGTTGGTGATGCGACACCTAGCTGCTCAGTTGGAGGAAACCTCACGTCAGTACCACCAACATGTGAAGGTGAGTTCAGTAAAATTCTAAACAAAAATTGATAAAGTTAAATTATCACGCCCGTTCCGGAAGGGAATTCATGACGTCTACTGACACCCGATAAACCCTAGCGGCAGATGCAGCGCCTGGGTGGGGATGAGGGGAAAAGCCTCACAAGCACTGGCACAAATGCCGAGAAACCCCATTACCTGAATCCATGTACACCTTGCGCCTGGCCACAAATTCCCAGTTGACTGTGGGTAGCACTTCTAAATAGATAAACTGTAAATTCAAGCAAAGAACTACAAGTTGCAAAAAACTACAGGTTACAAGTTATTCAGTACCCTCATGATGGGCCAGCCATGACAAGTTACTGTAATGTAAAGTTGAATCTGAATTGCAGCGAAGAGAACGTTTTTGGAGGTTGGAGTTGAGAAGAGAAGGTTCCTAATTGTGTAAATAGCTTTTTTGGAGTTTGCTGACAATTAGAAATGCTACAAGTTACGCTATTATATTCGCTAACACCACCGTTTACTTTACAATCCGCTCATGAGACAACATTGCACGACACTGACCAACGGTGCTGATGGCCTACACCTAGCTGGCAATCAGCTCTAGCACGTCTTGGATGTGCACTCCAGCATTTAGAGCCACACAAGTTGAACCGGACAGTCAGTTTGGTGCTGTCTGTGTTGGATGTTGAAAACGAAGAACAGTCGACTCCACTTCTAAAGAAATCGCATATGGCGAATTTCATGATTATGATGACCCGTTGTCCATGTCCCAGATCGAATCCATGGCGTAAGTGTAGTTCTGTTATAACGAACTTTGGCTATAAAGAACTACCTCTCCGGCGCCATGATGTTCGTTATAACTTACAAGGAGCCTCGTCAATTGTAAAAAAAAATTAAATTATCGTGTCCGTTCCCGAAGGGAACTCACGACGGCCGCTAACACTCGATAAACCCTAGCGGCAGATGCAGCGCCTAACGGTGAGGGTAAGTGGGTGAGTCTCACAACCACCTGCACATGTGCCGAAAACGACCCCATTAGCTGCATCCATGCGTCATCGTCAACTGTAGATTGTATAAAAGCTGCAATGACAACATTGCGATGGAGGTTAGATGAACCCAACATTAGGGAAACTTGGAAGAGGCTTCATATTCAATAATGAAAAAAGAGTATACGTGCATGGACAAGAGATACGTTTGGACGGATCTGTGTGAAAATAATCTTCAAATTCACCTTCTAACCTACGGTCGGAGACAAACATGAAATGCAATACGCTAAAAGTTGTGTAATGTTGTCCGTTGCGGTTGTTCTGCTCCGGTCTGCAGCTGTAACCTGCAATGTTACCGCTATTGGCAATGGCACTGCTAGCAGTGCTGTCATCCAATATCCAGATACTGCTTCCTACTCGTGCAACGACGGTTTTTCCCTTGTGAGCAATGGCATGTCAATTTGCACTAAAGATGGTAATCTCGCTTCAGTGCCTTACTGTGATCCGATTAAACCTACTGGTGATACTGGTGATACTGATGGTGATACTGGTGGTACTACTGGTGGTACTACTGGTGGCGATACTGGTGGTAATACTGATGGTGATACTGGTGGTGATACTGATGGTGATGGTGAGTGCAGGTAGATCTGTGAATGTATACGTCAGGCCCCGATAGCAGTCAGGGCTCTAATCCTAGTCACATGCTCTGATACCAGTCACGTACTAAAAGCATTTCTCAGATACTATTCACGACGTGCCACGACTAGTTCCTTGTCCACCTGAACTCCTCCCTGGTTTCCCTTTCTCTCTCTAGCTATTCTATTATACCTTCTTGCTATTATTCACTGGTGCGAGGCTTTGAATATACCCTGGCACACTTATAGTTATGACATACCACTCCCATACAACTTATAGCTATCAGAAAATGGTCACATGCTACTGATAGTTCAGAGATAGTGTCAGATAGCAGTCACACAGACCACAAGGTTGAAGATTCCATTAACACAGACCACAAGGTAGAAGATACCAGTCCGACAAAATTACCACCTCAGCAGTTCTTCTAGCAACCTACAAGCTTCGGAGTTGCAAACAACAATGCGAAGTAATGGTGGTCCAAGCATATACAATGATTGTAAGAAAATGTGCTCGTGTTTGTTACCGTCTAGTTCTTCACCCTGTTTGCGCTACCATCACTAGCCTTGTGTGTGTATCTCTCGATTGATTTGTCGTTCTCAGAGCCTGGGAAAAGTCAGGGAGCTGCAGTTGGCCCTATTGTAGGGGCCGTGTTAGGATTAGCCGCTGTACTGGGCGTGGTGCTAGCTGCTGCCGTGTACGTGAGGAGAACCAGGACGACGAGCTTGACAGTTTCTACCCGCAAAGCGGAAGGCTTGCTCTTGAAGCAACAGCCGTCTGTGCCTGCCAGCGGTAAGTTCTAACCTCTTTAATATCTGCACAGCGGTGGGTATTACGCTCCTCAACATTCGTCTTGCTGACCACTCTGAATATATATAAGATCACCTGATGAGTGCCTGAGATGGCATGAAACCTTAAGTTGTGACTGATCAAGCCATATGTTGTTCTGACTAGTGTGTCACGGCTCTACCTTCCCGGTATCGAGCTCTCTTGGATTTCTGCTGGAATTCACTATATTATAGGAAGTGTGAGTTACGAAGTCTGAAGAAAACGTTGAACGGTCTCTGCTTGGATGACGACTACACCATAGCTCAGCGGTTACAGCATCGCTGGCTACTAGCGAGGGTCCCTGGTTCGGGACCTGGTGGTGACGGTCAATTTTTTCTTCAGACTTTTCCCGTTTGTCTCTTTCCCTCAAAACCAGTCAATTATATATATATATATATATACTTTTTAAACGAGAGGAGGAGATCCCTGTCAACGCGAAGAGTGCTCGACAGTGCTGCAAAAGCACTGGAGCTGATTCACAATCCAGTATAGTCCTCACCAAGTACACATTCTTTCTGTTGCTACTCAGAGTTTCTTGAACAATCAATCATCAGGCAACAATCAACTAAAGCTGGGCATGCAAAAACAATGCTAGATATACCCACCACGCAGCAAGCGCGGACACAAAAGTGTCAAGCGCAAAGTGTCACGCACAAAGTGTCAGGCTCAAAGTAACTTAGTTAGAAAGACAAGTGTTAGAAAGCAGCGCAGTTGTCAGTATGCTTTTCAAGTGGCAAGCTTGTGAGTGTGGGCTTTGTATACAGTGACAATCGTATTCGCGCAATTTTGATGGAAGTGTCCGTTACAAGTGAGGTGGGTTGTCACGTCCGTTGGCCGGAGTGCAGCGTGCTATCCTCGCTTGTTATGTGACCCCGGTGAAGTTGGCTAGGCGGTACTTGTTAGCGCGGCGGCATTTTGCGATGACTTCGCTTTTCTTGTTGAGCATGGTCTCATCGCCAAGGAGAATCCATGTTTTTTCAGCTGTGCACAGGTTACATCTTTTTGTGGCGGTGCTGTAGGAGTTGGCCTTTTCCTTTATCTGCCATCTGAGCTGGTAGTCCTGGTAGTTTTGTTTCTTCTCCCAGAGGTGTTTCGACAGCTCGGTGCTAGTGCGTATCTCTCATGTCGGAATGTGAATACATTTTCTAACGATCTAGAGAGACAGGTGAAGGTTGCTGAACGCCTCAGAGGTTGCAGCTCTCTCATTTCATGTTTCTTGGCAAGCCGGGCAATGACTTCTGATCATGACCCTTTCAGTGGTAATGACGAGATATCTCGCTCTGTAAAGTGTGCCCGAACGACAGATGACAAGATATCTCGCTCTGTAAAGTGTGCCTGAGCGGCGGATGAGGAGATCTCGCTCTGTAAAATGTACCTGAACGACGGATGATGAGATATCTCGCTCTGTAAAGTGTGCCTGAGCGGCGGATGACGAGATATCTCGCTCTGTAAAATGTACCTGAACGACGGATGACGAGATATCTCGCTCTGTAAAGTGTGCCTGAGCGGCGGATGACGAGATATCTCGCTCTGTAAAATGTACCTGAACGGCGAGATATCTCGCTGTGTAATTGTGTAAAGTGTACCTGAACGGCGGATGACGAGATATCTCGCTCCACTGTCCACGCTATAGTATGAAGTGCAGACATCACTGAACAAACTGTTGCACAATTTCAAAAATACGCTTACTGGCCATCTCTTCAAACTTTTTGCTCGCGACTCGCTTTTTTAGGGGATTTCCCTTTGCTACTGGAAATCAAACAAAGCACTTGGATCTCAGCTTTGCAGTACAGTTTGAAAAGTGAAGTTTGGTTTAGTTCGAGCGAGATGGTGAACAAAAATGTATCATGAAGTTAACGATTCTGAGACATGTAAGGGCATCTCCTAGAGCACATAGACCTTACTCTGGCATGCCTATGGAACTGAGAACTACCAGAGAGTCTTCGCTTGGCTCAGGCCTTTCCAACAAGCCATGGATCATGGAAATCCATCAATGAAATCAAAAATGGCGAAAGGGTTTGCTCGGCGACGTGCATGCAGGGTTCAAAATGAAAGTAAGCGTGCTGAAAGCTTAGCCGGCAGGGGAAACTAGGCCAGCAGTGAAAGGGGTAAGATTGTCGAAATGAATTGAACATTTAGATATGATTCTCAGAGTAATGGTGTACAACATTAACTACAGTCCATTTATCGGAAACTGTCCCGCTGGCTTTTGAAAGTCCGATTCGGGCCGAATTGAGGATCTAAAAACCACTCTAAATCTCAAAAATCTGGGTTTTGGATCTGCTTCTCCATACACTTTGCCATGGTATAAATGTCCGAGTTTGTAAAACCTGGCTGAATGTCTATTTCCCTGTTCTTGGACTTTTCTGGCCTCACATGTGGCGAGGAGTAATTGCACGGGTCACACAATGCAAGAGAAGCAGATCCTAAACCCAGATTTTTGAGATTTACTTGGTCCGCGTCAGCAATATTGCCGCTTATCTCTCGACAATTTGTTACTTACACTTTGGCCATCAACGCGTGCACTTGAAGTGATAAAACTTGGTACGATGGACGGTAAGGTATAGAAGGACAACTAGCTATGAGGAATATTTTGTCCAATGTAGGGTTCCTACTTTTATAGGTCCTTCTCGTCGCTGCTCTCGACGCTGGTGACAAATATGTTTTGCTCGGGATCGACTCTCTTGCTTTTGCAAGCTCATCTATCTTCCTCTCCGCTGCCTGGCTATTTTCTAAAGAGAAGTCGATCGTGATGGTCGCCTTCTCTATAGGACTTCGCGTGGGCAGCACGACAGCCTGTGTGGTTTAAATCAGACGCCGTTCTTTGCAAGCTTTTATTTTGAACGATGACGACGTGTACAGTTCTTGCAATTCTCCACGATGCGCCGGACACTTCAAGTGTTGAGCTGGAGGTGAGGGAGCTGTGATCTCAGCTTCAAAAGCGATCCCTGAGGTGAGCGATCTCGGCCGTTCAGCAAAAGAGAGCTGATTCCGAGTGGCCGATTACTTTCTTGTGGGTTGCGCTGCTCTTGCCTGCACAGCGTAACAAGATAATCTATTTTGATGCGGCGCTGCATCAATCAGAATCTCCCACCCGTCTCTCTCGAAATCCTTTCGAAATAAAGCTAGACCTTTCAGGCATTACAGTCCAGTTCAAAACTAAAGACGCGCAGTGTTTTTGAAATATTTCAAATTTGGCTGGAACTTTTTGAGAATAGTTTTCGGAATATTGCTCAGGTCGGCTCCACAATCACTTTCATGTAGTTTCTAAACGATTGGATAACAGACGCCCAATTTGGAAAAAAGTTATGCACAAAGTGATGACAGAATTTATGTGGTATAGATGCTGGCATAACGGTTTTAGCCTAGGTACGCGTCTATAGTTTTGAAATGGACTGTAGTAAACTAATTATTTACTAACCTAAATTGGGATGAAATGGGATGCCAAGTGAGCATTGGCGACATAAACAAAGCTGAACGATAAGCGACAATATCGCTGATGCGGACCAAGTAGAGTGGTTTTTTGATCCTCGATTCGGCCCAAATCGGACTTTGTGTACTGTTGTTTTCACGATATCTACACCTATGTGCATGAGACATCAAAAAGTTAGGGTACCAGTTTCCCATATATGGACTGTAGATACTGGTTGAAGTCAGTGAGCGCACCATCTATATTCCATTCATTGGAAACTGGCACCCTAACTTTTTGGTGTCTCTCTCACATAGTTGTAGATATCGTGAAAACAACAGTACATCCTGCATTGTGTGACCCGTGCAATTACTCCTTGCCACATTTGAGGCAAGAAAAGTCAAAGAACAGGCAATATAAATTCAGCCAGGTTTTACAAAATTAGGACAGGTATGCCATGGCAAAATGTATGGAGAAGCAGATCCAAAACCGAGATTTTTGAGATTTAAAGTGGGTTTTTGATCCTCAATTCGGCCCAAATCCGACTTTCAAAAGCCAGCGGGCCAGTTTCCGATGAATAGACTGTAGGCAAGGAACCTTCAGGCTACTGGCACATTAGACGACCTGACACTTAGCTCCAATACATCTCCAAAGCACTAACCTACAACTTTCCAGCCCGCAAGGTTCTATCCTAAGCTACTAGACACCCTTAGCAAACAACGGTAACGCTATTTTTTACGGTACTCGTACCTTGATCACCCAAATAGCGTTGAAGCTGCAGCGTATAAACGTTATGGGGGGTGATTTATCGTTGTGACCAACGGTACGTGTTTTAGCCAAATATTGCATAGTCCGTACGCATTTCACCTTGTATCGCGTATATGGTGAACAAATGGTTGTACCGCGCGAAATCAAAGCTACTCTCGTGGCAACAGCGTACTAAAAATAGCGTGCATCTTGCTAAAGGTCGAACCCAAAACACGGTATTTTCCCCCTTACGATAATACCGTTACAACATAACGTTGTTTGCTAAGGGTGTCTATTGACTATATTAACTTACGGTGGAGGACACTAAGTCTTATTCTGAACTTGTATCCATATGTCCATTCCCTTTCTCCATCAAGTGCCCCTGGCACAGCATTCGATTTTCAAATGAGATTGTGACTGAGTGTGTGAATACTTCACTGTAGTCACTCGGCTACAAATCCTGAAGGTGGGCCTGGCCAGAACATTTTGGATTTTATTATTTTTGGAAGAATTTGTAGCCGAGAGATTGTTGTTGAGTAGTGGTGTATAACTGGCTATTGTAATATTGTTTGTCTCATGGTGTTCCTCCAGAGTACTCGGTCACAGTCTCATCACCCACTTGCACACTTCAGCGACCGGACACTTATCTTAAAGGAAGTCCATCGGACAGACCAATCTTTAAAGAAGACGCATACGCGACTCTAGGCAAAGGCCAAGGCGAACAATCAGATCGTGGTTTGTGGTACACAGATGTGAAACCACATTATCACAATACAGTGGATAATAGCACTGAGGTTTCGACGTGTGATAATTCACTTACTCGTGATTTGACTCCGTCGAGAGCAGTCTGTGACCTCTAAGCTACAACCCGATCATAACACCATGACAACATTCCGGAGTACACATATTGCCGTCAGAAGAATACATGGAGTATTGTGGACGGACGTGAACGGGCTCTGTCCAAGCCAGGATTTCCAGCGAACATTCTACGTGCCATGGCGCATCTATGTTGAAGGCTTTTAAGCTGCCTACAGTCATCAGCACGCTCTCCGGTAGATAAAGAGAGAGAGAGAGAGAGAGAGAGAGATAAAGAGCTCTTAGTCCAAGGCAATGCGTATGAGCAGGTGGATAATGATAAGATTCTTAAGATATTGTCCCCCATTCTGCTCTTAGTCCAAGGCAATGCGGATGAGCAGGTGGATAATGATAAAATTCTTCTAAGATATTGACCCCCATTCTGGTATTGCATCACATTACACTACACTGCCAAGTGTATGTTAGTATTTTTCTATGTGTTATTGTTTACACCCATACCCTGCCTGTCGTGCTGTCACACTACCAGGTGTTATTCTTGTCTCTGCATTCTACGAACAACACATTTACTACACAATCTCACAGATTCTGTGTAAGAAAATTTTGCATTGGTAGTTCAATAATCCGCCACGAGGGCATCTATCTTTAAAGATTTAAAAAAAATTGTTTCTGCGTGCTGCCGCCCCAGCCTTCAGTTCCGTTTTCCTTCCTAACGACATGAGCTCTCTATTATTCTTTCTATCTTCCCTTCTTCCTTTCTTCCTTTCGGGGTTTATTGCATTTCTATTGTAGTTCAAATCATGTTCTGTTGGATATGAAGTAATGTGGACTGCTCTCTGCATTCCTTCTCTTACAAGTCTATTTCCTTTACTTACGATATTACACCTACAATCTATACTATACGACCGAAATGTATACTCTAACTATTTTCGTGTAATTATCCTGCAGTTATCCTATAATTATTATCCTATAATGAGTCTACTAATGACTGACCTCTGGTTTCCACGGGTACAGCTCATGGCTTTTTCGAGCAACAATTCATATTTTTTTCTTCTGCGATCATAATATACTAGGGCATATAATTATATTCCCTCGGATGGAAAGCCCAGGATAGAGCGTAACTTGTAGCTTCTTGGTCCATTTTTCTTTACTATAAATAATTATATATTTCCGTTTGCTTCTTCGATGTCAAAATAATTTAATAAGATTTCAAGAATCAGAAAACAGACCGGAGAACCAACTGCGATTAACCCTTCGACAAAGCACGATGATCGCAGTTCAGTGTAAACATGGCAAATAGTGAAGAGTCCTTGTCCCCGATCGTGGTTTATTGCAGAATCAAAAGTCTTCCCTTGCAGTTACACTGAAATGGCGCCAAATGCCTGAAAATGCTCGCAATAGGCTTCAATTTTTGGAATTTGTTCCCGGGGAGGATAATGAAGAACCCTTGTCCCCGATTGTAGCGTCTTCTTGGTTTGTTGCAGAATAAAAAATCTGTCATTGTAGTTACACTGAAATGGCACCAAATGCCCGGAAATGCTTGAAATTTGCTTCAATTTTTGAAATTGCTTCCGCGGGACGCCACTGCAACCCCCCCCCCCTTCAATGCCCGCCCCACCTCCAAAGTCCGTGCGACGGGCTTGATTAGAAAAGGTTATTTTCCTGAGATTCGCCGAAAAATATGTTCACGTTTCATTTCCAAATTCGACAATGCACTCTAAATGTAGTCACTCGTCCCTAAAAATGTGTACCGCCCCAGCCACCTGAAATTCCATTGCATCAATAGGACACACAATACTTAGAGTAGAGACGTTGATCTTGATTATCCATATTCAAATCGCGCCAGAAGTTTGCACGACCTTCAGAACCTCAGAGTCGTTATGCTCTTAGTTAAACCGTGAATATGGTGGCAAAGACAAACCTAGCCATACCGTAAAAGCCCCTGTATACGCTCTCTCGAAATCACGCCCACCCTCTGTGTTCACGTCTAGTCAGGGGAAGTCAACACTTTTGTTTCCAAATAGCGCCCATGCCAATGTATACGCCCTGGCGTGCCACTGCCAGAAATATCAATACATGTACAGGTACCGACGCCCAATCTATTGTATTCCAAGTATAAACCCGGTTAAATCTATTGTATTCCAAGTATAAACCCGGTTAAATCTATTGTATTCCAAGTATAAACCCGGTTCCAAAATAACACCCATGCCCTTGTATGTATGTATGTATAACTCATAATCACAAGGTGATTGTAGAGGCATTAATCAGAGGGAGAATTGTGAATGATGTCTCTGAATCCAACTCTATCGTGTGCTGCATGAGAAATATCAGTACATGTATACGCTCAGGAAATGGAGGCTGGTATTCTATACGCCCGGGGCCTATACACGGGCTTTTACGGTACGGCGGTAAATACACTCGTGCCCACATACGCTGTCTAGGCTGCAAAGCTATTCTGTCACAGAGCTCTCATTCTTACCACCACCACCACCAGCAGCAGTTCGATGCATGACCATGCATGGCCATTCTGCTGAGAATATTCTTTAGAATAAAGAGGTCCATTTTTTATTTCGTTACGTAAGCTTCTTTTCTGCGCTTTCATGGTCTCTGCTTTGTAAACTGCATACGGGATTTGGGATTCGTGCTGTTTCAGGCTCCCCGGCGACCTGCAACAGCTCCTTTGCTTGGTAAGGTATCCATGCCATCACTTCACCAAGTCCTTTTACTGCTGCTTGTCTTGCGGTCTATACTCGGATCTGCAAGCTCTTTTTCAAGATTATTTTGTACTTGCCCAGCCTAAGATACCACTTGCTGATCGTATAGTCACCCGTGGGCAGCTGCATAATTTACTTCGCATCCCGTTCCTACCCAATCCTGCTGGGTGATATTCTATCCAATTTCAGGGCAGCACCACATGGAACTATCTACCCGATGCTAACCGCTCTCTAACAGACCGTGTTCATTTCAACAAATCTCTTTCAGATCTTGATCTCACTTCACTCCATTAGCTATTGACACACTATTACGTTCTGTCCCCAGTACATCATCTAACGTATCCCCCATATTATCTACATGTACAACCACAACACACATAAAATACACTGCTGCATGGTATTAATTTTATTATTGTCCTGCTGACAGTCATGACATCTTACTATTTCCCATACTGTTCATATTTTATCATATTCATCTATTATACTGCATTATTCTTCATCATAGCCTAGGATCATTTATGATCCACAGCAAGAAGGCAGCCATGCCCGTCCGTACCTATGGTGAAGTAAAATAAAGGTAACATAACATAACACTACGCAAGAGGTACACAAAAGGAAGTATATAGGGCTGTTTTTTGTTGTAACTCAGAGTTTCATGGCAAAAACCAATCATCAGATAACATAACACTATAGTAGCTAACAGCAAGAGTACATAACCCCCCAGAGTGTGCAACGATCCAGCTCTGTGTAGGGTCTTGGTCGAGCGGAATCGGATCTTCTGATGTCATGCGTACACTTCACACCAGCGCAAGGCCGGTCTCAAGGCAGGGCACCATTTTTTTTCATCCAAGAGTACCCGCGACTCCCCGGGTTCCCCTCAGATGTGTACGGTATTGTGACGCAAAGATCCGATTCCGCTCGACCAAGACTAGGCTTTTCCACATTATGTTTTGCATAATTTTCGCATCTTTGGGGTAAAAATGAATCCCGGGTGTAAAAATGCATCTTTCGTGATTTTTGCAAGATTTTCGTCAAAAACAACAAGTTTTGCGTTATTTTTGCCAGATTTTCTTCAAAAACAACACATTTGGCGTGATTTTTGCCAGATTGTCTTCAAAAACAACAAGTTTTAATAATAATATAATATTAGTGCAATTAGGAGTATAATCGATGCAGACATGGCCAGACAACAACGAGTTCATGGAATTTTTAAGGATTTTTATGTTATTCAAAATCGATTTTCGTGTTCCGCTCATCAGTGAATAGTATCGGAACTGCGGGTACTGTGTACAACAATAGAACATTTTATAACAGCATAATTAATTAAAAGTGTGAACAACAAAGGAAGTGCTACAGCATTACATAATAGGTGTCAAACATAGTGCTAACGTATATAACTGAGTGCAGCCACAAAGCAAGAGGTGATACAGTGCAACATGACACAACATTTACATTTGATAACCAGCTACGAGAACAACTTTAGCGCGACTACATTGACCTGGCCACCACTTCTCGACCCACTGCAAACGGCAGCGGAGCCTACTCTAGCACAACATCATCGTCCTGGAATGGAGGAGGGGCCACCGAGACACACTGAACCTTCACCTCGGCAGTTGCCCTTGCCTCCGCCTGAGCCACCCCCTTTACCTTTGGTGACTACCGAGACGGTGGTCCCCCCGGTGCTGGGATCCACGGTGCCGACTGTGTCTGGACAGAGAGGGAGATCATCGACAAACCAAAATGAAACCAATATCCTCACCCATAGACCCAGAAGAAGCACAGAAAACTATTCACTTGAAATTTATGCACGGAATGGACTTGGTCCACGCAAAATGGACAGTGGAAATGGGTGTGCAGTAGCAGAGAACCCAGCAACGGTGACGCGGAGCAGCGGTCAAACGACTTGTGATGCTGGTGGAGATGATGGAGCCATGTTGGAGGCTGATAAGGAGTGCAGTGAGACTGAGCATCAAACGGATGATGAGGAAGTGACTGATGATGATGATGGTGGTGATGAGGACGATGATGATGAAGATGAGACGGAGGACGAGGATAAGGCGGAGGAGGTCGAAGGAAAGGAGCGGGATGAGACGGAAGAGAGCGACGTGAGCAAAAAGTCAGCTGTATTTTGTCACTTGTTATCACGTCCAGATTGTCTTGGTGTGTACGATGATTCTCACTTTTCTGTTTTGTGCCGTGCAAGTTATGTTAAGCAGTTGAAGGTTCTGGAAGCTGTATGTATTCGTGTGCATAATCCTGTTCTTTGTAAACAAAAGAAGCATGTAGTCGCGCTAAAGTTGTTCTCGTAGCTGGTTATCAGATGTAAATGTTGTGTCATGTTGCACTGTATCACCTCTTGCTTTGTGGCTGCACTCAGTTATATACGTTAGCACTATGTTAGCACTATGTTTGACACCTATTATGTAATGCTGTAGCACTTCCTTTGTTGTTCACACTTTTAATTAATTATGCTGTTATAAAATGTTCTATTGTTGTACACAGTACCCGCAGTTCCGATACTATTCACTGATGAGCGGAACACGAAAATCGATTTTGAATAACATAAAAATCCTTAAAAATTCCATGAACTTGTTGTTGTCTGGCCATGTCTGCATCGATTATACTCCTAATTGCACTAATAAAATTGCTTTCTCCACGCCGACTCTTTAAATAATATAATAATATCTTTATTAGGATGACCCAGAGGCTTGTCGCCTATCAAGGGGTTCACCGCTTTGAAGGATGTACATTACAAGTGCAAACTTAACTACACGACCGTACATACATGTACATGTACATGTAGAGGCATTTTCTTGTGCTGGCAGTGGCGAGACTTGCCATTGTGTACCCCCGCACCTGACATAACAATGTCATGACTCTTGTCAGTCTTGAAATATGCCAGTGCATGATGATGTGCACGCATGCACGGGTACTGTACTGTGTTCCCTGATGCCAACACTGCCATGTACTGAGTCTGTACATGCTTCGAATCAGGGAGTCGTAAAATACCGGTATTTTATGACTCCCTACTTCGTTTGCTTTTGGCCGCCATCTTGTTGCCATGGTAACGGGTGAATAATTTTCGCACATTGGGTGATTTTTTGAATATCTTTAGATTTTTTTAAAATCTAACTTTTTTTTGAGAAAAACATTCCCCCCAAAAATCGAGTTTTGCATCCACATCTTTCCATTATTTTTTCGAATAATGTGGAAAAGCCTAACCAAGACCCTATGCAGAGCTGGATCAGGCGTTGCACACTCTGGGGGGTTATGTACTCTTGCTAACAGTGGTAACGGTATACCGGTACAACACATCCATGCAGATCTTGACAGTTTTTTTAAACGGCACATTAGTAAATAAACTGACGACGTCTGGCTGCGTTCGTTTTTACCTACCTGGTAAAGTAGAGTAGAGTAGAGTAGAGGCGCTCTACTGGTAGAGATAGACGGTAGAGGTAAGTGCACGAACGCTATTCTACGGGATTTAGTTGTTTCTCACGATATGCACGTGAAAATGTTTTTCTTCTGTTTGGTACATGTAGACTATCAAGAGTACATACCCCCCCCCCCCCCCCGGGGATAACCCCCCCCCCCCCCCCCCGGGGGGTTATGTACTCTTGATACTACTAGTACATACCATCATGTGTACTTATGTACTCTTGATGGTATGGAGTTGTGTACAACTCCTTGATTTTGCAGGAAATGCCGTAGCTCCAAATCCTAGATAAATAAAATAATAATAAGATAACCGCAATCAGTAATACAAGCTGGATCGACATTTGTGTACACTGTATTCATGTATTGTAAAACTGTGGAGACAGTGTGCAATAAAACGATGAAAAATGTGAAGAAATTGTGTAGAGAAAGAAAGGGATTCAAACAAGTTTTCGTACAACACTCATCAGGAATCGTCGTTGTACTAAAGGACACTGAAACAAAAATTGAACTATTATAGAAAATCTAAGTTAGAGAAATAACACTAAGAGCAACAACAGTGAAATTTACAAGTGTGAATTTTAAAGGGGAAGTTAAGGCAAAAATTAAAATTTCACCAGTTGTAGTCTTCGGGGTGCTGAGTCGAATGGTCGTGGTCCGAGGAAGCTGAGACGCTCCCTTCCTACTTGAATCCCAATCGAACTCGCGCACTTCCACCGAAACTGGGTGACTGCGCCCTACTAGATGGGGATTTGTATGCAAAATGTCACTAAAAGCGCCATTTCGTTCTTATAAAAGCACGGATGACCGCGATTGGCCCATATGTTGTAGTCTTTTGGACGCTGAGTCGACTGGTTTTGGTCCGAAAAGGCTGCGATGCGGCGTTCCTCCTTTATTCCCAATCGAACATGGTTGAAGAAGCGGTCACGTGCTCCTGCGTACACCAGTCACCTGGTCACCGTGCCTGCAGGGTACAACTTACTAGCCTGTTTGACCTTTTTTGGGTGCAGTCCTGTCACTCGAGTTGAACTCGAGTTGAACCTTGATGTGAAAGTTGTCACCTGCTGGCGTGGTGACCAGGTGATTTGGGCACCCAGCACCACGTGACCGCTTCTTCAACCATGTTCGATTGGGAATAAAGGAGGAACGCTGCATCGCAGCCTTTTCGGACCAAAACCAGTCGACTCAGCGTCCAAAAGACTACAACATATGGGCCAATCGCGGTCATCCGTGCTTTTATAAGAACGAAATGGCGCTTTTAGTGACATTTTGCATACAAATCCCCATCTAGTAGGGCGCAGTCACCCAGTTTCGGTGGAAGTGCGCGAGTTCGATTGGGATTCAAGTAGGAAGGGAGCGTCTCAGCTTCCTCGGACCACGACCATTCGACTCAGCACCCCGAAGACTACAACTGGTGAAATTTTATTTTTTGCCTTAACTTCCCCTTTAACAATCAAAGCGAGAAATGAACAAAGGAGAAAGGAAAGAAAGACAACGTGATAACACATAACAGCAGTACATTACACCTAGAACATTAACGGCCAAGCTTGGCCGCACTAAACACGACACGTTACTTGAACAATTTCAACCCAATTATACTATCTTTCTGTACACACAAATTAGGCTTGTACAGACGCTGATAGATAGCTTCCAACACTTTTAACTGTAGTCCATAACCATGACGACCACGGCACAATACAGTGAACGAAGAGTCGGAATACGCACCGCAACAATCAGGACTAGCCAACAGATGATTGTACACTGAAGACTTGCTACCACGAAAACTACGCACAACACTAACACTCTCACCGGCACTCTCACCATCACTCCCATCACTGCTCTCCGACTCACTGCTCCCTCCGCCGTCCGTTCCATCCTCCGCTTCCTCTGTACTCTCTCTGTCTCGTCCATCCCGCCTGACCGGGTCCATTGAACTCAACTCGGCCGTCCCCCTGCTATCACGTTCCTCCTTTCGCCCTCGTCCGCTGAGTGCGTAGCTTCTGTTGTAGTTGGCGGTTGATCGTCTTGGTCTTTCAATTATGGGCTTGGATGGTGGATTAGTTGTGGTTGCTGTAGATTGCGTTGTTGGTGTTGGTGTGGGAGTTACTGATATGCAAGGTGGGTCTTTTTGAGTCGGCATTTGTAGTGTTAATGCAGCTGTCAGTGTTGCTCGCGGTCTGCCACTGGCAAGCTCCACCGCCGCAAGAACCGATGGCGGAGGATCAGGAGGAGGCAGTGGGACCGGGACCGCAAGCGGCACCGCCTCAGCCAAAGCCGCCGGGGGCACTGACGAGGGAACCACCGACGGCCGGAGCAAAGGCGGCGACACAAGCCGACCCGATGAGCCACCACGCCCATTCTCCTCCACAACCGCCACCAACGACGGCGGAGCAAGCACAGTCTGAGAGCCAGGATCCGCGGGTTGTGTAGGCAACGGCTGTGTGGTTAATGGTTGTTTTCTAGGTCGCCCTCGCTTCGGTCTTTGTTGTTGTGCGCAAGGTGGAAGTATGTGACGTGGTGTGTGTTGTTTGATGCGTGCGTTCAGGTGATGAACAGTCCTACCAACATACCGACTAGCGCATTGTCGGCATTCAAAGTTGTAAATAAGATGACTAAGGTGAAGGGCTGGTAGGACATCCTTCCGCACCGTAAACGCACGCATCGTCGTAAAAACTGGCACAAAGTGTACTGCATAGTATGTTCGACGAACAACGGACTTGACTGCACCACACACTTTAGTCGACTCCTGTCCTTTCCAAGGCAAACATAAATAGACGGGACAACGAGCAGGACCAAACAAAGGAGCCTTAGTAGTTTGTTCGACTTTCAACAACTTCTGCAACAAAAACTCAGGGTACCCGTTCTTAACGAGAACTGACCGGAGAAAGTCAAGCTCTTCCTGCAGCTTACAGGACGAACAAATACGCTTCGCGCGGTCTACAAGGTTACGCACTAAGTTTACTTTATATTGAGACGAACAATAAGAGTCATATACAATGCGGTCTGCCACTGGCAAGCTCCACGAACGGGTACCCTGAGTTTTTGTTGCAGAAGTTGTTGAAAGTCGAACAAACTACTAAGGCTCCTTTGTTTGGTCCTGCTCGTTGTCCCGTCTATTTATGTTTGCCTTGGAAAGGACAGGAGTCGACTAAAGTTTGTAGTGCACTCAAGTCCGTTGTTCGTCGAACATACTATGCAGTACACTTTGTGCCAGTTTTTACGACGATGCGTGCGTTCACGGTGCGGAAGGATGTCCTACCAGCCCTTCACCTTAGTCATCTTATTTACAACTTTGAATGCCGACAATGCGCTAGTCGGTATGTTGGTAGGACTGTTCATCACCTGAACGCACGCATCAAACAACACACACCACGTCACATACTTCCACCTTGCGCACAACAACAAAGACCGAAGCGAGGGCGACCTAGAAAACAACCATTAACCACACAGCCGTTGCCTACACAACCCGCGGATCCTGGCTCTCAGACTGTGCTTGCTCCGCCGTCGTTGGTGGCGGTGGTGGAGGAGAATGGGCGTGGTGGCTCATTGGGTCGGCTTGTGTCGCCGCCTTTGCTCCGGCCGTCGGTGGTTCCCTCGTCAGTGCCCCCGGCGGCTTTGGCTGAGGCGGTGCCGCTTGCGGTCCCGGTCCCACTGCCTCCTCCTGATCCTCCGCCATCGGTTCTTGCGGCGGTGGAGCTTGCCAGTGGCAGACCGCGAGCAACACTGACAGCTGCATTAACACTACAAATGCCGACTCAAAAAGACCCACCTTGCATATCAGTAACTCCCACACCAACACCAACAACGCAATCTACAGCAACCACAACTAATCCACCATCCAAGCCCATAATTGAAAGACCAAGACGATCAACAGCCAACTACAACAGAAGCTGCGCACTCAGCGGACGAGGGCGAAAGGAGGGACGTGATAGCAGGGGGACGGCCGAGTTGAGTTCAATGGACCCGGTCAGGCGGGATGGACGAGACAGAGAGAGTACAGAGGAAGCGGAGGATGGAACGGACGGCGGAGGGGGCAGTGAGTCGGAGAGCAGTGATGGGAGTGATGGTGAGAGTGCCGGTGAGAGTGTTAGTGTTGTGCGTAGGTTTCGTGGTAGCAAGTCTTCAGTGTACAATCATCTGTTGGCTAGTCCTGATTGTTGCGGTGCGTATTCCGACTCTTCGTTCACTGTATTGTGCCGTGGTCGTCATGGTTATGGACTACAGTTAAAAGTGTTGGAAGCTATCTATCAGCGTCTGTACAAGCCTAATTTGTGTGTACAGAAAGATAGTATAATTGGGTTGAAATTGTTCAAGTAACGTGTCGTGTTTAGTGCGGCCAAGCTTGGCCGTTAATGTTCTAGGTGTAATGTACTGCTGTTATGTGTTATCACGTTGTCTTTCCTTCCTTTCTCCTTTGTTCATTTCTCGCTTTGATTGTTAAAATTCACACTTGTAAATTTCACTGTTGTTGCTCTTAGTGTTATTTCTCTAACTTAGATTTTCTATAATAGTTCAATTTTTGTTTCAGTGTCCTTTAGTACAACGACGATTCCTGATGAGTGTTGTACGAAAACTTGTTTGAATCCCTTTCTTTCTCTACACAATTTCTTCACATTTTTCATCGTTTTATTGCACATTGTCTCCACAGTTTTACAATACATGAATACAGTGTACACAAATGTCGATCCAGCTTGTATTACTGATTGCGGTTATCAAATTGTTGTCTCCTCGCCGTTTGTTCAACGAATAATAAGATCAAGCGAAACACACTGGACAGCAGTTCACCGTCAGCCATGCCCTCTCCTGCCCGTTAGGCGGTTTCCCAACCCTCCGCCACAACGAGGTATGCGACGTGACAGCTCGCCTTGCGAAGCGTGTTGGCCACCAGGTGGCTATTGAGCCACATCTGCAGCCGCTCACTGGAGAGTACCGTGAGTGCCGTACTGCTGTGAGCGACGACCAAGCCCGCCCTGACGTGGTGGCTAGTGGTATTTGGGGAGGGTGGTTCGAGCGCACCTATATTGATGTCCGGGTGTTTAACCCTTTTGCGTCCTCGAATCACCTCAACTCACTTGCTGCTAGCTACACCCGTCACGAAAAGCCAAGCGCCGTGCCTATGAGCAGGGAATCCGAGAAGTAGAACACTCCAGCTTTGTTCCCGCCGTGTTCTCCACTCCGGGAGGCATGGGGAAATCTGCCACCTCTCTGTACAAGAGGATAGCGTCCCTCATCGCCGACAAGACCGGAGAAGCCTACAGTGCCGTGATGGCTTCGATCCGGTGTCAGATCAGCTTTGCCTTGGTCCGATCCAGTGTGATGTGCCCGAGGGGTGATGGGCGGCTCTATGCACCGGTCTTTGCCGCGGACTCAGCTGCTCTTGTTGTTGCCGAGGCAGCTATCCCCTGTTGAGGTTGATGGCCGTGCTCATTTATACCATGTTCTCATAATTTCTGCTTTTCGTGTCATTCTTGCTTCTTGTGTTTGTTTGTTCTCCTCTAGTTCTCTTATGTTCGCGGAGAAGGCGGAGAGCCGGAACACAGAACCTCTTATTTTTCTTTTTTTCTTTAATTATTTCCTTTTTTTACCAGGCGTGGGCCATCCCCTGATCATAGGTGCCAAACATTTAAAAAAAATCAAGCGAAATGTGTCATGTAAACACGCCATTCGTTTTGTGTACATGGCGGGTTGAAATCTGACCCGGGTCGAACTCAATCCGGGTTGAAACGCCTCATGTAAACCCAAGTCACTGATCGTGGTTGATTCTCATTCTCAGCTCTGTTTTCACTCAAGTTTTATTTTTCATTGAAAACACAAACGGGCAATCACATAATGTATAATTTACAACATAAATTGTGGCTCAAATATCTCGAGCTGTACGCAAGAAAACAAGACAGGAATGAATCAAGGAAACAATGAAGCAAGAAAACAAAGACTCAAGATATAAAATGAAAAAAACAACAACAGAAGGAATGAACAGCTGCATTTTAATGTGCAAATAGCAGAAACTAACGAGGAAAAGTAAGAAGGAAAACAAAAGAAAAGCGAGCCTGGTTAAGAAACCGTTTTTTTGTTACAATTGTCTGAGAAAAAGACGTAAGTTATCAAGAAGACTATTTTACGGGATGTAAACTCTATCTAAACCTTACTTATTGTCCTCAAACTCCAACGCAGCCATTTACGCATTTAAACTTCACTTCACATTTAAACTTCTATTGGGGTGGTACAGAAATACGGGAAGATGGAGGAAAACTAAATTAAAATATAATATTGGTGCATGCATATTTTGAAACGTCCGTCGAATTGACAGTCCGCAACACAGCACAACATTGTTACATGATCACAGCAAGGCTGCGGGTGGAGTAGACAGAAACAACTCTACGCGATTACATAATTACCGTTTAGGTATGGGATGGTGGAAGGTGGATGGCAGCTTGAGTGCCTTCCGCCACATCATATCTCTCCTCTGCAAGCTCAATTTTGTTACCTGGGTCGTTCACAGGCTGTCCTGGCTTGGACAGAGCCCCCTCACATCCGTCTACAATACTCCATGTATTCTCCTTATAGTACTGTGTGTGAATTACCGAATGTCGTGATCATGTTGTGACCAGACTGTAGCTTAGATGTCGCTCACAGTGACGGAATTGTGTGAGGCCCCATCTGTGGAAGCGGTAGCGTCATCTATCTTTTCCTTAGCAGCTAGATCTGAGAACCATTTGCAATTTTTTAAGACATATTTTTGGTCTTGATCATCGTTATCTTCTAGCTTGAACGATCTGTCCACGTTGGTTCCTCCAACACAAGTGTCTTCTCTGTGAGGTGGGACCGGGCTTGACATGGAGTCTGTGTCTCTGGAGGATTCTGAAGGAACACCAAAAACAATGGCCCAAAACAACAAGATTATTACAGTCAAACCTTATAGCACTGCTGGTATTTATTTAACGTATAACCGGGTAGCTAGAAACTAAGTAAGATTTTCAAATTGGCCCGAAATGTTGAGGATTTGGGAGTATGCAGTGTGCCATGTGGAAATGAAATTGCCTACAAAATTTCTGGTCACCATAAATACTGTGGAGTAATGAACACCCAAAATCGGACATTTTCGGGAATTTGCTCAAATTACCACTTAATTTGCTCACAATAGGCCATTATGAGAAATTGGCCCGAACATTTACGCTAACATTTCACAAATCAACTCTACCAATCGCAAGTAAAACCAAGAAAAGTGACTGTTCACCACTAAAGCGTTGGATTTCCTTTCCAGCTATCTTAAACATCAGTTCACGCTCTTTCTCTCACTATCTCTCTCTCACACTCTCTCTCTCTCTCCGTCTCTCTCCCTCTTTCTCTCTCTCTCTATCTCTCTCTCTTTCTCTCTCTCTCTCTCTCTCTCACTCTCTCTGGCTCCCTGTCTCTCAGTCTCTCACAGTCTCTCTGTGTGTGTCTCAAAAATGAGATATATTTTACACACTTGGCCATGTCACCTGCTTCCCTTAATGCGGCATGCAAGACTACTAAAAAGCGCTTCAAGATTCATGGGTGGGCATGCAGAAAGTGCTATTTAGATGGGCTACATTCTGTCTACACTGCCACATTACAGCCTGAGCTTTTTTTAGACAGAAGGAGTTTGTAAGGAAGCAGGTGAAGGGCTCAAATTCAAAACGTGATAAAGACCACACCGGAGCTTTTGAGTTTTTGTCACGGAAAAAATCGTTTCAACCCCACGAACGTCTGTTTGCCGGGTTTACAGGTCGAAGCGCGATACATCCCAGTCCAAATGATGACTGAAGTTTGCGTTCTTCTGCAAAACGCGATAAAAGTCACCTGATGCTGCAGTGCAGATCAAAAAAGAACAAAATAATGACAAAATGCACTTCCTGAATTTTCCACAAAATGGATTTATCTCGTTTTGAATTGGAGCACTTCAAGAGGTATTCTGACTCTCTAATCCCCCCCCCCCTCTCTCTCCTCCCCCTTCCCCTCTCTCTACCCCCGCCCCCTTCTCCCTGTCATAATGTTGGTACTCTCCAGCATTCAACCTGAGACTAATTCATCACCATTTCACCAAAAAATGTTGCTGTGTAAATTGACATCGTTGTGCTTCGTCACAGGAATGCCATGTGCTGATGTAATGGTACAAAAGGCCTCATCAGTTTCACAAACGGCTTCGGCTCTTCCTGTGATAAAATCCAAGTTCTTACGGTATGTCGGCACCTTTAAATCCATAGCGGTATATTATATCATAAAGCTCGTCTCAGTTATAAGGCCATGGGCTAATATGACCTTTTTTTCTTTCCTTTCTCTTTTTCTATTGTATCTACTTTTCCACAATATCCTTTAACATTTTATTCACAGTGGGTCCAATGTTATTAGGCATTTTTCCTGTTTTGATTTCCACTATAAATAAAGTATACAACAACAAAATGACATTTGAAGTATATTTTGTAAAATGAAGGAATAAGTACTGGCCTAACATGCTTGGAAGCGGAAGGATTTTTTCCCAGGCAAGCTGCGATCCACCGTTAATTGGGAACTCGTGGCCTGGCACGACGAAACATGGTTGCAGTGAATGGGATGTTTGGTCTTTAACCACATGCTGATCTGCACACATCCCACCGCTGTAGGAGCTTCATCTGCGCATTGATCCTTGAAGGGTTGTGGCGTTCCTATGGATGCGAAAAACTCGGCCTCTCTCTCTATGTATACATAAAGGGATTAACCGAGTCTCGCGTGAACCGTGAATTGTTTTTAACAAACTTTCAGCCCAGCAGAAAGGGTGAACACGTAAATTTAGTTTATACAAAGAGTAAGACCAAGGAACTACAAGTTACGCTATACTGTCCACTAACACCACCATTTACTAAACAATCAGCTCATGAAGTTCCTTGGTCTTTCTCTTTGTATGAATTAAACATTGGCTCTCCATCTGAGTCCATTCCTGCACGTCAATTTAGATTGAAATTTCTGTGTAGACTTCAACTTTTATGACATGGCGTAGTGGGCGAGTCATTTTGCATCTAAAATATCTAGGAAAGGAGCAATGCTTGGAATATAAAGCCATGGCCTTAAAGGCTCTGATACACAGGACAGTCGTCCCTCTCTAATCCGGCACTTCATAATCCAGCACCCTCGATAAACCAGCACAATTTTCAGTAGCCAACATGTCCTCTTCATGTACATTGCAGCAGTAAATCAGATTTGAGCCGTCAGATGAGAAAACAGACCTTATCACAAAAAAGTCATATTTTTGTTTGTGGTACTATCTGATTGCCAGGAGCACCAGGAATCGTATGCAGAAAACTAGAGTTGATTTGGACCAGGGAAAGCAAAGTTATAGCCTCGACAGTAGGAGACCATTACAAATTGCACCTCAATTTTGGGTGCAATACCAACAATTGTTTCACCTACTTTGGATAATATTTTCTGTTTCCTTTGACCGATTTCCACAAACTTGGGCTTTCTGGAAAGCTCTGGCGACAAGCAACCCGTTGGGCCCAAATCCGATAGCAAATAAAGCACAGCTCCAGCGCAACAAGCTGCAGACATCGCTTCAGCGCTAGACTTGCGCCGTCACACGAAAATCGCTCGCCATTTCCATCTCCATTATCCCAGGACGCCCAATTTTTTTCGTGAAGATGCAGTGAGAGCTTCCAAGACGTCTGAGCCTGTTGCCGAGATCGTAGATCGCTTGAAAATGGGGAAACCCCCAGGTCTGGAGCGTTTGACTCGCGTGTAGAAATGCAAAGTGCCGTGACGTATCTTGCAGGCTTCGCATCTCGGGAACGCAGCATCGTGCCGCGATCGCGCTTGCTGCATTGGATTCCTTGGAGTTTTCTCTTCGATTTACATACTTGGATTGTCCCGAAAGACCGATATTTGACTGAAATATGACGGTTTGTAGCTTGGTTGTCCAGACGCACCAGTGGGTAAACTCGCCAACTTTCAAGTGCACTTTTCTGCACTGTACAGTTTTTGCGATAAGGTCTGTTTTCTCATCTGACGGCTCATTTGTTAATCCAGCACCCTCCCTAATCCAGCAGATTTTCGTGGCACAAATGGTGCCGGATTATAGAGGGACCACTGTATGCAGATAATGCTCACCTCTGCCGCTCAGAGCTCGCCTCAAAAGGAAGTTCTTGGATTTCTTGCGAATAACCATGGTTGCTGTTCTAGTTCCCCTCAAGTACACGACAGCCACCACCACACCAAGCAGGGCAAGGAATCCCAACACTGCACCTGCAATAGGGCCAGCTCCCACTCCCGTCGATTGCGCTGGCCTGCGATCTGGTAACGACAAATCCAATCAAGAGATAAACATGCCCAAACAGGACTGATGGAGACATAACGAGCGGTGGGCTCAATACGCGAATTTAAGTTGTGGCAATTCATGCGATGACAATCATACATCACGAACTACAGTCCATTCGTGAAAAAGATGGGCCCTGACTCTGGCGAGCTCCAGTACCCAGTGCAGTGCTGCGGACTTTGAAATTTGGGTTCCAAAAGGGTACCGGAGCTGGAGTTTTCTGAATTGTTTTCGTGTTTAAAGCTCAGTTTCATACTACGAGTACATAGCAAGGAGATTTGTTCTTCGTTCGATTTCGTCACTTCCACTTTCTTTGGGTATGCCACTTTTCCATGTGGAGAGGGAGCACCACAATTCATTCGTTATCTAAAGCCGGTTCCACACGCCAACGATTAAAAAACGTTTTCATTCCATGTTTGAAACATGCTCTCAGTGAGCAAAACAGCTGTAAGGAGGATTTGCAACATCTACCAAGGAAATAATTTCCATTATGGCTTCAAAGTGTGTCCACCGGATTGGTCTCACTTACTGGAGACATCGACATGAGCTGCAGTTTCTTCGTCAGCGATTTGCTGGTGATAGCCCTTCACTAGGCGCTATACTGTGCAAGCACTGAAATTCAAGCTCGCGAAGCGCTTTTTCAGCTTTTCTATACTTCCCCGGGGTAAACAATCCTTGCCATCAGACAGCTGGAAGTAGACAGAAACTGTATTCTCCATCGCTCTGAAATGCGAACATCCTGACCTATTTTACGGACTCGAGCGGATTTGCAGTGTTTTCTTGCGCTGACGGAAGTGTTCGTCGACGGCAGCTCCGACAAAAAGACTCAAACGAACCGATCGCAAACTTCTGTGATGGTTTGTGCTGCCATGTCGTCGGATGCAATGGTCAATGGTCATGTTCGGATGGTGAATCGGTGGTTCCATGCCGTGTGGCACAGGCAGAACACCAAAAAACCAAGTGAGAAGATAAGCGCCAATTTTAACTGGGCGGACCAAGTACGTGCATTTACCACAGAAATCTGCAGTTTATATATTTATTTATTTACTGTCTGCACTTCATGGCACATAATGAAAATAGCCAATACAAGGAAGTGAGGGTGAAACCAACCTAGGACTGAGGGCAAAAAGGCAAATTAAAAAATAAAATAAATAAAATAAAATGAAAGAGGTGCGTTACGTTACTTGCGAAGAGCCTTGTTGAAAGCGGAACGTGTCGAATACTATAGGAAAGGGAGAGCCAAAGTCGATATGCCATAAAAACAGGTGAGTTTAGAAACAAAGATAAACGAGGAGCAGGCAATGATACTTGATTTCGAGTAGGTCTATCTCGCTGGAACCAGTTATATTTTTCCAAGTGTTGGGGAATTCGCTTGAGATAAATTCTATGAGCAAGGGTACATAAGTGGGATTGGCGGCGCTCACAGAGCGCAGATAAGGCAGTCCGAGAATATAATTGGGCACTGCTGAATAACTGAGGCAGTCCAAATGACCGTTTGATTATCTTTTTATGATGCGTTTCAATTTTTGTGGGCAAAGTTGAGTTTGGATCACACCATGCTGTGTCGGCGTAGTCAAACAGAGGCAAAATATAGCAACGGTACAAAAGTATTTTACAACTATGAGGGAGGTGGGAACAGTGGGAAGTGAGTGCTCCAAGGGCGGAGCTACTGCGACGACAAACATCATTAACTTGCTCTGACCAGGAAAGTGCAGAGTCGATACGTACGCCCAGGTGTTTGTTTCAGAGCAGCAGTCGGCAGATATTGATGTGCGAGTGTGTGGTAAACATTTGTTCACGAGTAGAGAGAGCCCAAATGACCCACCAACTAATATCCCCGGGAAAAATGACTTCTACTCGGTTCAATCAGGGTTTTATCATGTGATTTTAAGGCCCCTCGTGTGTAATATTTAGGAGATGAAGGATACTCGAATACTCGAATATTCGATCGGAGAGAATCAGAGTACTCGAACTCGGGATCTCAGTGCCAACTTTCACCCCTAGTTCCAGGGTATATGTAAAGCCCCAGACCAGTGAATAATAGTAAGAAGGTATAATAGAATAGCTAGAGAGAGAAAGGGAAACCAGGGAGGAGTTCAGGTGGACAAGGAACTAGTCGTGGCACGTCATGAATAGTATCTGAGAAATGCTTTTAGTACGTGACTGGTATCAGAGCACGTGACTAGAATTAGAGCCTTGACTGCAATCGGAGCCCGACGTATACATTCACAGATCTACCTGCACTCACCATCACCATCAGTATTCCCATCAGTATAACCACCAGTAGTACCACCAGTATCACCACCAGTATCACCACCAGTATCACCACCAGTATCACCACCAGTATTACCACCAGTATTACCACCAGTATTACCACCAGTAGGTTTAATCGGATCACAGTAAGGCACTGAGGTGAGATTACCATCTTTAGTGCAAATTGACTTGCCATTGCTCACAAGGGAAAAACCATCGTTGCACGAGTAGGAAGCAGTATCTGAATATTGGATGACAGCAATGCTAGCAGTGCCATTGCCAATAGCGGTAACATTGCAGGTTATAGCTGGAGACCGGAGCAGAACAACCGCAACGGCAACATTACACAACTTTTAGCGTATTGCATTTCATGTTTGTCTCCGACCGTAGGTTAGAAGGTGAATTTGAAGATTATTTTCATACAGATCCGTCCAAACGTATCTCTTGTTCATGCACGTATACTCTTTTGTCATTATTGAACATGCAGCCTCTTCTAAGTCTCCCTAATGTTGGGTTCATCTAACCTGCCTCGCAATGTTGTTAATATATATTTTATACAATCTACAGTTGACGAGGCTCCTGATAGTTATAGTGAACATCATGGCGCCGGAGAAGTAGTTCTTTATGGCTGAAATTCGTTATAACAGAAATGCACTTACGCCATGGATTCGAACTGGAACATGGACAACGGGTCATCATAAATTCATAATCATGAAATTCGCCGCATGCGAGTTCTTTAGAAGTGGAGTCGACTGTTCTTCGTTTTCAACATCCAACACAGGCAGCACCAAACTGACTGTCCGGTTCAACTTGTGTGGCTCTAAATGCTGGAGTGCACATCCAAGACGTGCTTGAGCTGATTGCCAGCTAGGTGTAGGCCATCAGTACCATTGGTCAGTGTCGTGCAATGTTGTCGCATGAGCGGATTGTAAAATAAACGGTGGTGTTAGTGAATATAATAGCGTAACTTGTAGCTTTTCTAATTGTCCACAAACTCCAACTCAACCATTTGCACGTCTAGGAAATTTCACTTTACAATTCCAAATATGGTCTCTTCACTGCAATTCAAATTCAAATTCACATTCCAGTAAATTTTCATTGCTGGCCCATCATTAGGGTCATGAATAACTTGTAACTTGTAGTTCTTTGCTTGAATTTACAGTTAATCTATTTAGAAGTGCTACCCACAGTCAACTGGGAATTTGTGGCCAGGCGCAAGGTGTACATGGATGCAGGTAATGGGGTTTCTCGGCATTTGTGCCAGTGCTTGTGAGGCTTTTCCCCTCATCCCCACCCAGGCGCTGCATCTGCCGCTAGGGTTTATCGGGTGTCAGTAGACGTCATGACCTCCCTTCCGGAACGGGCGCGATGATTTAACTTTTTTCAATTTCTATTTCAAAGTTTACTGAACTCACCTTCACATGTTGGTGGTACTGACGTGAGGTTTCCTCCAACTGAGCAGCTAGGTGTCGCATCACCAACCAACCTAAACCTTTCTTGGCAAGAATAGGTCACACTGTCCAGGAACTGGACCACTGATCTGTTAGCAGCACCATTATCCAGAGTTGGTACGGTACAGTTTGGCTCTGTGAGCAGAGTTAGGAAAAAAAGAATCAATAGACACAAAACTACAGATAAAATGTAACGTTTTGGACCTTTCCTTCAATTAAATTTTTTATCCTTCTCTCTCCATTCGAGAATACGTATATTTCACAATTCAGACAAGATCATGATACATGATTCTTGTTGCAAATCATAGCTTGGGGAGTGACGCCTGCAATGAATTGATTGTCACTAATCACTTTTGTCTGCAATGAATTGATTGTCACTGAACACTTTTGTCTGCAATGAATTGTTTGTCACTGACCACATTTGTCTGCAGTGAATTGATTGTCACTGATCACTTTTGTCTGCAATGAATTGATTGTCACTGAACACTTTTGTCTTCATGTTATTACTGAACTAAAGTGTACTGGGAACACATGTAAATGTTGGTGCATTATTTTGTCGGTACCAGACACCTTCCAGGTTTCAGGTGTACTGTAGAGTTAGGTGACCAGCTGTACCTTCACTAACACTGCATACTCTAGTGCCATTCACTAACACTGCATACTCTAGTGCCTTTTTGGCTCTTATCTGAATATACATGCTGTTTTGTGTACTCAAATCACCGAATTTATAGTTTACACCGAAAATAACATGTTTTTCAGTGTCTGACTGTTTTCGCTCTTAAAAAAAACACACACACAGACACACTACTGGCAGGATGAGCGGTGTCAATGGAATACACATCGCAAATGGACCTGGAACTTCTGGAGGTGAAACTATACTGATGAGAAAGGTACTTTATCCAAAGCATTAATCCCTCATTATCATCCATTTGTCAAGAAATCATAAATTGGTCAACGTCTTTTCTGTTAACTGTTTTCTACTGTGTAACGCAGTCCTTCCGGTCGTACTTCGAGGATGCTAGAGACTGTGTCCATGAACATCCGTCCAGCCTAATCTCTACAGGCACATTCAGAACATTGTCGCGCTGAAATGGTTTCAAATTGAAGAAATCACATGGAAACAAGTTATGAAGCACATGGAGGTAATTGGGGCAAAAGCAGGTTAATGCCAACCTTCAAACTTTCGGATTGAGAGCCAAGGATTAAAGTTTTAAAAAAAAAGAAATACCTAACGTTTACAAGTTATCCGTCGCTTGTGGCCAACACAAATGTAATTTTAATATACGAACGAGATACCGGCGAGTCAGAGCATGCAACAATTAGCGCAACACTGACTGATGTGATACTGACATTCAAAGACCTGAGGCTTAGCTGCAGCACGTCTTGAATGCGCAAACCAACAGCCTTCCACCTTGGAAGGTTTAGATTTGCAAAATAACGTAAGAAAGGGGCGGTGAGACTGTTATGTTGGCATGTTGACACAAAACCATCTAGAAACCTACTTCAAGGTGGCACTTTCTTTCAGGGTCTCCTTCACTTAAATTTTATTTCCAAGTTTTGCAAAAAAGTCAGTTATCTGGTAGTATATTCAAGGTCAACAGGAAAAAAGAACCTACAAATGGCTGTGTACAGAGTCTAATACCCAGTGAGGTAAAATGGCTGAGAACTGTAAAGGAGTAAAAGCAGTAGCCCGGTACTATCAGCTAAAACCAAGTAGAAGGGTAAACTTACGTAGTTCACACAGCGCATAGAGTTTATTATCTAGCTGGCTTCTCAAACCGGCGGTATTTCTTGCAGTTCCGTTATTATCAGGTGATCCTGTCCATGCAGTGATATCCGAATTTATCAAGTCCTGATGACATTTTTCTTCGAATGATGCTGCAGAGAGAATTGTTCCCTTGTAATATCTACAAAAGGCTTGAGCTTCAGTGTAATTGAACAGGAGTCCAACCATGCTTCTTTTTAACACGGTCTGGGATGTAGGGCAAGGTTGGTGGCCGACCAGTTCTGCAGTCATGTGGAGAAAACAGCAACACAAACATTGTCATGGCAACACACTGGTGACACTCGCAGCATCCATTAGACCCTTTTGACATTTTTATGTTCATGATGGCACCATAATAGTCTGGTGGGTGGGTTAATCAGCAGTGAGTAGATTTTTAGCTTGAAAGCAGGTCGGGGTAGAACGTCACGAGTGCTGGCAGGGAGGGCTTTGTAGTATTCTAACGAGCGGTAGTAGTAGTAGTACTACTAGTAGTAGTACTACTAGTAGTAGTATTAGTAGTAGTAGTAGAAGTAGTAGTAGTAGTAGTAGTAGTAGTAGTAGTAGTAGTAGTAGTAGTAGTAGTAGTAGTAGTAGTAGTAGTAGTAGTAGTAGTAGTAGTAGTAGTAGTAGTAGTAGTAGTAGTAGTAGTAGTAGTAGTAGTAGTAGTAGTAGTAGTAGTAGTAGTAGTAGTAGTAGTAGTAGTAGTAGTAGTAGTAGTAGTAGTAGTAGTAGTAGTAGTAGTAGTAGTAGTAGTAGTAGTAGTAGTAGTAGTAGTAGTAGTAGTAGTAGTAGTAGTAGTAGTAGTACCGTAAAGTACCGCCAGAGCGCCCCACCATCTCGTCCTTTCGTGGTCGTATTGTGGAGGTTGTCTGCTGTCTGTAGGTCATACGACATGAACCTTGTACACATATTGCACGTTTTGCAGTCAATCCGTACCTTGGAGCGGACACAAGCTCCACACAAAACCCTGCCAAGCGTGACCTTAGTACACTAAGATTCTCACATCGTACAAACTTCGTTGCACTCTGCCATACGATTTTCCTTTCTCTGCCTGTAAAATCAAGGTGAGGCGCTCTCGCGAGACGGGGCGCTCTGGCGGTACTTTACAGTAGTAGTAGTAGTAGTAGTAGTAGTAGTAGTAGTAGTAGTAGTAGTAGTAGTAGTAGTAGTAGTAGTAGTAGTAGTAGTAGTAGTAGTAGTAGTAGTAGTAGTAGTAGTAGTAGTAGTAGTAGTAGTAGTAGTAGTAGTAGTAGTAGTAGTAGTAGTAGTAGTAGTAGTAGTAGTAGTAGTAGTAGTAGTAGTAGTAGTAGTAGTAGTAGTAGTAGTAGTAGTAGTAGTAGTAGTAGTAGTAGTAGTAGTAGTAGTAGTAGTAGTAGTAGTAGTAGTAGTAGTAGTAGTAGTAGTAGTAGTAGTAGTAGTAGTAGTAGTAGTAGTAGTAGTAGTAGTAGTAGTAGTAGTAGTAGTAGTAGTAGTAGTAGTAGTAGTAGTAGTAGTAGTAGTAGTAGTAGTAGTAGTAGTAGTAGTAGTAGTAGTAGTAGTAGTAGTAGTAGTAGTAGTAGTAGTAGTAGTAGTAGTAGTAGTAGTAGTAGTAGTAGTAGTAGTAGTAGTAGTAGTAGTAGTAGTAGTAGTAGTAGTAGTAGTAGTAGTAGTAGTAGTAGTAGTAGTAGTAGTAGTAGTAGTAGTAGTAGTAGTAGTAGTAGTAGTAGTAGTAGTAGTAGTAGTAGTAGTAGTAGTAGTAGTAGTAGTAGTAGTAGTAGTAGTAGTAGTAGTAGTAGTAGTAGTAGTAGTAGTAGTAGTAGTAGTAGTAGTAGTAGTAGTAGTAGTAGTAGTAGTAGTAGTAGTAGTAGTAGTAGTAGTAGTAGTAGTAGTAGTAGTAGTAGTAGTAGTAGTAGTAGTAGTAGTAGTAGTAGTAGTAGTAGTAGTAGTAGTAGTAGTAGTAGTAGTAGTAGTAGTAGTAGTAGTAGTAGTAGTAGTAGTAGTAGTAGTAGTAGTAGTAGTAGTAGTAGTAGTAGTAGTAGTAGTAGTAGTAGTAGTAGTAGTAGTAGTAGTAGT
Source organism: Sycon ciliatum (assembly GCF_964019385.1). NCBI lineage: Eukaryota > Metazoa > Porifera > Calcarea > Leucosolenida > Sycettidae > Sycon > Sycon ciliatum. The sequence continues at coordinate 1,252,058 of NC_088653.1, read as the reverse complement.
AGTAGTAGTAGTAGTAGTAGTAGTAGTAGTAGTAGTAGTAGTAGTAGTAGTAGTAGTAGTAGTAGTAGTAGTAGTAGTAGTAGTAGTAGTAGTAGTAGTAGTAGTAGTAGTAGTAGTAGTAGTAGTAGTAGTAGTAGTAGTAGTAGTAGTAGTAGTAGTAGTAGTAGTAGTAGTAGTAGTAGTAGTAGTAGTAGTAGTAGTAGTAGTAGTAGTAGTAGTAGTAGTAGTAGTAGTAGTAGTAGTAGTAGTAGTAGTAGTAGTAGTAGTAGTAGTAGTAGTAGTAGTAGTAGTAGTAGTAGTAGTAGTAGTAGTAGTAGTAGTAGTAGTAGTAGTAGTAGTAGTAGTAGTAGTAGTAGTAGTAGTAGTAGTAGTAGTAGTAGTAGTAGTAGTAGTAGTAGTAGTAGTAGTAGTAGTAGTAGTAGTAGTAGTAGTAGTAGTAGTAGTAGTAGTAGTAGTAGTAGTAGTAGTAGTAGTAGTAGTAGTAGTAGTAGTAGTAGTAGTAGTAGTAGTAGTAGTAGTAGTAGTAGTAGTAGTAGTAGTAGTAGTAGTAGTAGTAGTAGTAGTAGTAGTAGTAGTAGTAGTAGTAGTAGTAGTAGTAGTAGTAGTAGTAGTAGTAGTAGTAGTAGTAGTAGTAGTAGTAGTAGTAGTAGTAGTAGTAGTAGTAGTAGTAGTAGTAGTAGTAGTAGTAGTAGTAGTAGTAGTAGTAGTAGTAGTAGTAGTAGTAGTAGTAGTAGTAGTAGTAGTAGTAGTAGTAGTAGTAGTAGTAGTAGTAGTAGTAGTAGTAGTAGTAGTAGTAGTAGTAGTAGTAGTAGTAGTAGTAGTAGTAGTAGTAGTAGTAGTAGTAGTAGTAGTAGTAGTAGTAGTAGTAGTAGTAGTAGTAGTAGTAGTAGTAGTAGTAGTAGTAGTAGTAGTAGTAGTAGTAGTAGTAGTAGTAGTAGTAGTAGTAGTAGTAACTGTTTCATGATATTGTCTGTATTTTTGTTGTAGCAATTTTGCTATTATATGTTGGTCATGATTTGATGGTTGACTTGCCCGTTTTCTTTGTGTACCTTATCTGGTTTTCTCTTGTCTGGGTTGTTGGATGAGTTGGGTAAACGGTGCTGCTTTGATTGTGTTTGCGGATGCGGGTTTACTCTTTGTTTTGGTATTCGATAGTTGACTTGATTCTTTTATTATATTTTCTTATTGGAGTTTCCGATTTATTTGATTTGATTTTCCTATCTACGATATACTTGATTGGATTTGTCACCATTGCCTTCTTTGCTTCCGTTTTTTGAATTCTTCATTCCGGCACCCAGTTTGTTATCAAATAAAGTCAACGTTCTCAGTAGTAGTAGTAGTAGTAGTAGTAGTAGTAGTAGTAGTAGTAGTAGTAGTAGTAGTAGTAGTAGTAGTAGTAGTAGTAGTAGTAGTAGTAGTAGTAGTAGTAGTAGTAGTAGTAGTAGTAGTAGTAGTAGTAGTAGTAGTAGTAGTAGTAGTAGTAGTAGTAGTAGTAGTAGTAGTAGTAGTAGTAGTAGTAGTAGTAGTAGTAGTAGTAGTAGTAGTAGTAGTAGTAGTAGTAGTAGTAGTAGTAGTAGTAGTAGTAGTAGTAGTAGTAGTAGTAGTAGTAGTAGTAGTAGTAGTAGTAGTAGTAGTAGTAGTAGTAGTAGTAGTAGTAGTAGTAGTAGTAGTAGTAGTAGTAGTAGTAGTAGTAGTAGTAGTAGTAGTAGTAGTAGTAGTAGTAGTAGTAGTAGTAGTAGTAGTAGTAGTAGTAGTAGTAGTAGTAGTAGTAGTAGTAGTAGTAGTAGTAGTAGTAGTAGTAGTAGTAGTAGTAGTAGTAGTAGTAGTAGTAGTAGTAGTAGTAGTAGTAGTAGTAGTAGTAGTTATCATGGGTCAGCTCCGTTGTAAGCTGTCAGTCTGCCTTATGCGATGGGCAGTCACCTGTTTGCGGGGTTCAAGATCGTCATACCGCCGCAACAGGATGAATTTCACGACGATGTGCAGGTTGCGGGCAGCCTGAGCGTGATAGTACCTGACAGACATTTGCCCAACATTGCCCCATGATAATGAATTCTTGAGTTTTTGGACATTGTATTGCATTGCTGCTCCATCTACATGGCTGTATTTGTGTTTCACATCTCCATTTCAAGTTTCCTAATAAAGATTGTGTCAAGTAGTAGTAGTAGTAGTAGTAGTAGTAGTAGTAGTCAAAGAACTTTATTGAAAATCCATGATAATGTGATCGGAAAGATGATTGAAGAAAAAATCCAAACTCGAGTCAAATCCAGGCAAATATTAACAGTCACTACTATCAAAGCAGATCACTATTCACAATAGCGCAACTTGGAAAGCCGGCCAAAAAGGAAGATATTGAAATTAACCGAAGGCCTCCGTGCACAGCACATGGAGGACCTTATAATTATATTCCCACTCACAACTGGAGCAAACGGCATTGGTCCAAGAATGAAATTGCTACACGCTTTCGGCAGTATGAAGCTCTGCACCCACGAAAGCAAGTAATCAGCCAGCGGAGCAAAGTAAAAGAGATCCTGCAGCGCAAATGCGACATTACTATTGCATAACTAAGCTCTGGCTGCTTCTCGACAATGAGCTGAACAATGTTCTTTAGAGCACGGGAACATTCGGAAGCGCACATACCATTGGTCGCGAAAACCAAAGGTGTGAAGGTGCCTCGCTCAACATCAATCACACGTTGTAGATAGGCCCGTTTCTTCTGTGCTTCGTTACGAGACAACTGGGCAAGTACATCCGATCTCGACAGCAAGGACGCCGAGGGGTGGGTGACCCTCACATCAAAAAATGCATCTTGCTGTCGAGACCAGAAGCCCCTTGCACAAATGTCCAAACGAGCCTCAGGAGAACGATTGGCAGTGGCACAATCCAATGACTCACCAGTCAAAGGCAGCAACGTAGGCTCTATCCTTACATCAGAAATGACAGCCGAAAACACCTCCGCCAACAGGTCCCGAATCTCATTATGGCGTAGACTTGGGTAACCCCCTGTTGGACATACTGCAGCGTGATCAAGCGTCATGGCCGCTCCACATACGCAGGATGATGGTAATTCATCAAGTGGCCAGCCGTAACGAATTGCCACTGCATCACGAAAGGCGGACTTGTGCAAGACGAATCCACAGGAGGCAAGCGGCTCCGCCGTAAGCCAACTTCCCACACCGGCATCTCTGGAGGTTTCCAGCAGAACACGCTGAGGGCCACTTAGGGCAGGGGCCAGCTCTGACAGCTGGGTCCTATGCATATCAGCACGTTGATTGTTTTGATGTCTCCGGAGAACGCTGGTGTCGGAAACAACCCGAGTCGGCGTCAACTCACTGGACCCCGACCGCAGCATTCGCACGACGGGCCCAGTGACAACTTCACTTATCCGGCGCTGCACCTCTGCGTCCTCCGACACCACAGGAATAGCGAGGCCACCATATCGCACTGGTAATGCCAGCAGCTTCCGCTCCGAATCAGAAACCTCCGTCCGGCCAGTTAAGGTAGGGATATATTTATTATTTATGACATCATCCAGTGGTCTGTACGAAGAAGCCGACCCTGGATGACTTCGGATGTGATAATTCCACTTGCTCTTCATACCACGGACAAATGCGGAATATGCGGCGTGAGGCTGTGTAAGCGAGATGTCAGCCAAGAGGCTCATCTCCCGCACCCAACTCGCAATGTGGCTATCGAGATTATCGGCAATGAACGTCGACTGGCCAACAGCACCTCCCAGGTACCTCGCTCCACCGGTTCGTATTGCAATACCAGTGGCATCGAACATGTCAACGGCCGCCCGCCCCAAATTCGGCTTGACAAGGAGTGTCGTCTTTGAGGCATTGGGGAAATAACCATACTCCGGTCCAATGTCAGACAAAGCCAACCAAAACTTGTGCACGTCCATCATCCTTCCACCAGCCTCGCCGTCATCCGCATACCAGCACTGGCCAATAGATGGGTGGTCACTTGACAGGCGTCTGATCATAGGGCTAATAGCCAGCGCAAACAGTGCCATGGCCAAAGGATCGCCCTGGCAAGTACCCTCTCGAGACATGATCCTGTCACCACCCGGCAGAAACAACGATATTGGAGCGCCATATGTGTTTTGGAAGATTGTGGAAACGGCAGGACACACCCGAGGAACGTTATGAAGCGCTGCCTGTCTGTTAACAGCATTAAATGCATTAGACGCATCTATGAACAAAATGGCCTCTGTTTCCGGATCCAAATACTGGCTCTGCACAGCAAGGACCGCAGCCTCACACGCAGATGGCATGCCCACACAAACCTGAAATGGGGCTACAGCCGCAACAATATCAGTGGAGACGCAGTCCAATATAGCTTTAGCGATAATACGGCGGTGTACTTCACCAACAGCTATCGGTCTCACACCTATACTGGAAGTAGCGCCAGCAGCATCACCAGCAGACTTCTCCAAGGGAACAAGGCGAGCTGCCACGAACGCTGACAGAATCTGAGGATCGACAACCTCCCTGCAGAGTCGCTTCGCTGCGGCAGCCAACGCCGATGCAAGGTTCGCCGATGCTCCCTTGAACACAGTGAGCATTCTCTGCAAGGCAGCGACATCCAGTCCCGATGGACCCCCCGACCCAGAACTCTTCATGCGGCCAGCTGTCTTTTTGATTTTTTCTGCTGAAATCGTTTCAAACATAATCTGGTTAGGAAGATCTGGTTCACAGTCCAACAATATTCCCTCGGCTGGATCCACAGGAGCAGGGTGCTTCTTTCGAAGCACGTCACGGACCGTCTCACCCGAGGATTGCACCGCAATATCATCAGCCCGGAGAGGTTTGCCACACCGCCCCTCTGACAAACCAGACAGAGCCTGACCCAGCCGACCACCGTGCACTAGCTTGGCAAAATCCGTGTCCGACATTCCACTGTCTCCACCACCGCCAGCAGACCCCGAGCGGGGACGCAAGTGAGCCTGGACGCAACGGGACTCCTCCAACAGTGGCTGCAAGTCACCAGCAGCCCACATGTCCATGCGCCGCTGCAGATGCTCTGTATTCTCCTTGCTTCTGCTGTGCGGCTCAGGTCGCTGCAGCAAGAGGTGACTAGCAACCGCCACACACTCCCAAGCGACACAGGCAGCTGGACCACCAGATGCAAACGTGTTTATGAAGTCCGCGATAATGTTAACGAAACGCTTGCCAGTGGAACCCGAGGGGGTCATAAAAAGGTTCCGCTGCCAGCACACAACCTGTCCGTATGCAGTCCGCATCCAAATAGCCAACTCCGCATGCCGTGACCATAGAGAAGCAACTAGGGGAGCATGAGCAACCCCAGCAACGACATGGTCGCCACCATCCCCAGACTGCACAGGGCGACTCGCCCCCGAACATCGTGGGGGCGGCAGATCCACGCGCAAACACTCCGAAGACACCGGCGCAGGCGCAGGAGCAGACGCATGAGTATCTCCTGTTGTTCGATCGCGGGAAGACTGAGGCCCGGAACTTGGCACATGCCCAACAATGCCGCGGCGAGGCAGCGCAGATGCAGAGGCAGGAACAGACACCTGAGGATCTCCTAATGCGCCATCACGGGAAGACTGATGTCCGGAACTTGGCGCAGACCCAGCCGTCACCGCCGAGGCAGAGCTCCGAGTTGCTATTGTAGTAGTAGTAGTAGTAGTAGTAGTAGTAGTAGTAGTAGTAGTAGTAGTAGTAGTAGTAGTAGTAGTAGTAGTAGTAGTAGTAGTAGTAGTAGTAGTAGTAGTAGTAGTAGTAGTAGTAGTAGTAGTAGTAGTAGTAGTGGTAGTGGTAGTAGTAGTAGTAGTAGTAGTAGTAGTAGTAGTAGTAGTAGTAGTAGTAGTAGTAGTAGTAGTAGTAGTAGTAGTAGTAGTAGTAGTAGTAGTAGTAGTAGTAGTAGTAGTAGTAGTAGTAGTAGTAGTAGTAGTAGTAGTAGTAGTAGTAGTAGTAGTAGTAGTAGTAGTAGTAGTAGTAGTAGTAGTAGTAGTAGTAGTAGTAGTAGTAGTAGTAGTAGTAGTAGTAGTAGTAGTAGTAGTAGTAGTAGTAGTAGTAGTAGTAGTAGTAGTAGTAGTAGTAGTAGTAGTAGTAGTAGTAGTAGTAGTAGTAGTAGTAGTAGTAGTAGTAGTAGTAGTAGTAGTAGTAGTAGTAGTAGTAGTAGTAGTAGTAGTAGTAGTAGTAGTAGTAGTAGTAGTAGTAGTAGTAGTAGTAGTAGTAGTAGTAGTAGTAGTAGTAGTAGTAGTAGTAGTAGTAGTAGTAGTAGTAGTAGTAGTAGTAGTAGTAGTAGTAGTAGTAGTAGTAGTAGTAGTAGTAGTCGAGGTGGAGGCCCGGGATCTTTTCCGGGATACCGGCGTCTCTATTCGGACGGACGGCGCTCGTTGCCTGGGTGGTGCCTTTGGCACAGTCGAGTTCCGTCGTGAGTTTCTGGATCAGCGGGTTCAGGGACTTACAGCCCAGATGAATCGCTATGGAGAGTACGCCACTACCCAGCCTCATGCCAGCTACGCCGTTGCCGTAAGATCCCTGGTGCCAAGGTGGAAATTTATAACACGGGCCATGGAGTGCGGTCTGGGGGTGTTGGCACCCATTGACAGCAGTGTGACTAACAAGTTGTTACCTGCTGTCACCGGCCATCACTTCTCGGACGACTCCCCGCTGCGGCGTTTGCTGTCTCTGCCCTGTCGACGTGGTGGAATTGGGTTGCCAATCGCCTCGGTTGTTGCAGAGCATGAGCACCAGCGTGCCCTGCGTGCGACTGAGCCCATGCCGGATCTACTCCATCGCTCTCGCACTGAGCCTCAGAATATTGGAGCATCTCGAGATCCTCGGCCTGGGGATGACCATCCCATCCTCGCTGCCCTTGCCCTCGCACGGACTCGTGCTGTTGCCATGCGGCGGGAGAGGGACCGCCAGGCATCGGATCTGGCTGCTGCCGTTTCTCGTGAGCTATCGCCCCCGCAGCAGTTGTTGATCGAGATTGCGGGTGAGCCCGGCATATCGTCATGGCTGACGGCGGACCCCATGTCCCGGTACGGCACCGTGCTGAATTGTAATGACTTCAGAGACGCCCTTTGTATCCGTTACGACCTGGATCTCAGGGACACCGCGACAACCTGTGTGTGTGGTCAGCCTGCCGTGCGGGATCACATGTTTGTATGCCCGACCGGCGGCTATCCTGGTGCGCGGCACGACAACATCCGTGATCTGCTAGCGGAGGTTTTGGTTGATGTCGCCCAGGACGTTGAAAAGGAGCCTAGGCTGGCGGCCATGCATGGAGAGGATCTACCCGGACGCCAGCTGAATCGCCAGGACGAGGCCCGAGCGGACATCCGAGCCAGGGGCTTCTGGACAAGGCAGCAGGACGCCTATTTTGATGTTAGGGTAACCCACCCTAAGGCGTCTGTGCTGTCTCGTTCAGAAGTCCTTGGCCAGCTCAGGTCTCACGAGCGGCGTAAGAAGGCCGAGTATGGGCCACGGATCGTCAACATCGAGCGTGCGTCATTTACGCCGCTTGTGTTTACGACGCAGGGCCTGGCGGCACCGGAGTGTGCGAAATTTCTATCGACGCTGGCGACATACCTGTCCAGGCGTCACACTGATATCCCGTACTCCATCCTCATCAACCGGTTGCGGGTACGCATCTCATTTTGCTTACTTCGGTGGGCCGTTACCTGTTTCCGCGGGTGCCGGGCCTCGTATCAGCGGCGTTGCCAGTCGTCTTTCCTGGTGGAGTGCCGGCAGATGGGTGGCCGATGAGCTGTTGCCATGGCAAGGGGGCTGCTGAGACGCCGGCTTGGCACCGGATGGACTCGCTGCCGATGGTACGGTGTAGGATGTATGTACAATGTAGGTACTTTACTCTGTTGTCATTTGTCTGTCTATTTGTTGAATTGGATAGGTGTACGGACAGTTCTCCACAATGCATGCACATCCATTCATAACATTCATGACAGGTAATTTATATTGACATTGGCTTAGACTTGCATACATGACGGGACCTGCTACATTAATTTTCACTTTGAGTTTAAAGTTTTCTTCTTTTGACATTGGATTTGACATTGGATTTGACATTGGATTTACTAATTGATTTGACGTTATTTAAAGGAGTTTTCTTTTTTTAATTGAATTGATCTTCAATGATATACGATTTCACGTTTCCGCTATTTTGCCCGTAAAAGAGGCTTGTCACCAGTAGTAGTAGTAGTAGTAGTAGTAGTAGTAGTAGTATTAGTAGTAGTAGTAGTAGTAGTAGTAGTAGTAGTAGTAGTAGTAGTAGTAGTAGTAGTAGTAGTAGTAGTAGTAGTAGTAGTAGTAGTAGTAGTAGTAGTAGTAGTAGTAGTAGTAGTAGTAGTAGTAGTAGTAGTAGTAGTAGTAGTAGTAGTAGTAGTAGTAGTAGTAGTAGTAGTAGTAGTAGTAGTAGTAGTAGTAGTAGTAGTAGTAGTAGTAGTAGTAGTAGTAGTAGTAGTAGTAGTAGTAGTAGTAGTAGTAGTAGTAGTAGTAGTAGTAGTAGTAGTAGTAGTAGTAGTAGTAGTAGTAGTAGTAGTAGTAGTAGTAGTAGTAGTAGTAGTAGTAGTAGTAGTAGTAGTAGTAGTAGTAGTAGTAGTAGTAGTAGTAGTAGTAGTAGTAGTAGTAGTAGTAGTAGTAGTAGTAGTAGTAGTAGTAGTAGTAGTAGTAGTAGTAGTAGTAGTAGTAGTAGTAGTAGTAGTAGTAGTAGTAGTAGTAGTAGTAGTAGTAGTAGTAGTAGTAGTAGTAGTAGTAGTAGTAGTAGTAGTAGTAGTAGTAGTAGTAGTAGTAGTAGTAGTAGTAGTAGTAGTAGTAGTAGTAGTAGTAGTAGTAGTAGTAGTAGTAGTAGTAGTAGTAGTAGTAGTAGTAGTAGTAGTAGTAGTAGTAGTAGTAGTAGTAGTAGTAGTAGTAGTAGTAGTAGTAGTAGTAGTAGTAGTAGTAGTAGTAGTAGTAGTAGTAGTAGTAGTAGTAGTAGTAGTAGTAGTAGTAGTAGTAGTAGTAGTAGTAGTAGTAGTAGTAGTAGTAGTAGTAGTAGTAGTAGTAGTAGTAGTAGTAGTAGTAGTAGTAGTAGTAGTAGTAGTAGTAGTAGTAGTAGTAGTAGTAGTAGTAGTAGTAGTAGTAGTAGTAGTAGTAGTAGTAGTAGTAGTAGTAGTAGTAGTAGTAGTAGTAGTAGTAGTAGTAGTAGTAGTAGTAGTAGTAGTAGTAGTAGTAGTAGTAGTAGTAGTAGTAGTAGTAGTAGTAGTAGTAGTAGTAGTAGTAGTAGTAGTAGTACTTGGTCCGTTTCATCGCAATTGTCGCTTATCTCCCACACATCTTTTGACAGGTAAAACCCAGTCCAATCTCGATATCTAACTCACATTCGTTTGGGAGGTTGTGATGGAAAGATCAAAGGAGACCAGAAAGAAAAAATCATCGCGACTGGCGCCAGGTACATGGCGATTCGTACAATTTTGATGGGAAAGTGGGGAACTTTTCGCTGCAGTGAATGCACTGCACTGCAGTCTGCAGTGAATGTGTGCATTCACTGCAGCAAAAAGCCAAGCGCAGCTCAAAGACCGGAACTGTAGCAGGAGAAATCGACATCCTGACCTGGAGAGCGTGACAGTCACGGCCAGGCCGGCCAGCCAGCTCAGTCGCCACGTTTGAACTGCAACGGCCTGGCATTCTTTGCAAGCCTGCAAACTGATGGGAGATGGTGGCAAAGAAGACATTGTCCGACCTGGCAGTGGCAGTATGCAAGAGTCGTCGTGGTCAGCGTATCCAGCAGAGCGTATGACAGCTGTCTGGATCGGAGAGGGATGTGTGCCTGATTCAAAAACATTGTTGAAACACAGAGTACTGTAGTGACAGACGGGTCACGCTGCCCACGTTCCTCCAAGTGCCAAAGTGACAGCCACGACTGTTCCTTTCCCTTCGAGCCATACGCCAAGCGGAGAAAGCAAGAGATACTCTACGCCAGCAGCTATACAGACCAGCGAATGTCAGCTCAAGTGACATCAGCTCGAGTGATACAGAGCCAGAGTCGGATAAACTAGAGCGTGAGTGCAAGAACGCGCTCCGTCGCTGTTTTCTTTAGTACATTTTTTGTAACCTTGCTTCCTTTCTTCGACTTGCTTCACCAGATTCCACCGCTGAATTTTTTTCTTGTGGCGGACAGGAATCATGTATCATGCTTCTTCACTATGCGTATTGGAAATTTTACAGAGCGGTAAAAAAAACTCCTGTTCTTAGTTGTGATAGATAAGCGACAATTGCGATGAAACGGACCAAGTAGTAGTAGTAGTAGTAGTAGTAGTAGTAGTAGTAGTAGTAGTAGTAGTAGTAGTAGTAGTAGTAGTAGTAGTAGTAGTAGTAGTAGTAGTAGTAGTAGTAGTAGTAGTAGTAGTAGTAGTAGTAGTAGTAGTAGTAGTAGTAGTAGTAGTAGTAGTAGTAGTAGTAGTAGTAGTAGTAGTAGTAGTAGTAGTAGTAGTAGTAGTAGTAGTAGTAGTAGTAGTAGTAGTAGTAGTAGTAGTAGTAGTAGTAGTAGTAGTAGTAGTAGTAGTAGTAGTAGTAGTAGTAGTAGTAGTAGTAGTAGTAGTAGTAGTAGTAGTAGTAGTAGTAGTAGTAGTAGTAGTAGTAGTAGTAGTAGTAGTAGTAGTAGTAGTAGTAGTAGTAGTAGTAGTAGTAGTAGTAGTAGTAGTAGTAGTAGTAGTAGTAGTAGTAGTAGTAGTAGTAGTAGTAGTAGTAGTAGTAGTAGTAGTAGTAGTAGTAGTAGTAGTAGTAGTAGTAGTAGTAGTAGTAGTAGTAGTAGTAGTAGTAGTAGTAGTAGTAGTAGTAGTAGTAGTAGTAGTAGTAGTAGTAGTAGTAGTAGTAGTAGTAGTAGTAGTAGTAGTAGTAGTAGTAGTAGTAGTAGTAGTAGTAGTAGTAGTAGTAGTAGTAGTAGTAGTAGTAGTAGTAGTAGTAGTAGTAGTAGTAGTAGTAGTAGTAGTAGTAGTAGTAGTAGTAGTAGTAGTAGTAGTAGTAGTAGTAGTAGTAGTAGTAGTAGTAGTAGTAGTAGTAGTAGTAGTAGTAGTAGTAGTAGTAGTAGTAGTAGTAGTAGTAGTAGTAGTAGTAGTAGTAGTAGTAGTAGTAGTAGTAGTAGTAGTAGTAGTAGTAGTAGTAGTAGTAGTAGTAGTAGTAGTAGTAGTAGTAGTAGTAGTAGTAGTAGTAGTAGTAGTAGTAGTAGTAGTAGTAGTAGTAGTAGTAGTAGTAGTAGTAGTAGTAGTAGTAGTAGTAGTAGTAGTAGTAGTAGTAGTAGTAGTAGTAGTAGTAGTAGTAGTAGTAGTAGTAGTAGTAGTAGTAGTAGTAGTAGTAGTAGTAGTAGTAGTAGTAGTAGTAGTAGTAGTAGTAGTAGTAGTAGTAGTAGTAGTAGTAGTAGTAGTAGTAGTAGTAGTAGTAGTAGTAGTAGTAGTAGTAGTAGTAGTAGTAGTAGTAGTAGTAGTAGTAGTAGTAGTAGTAGTAGTAGTAGTAGTAGTAGTAGTAGTAGTAGTAGTAGTAGTAGTAGTAGTAGTAGTAGTAGTAGTAGTAGTAGTAGTAGTAGTAGTAGTAGTAGTAGTAGTAGTAGTAGTAGTAGTAGTAGTAGTAGTAGTAGTAGTAGTAGTAGTAGTAGTAGTAGTAGTAGTAGTAGTAGTAGTAGTAGTAGTAGTAGTAGTAGTAGTAGTAGTAGTAGTAGTAGTAGTAGTAGTAGTAGTAGTAGTAGTAGTAGTAGTAGTAGTAGTAGTAGTAGTAGTAGTAGTAGTAGTAGTAGTAGTAGTAGTAGTAGTAGTAGTAGTAGTAGTAGTAGTAGTAGTAGTAGTAGTAGTAGTAGTAGTAGTAGTAGTAGTAGTAGTAGTAGTAGTAGTAGTAGTAGTAGTAGTAGTAGTAGTAGTAGTAGTAGTAGTAGTAGTAGTAGTAGTAGTAGTAGTAGTAGTAGTAGTAGTAGTAGTAGTAGTAGTAGTAGTAGTAGTAGTAGTAGTAGTAGTAGTAGTAGTAGTAGTAGTAGTAGTAGTAGTAGTAGTAGTAGTAGTAGTAGTAGTAGTAGTAGTAGTAGTAGTAGTAGTAGTAGTAGTAGTAGTAGTAGTAGTAGTAGTAGTAGTAGTAGTAGTAGTAGTAGTAGTAGTAGTAGTAGTAGTAGTAGTAGTAGTAGTAGTAGTAGTAGTAGTAGTAGTAGTAGTAGTAGTAGTAGTAGTAGTAGTAGTAGTAGTAGTAGTAGTAGTAGTAGTAGTAGTAGTAGTAGTAGTAGTAGTAGTAGTAGTAGTAGTAGTAGTAGTAGTAGTAGTAGTAGTAGTAGTAGTAGTAGTAGTAGTAAGGCCTCTTTTACGGGCAAATGACGCATATGCGTAAACCAAAAGCAACAAGAAACTCAATAAACAATGTCCAACAAAAGAATCTGCTGACTGCAAAAAAAGGACACAAGGTAAAACTCAAGTCCAATAGATCGCGTATGGTACGTATGTGTGAACAAACCAAAAGCCGATTGAGTGGTGAATGTGGAATGTGTAAGTTGAAAACTCGAGTCTGATAAATAGCCTATTGGGGGTATATGTGTAAAAACATCATAAACCAATAGGGTGGTGGATGTATAATTTATCTGCGTGTGAATGCTTATTTCGATCTGTCCGATAAACAAAACAAAACAAACTATTATAAAAGTAGAACCAAAAAAACAAAAAAAAACAAAACAAAAAACAAAGACATGCTCAAACACAGATATGTCCGTTACGTCACAACATCCGTTTAGGATCGGCCACACAGCCCCATGCCACTACCGGAGCAGCCTGCACTCCGTGACAAACGAATTGCCACGGCGTACGCCCCGAGCTCCCCGGCATCCACGCAGACAGGTTACGGCCCAGCGGAGGAGGCAGAAGGCAATCTTGGCACGAAGATGGTGCATGACGACGGAGTACTGTAGGTCAGAGTGCTTCTCCACCACGCGCTGAACAAGCCGCTTCAGGAACATTCCACACTCTGCCCCAGCCATGCCATTCGTAGCAAACACCAACGGAGTGAAGGCACCTCGCTCGACGTCCGTGATCCTCTGGCAGTATTTTCGCTTCTTCTCCAACTCGTTGGTGCGCAGTTGGCCAAGGGCTTCCGAACGCGACAGCAGGGACGCTTTAGGGTGGGTGACCCTGACATCAAAGAAAGCGTCCTGCTGCCTTGTCCAGAAACCCCCGGCCCTGATGTCCAAACGAGCTTCAGCGCTGCGATTGGCGGTCCGGCCGGCGAGCACCTCGCCATCGAGAGGGAGCAGTCTAGGCTCGACCTCCACGTCTGGCACGACATCGCCAAGGACAGCCGCCAGGGTGTCCCGGATTTCGTCATGACGTGCCATCGGGTACCCCCCATGTGGACACGTCATCGAGTGGTGTAGGGTGGTGTCCGCTCCACAAGCGCATTTGCACGGGACATCCAGTGGCAGGTACCCATAGCGTATGCACACCGCATCTCGAAAGTCGGACTTGTTCAGAATTGTCCGGTGCGCAGTAAGCGGGGCACACGTCAGCCATGACGACACGCCCTTCTCACCGGCGATATCTGTGAGGCATTTCTGAGGCGGTGGCAGATCGGGATACAACGCCGCGACTAGTGCCTTCTGCGACTTCTCCTTGTCCTTGCGACGTGAGACCGCTCGCTTGCGGGACTCGGTAACGGCTGCGACCGACGGGTTATCACGAACCGGCTGGGTGGTGTGGACCCCAGGTTCTGGCCGGGTCACAGGTCCAGGAGGATCACGAACGGACGCAGCAGAAGACGCAGCAGAAGCAGAAGCAACCGACAATGGTGGATTCCGGTGCGATGCTAAAGACACCTCCTCGCCATCGGGCACGGACGCAGCAGAAGCAGAAGCAACCGACAAGGGTGGATTCTGAGGCGATGCCAAAGACACCTCCTCGCCATCGGGGACGGCACTCCCCGAACCATCACCGACCATCAGACGTACAAGCGGCTCCGTCACCGCAACAGAAGTGGAATACTCCCGCTCCGCCTCAGCCGCCAGAATCGGGATGTTTAGGCCTCCAAGGCGGGTGGGCACTGAGAGGAGTCGCCGAAGGCTTGCCTCATCAGGCACCTCCCGACCCAAGAGGAGGGGTAGCAGGTCACGGTTGACCAGGGTATCCAGGCGCTCTAGTAACGCAGGCGGGCAGGATGCCACTCGGAGCACGTAGCGCCACTTGGAGTAGACACCCTGCAGCGTGGCGTAAACTGCATGAGGCTGAGTACGGGCTACAGATACCAGGTTCACCACCTGCTTGCACCAGGCGGATACCGCCTCCTCAAGGTACGCGGCCTTGAAGCTTCCTGTGCCGAGCACTCCTCCCAGATATCGACAACCGGAGGTGATGATTTTGATGCCGGTGCCGGCGAACAGGGTGGACGCCTCCTCCAAACACTCCTCCTTGACCAGCAGCACCGTTTTTGTTGGGTTAGGGGTATATCCGTAGGCCGGGCCAAGCTCCTTCACACTGTTCCAATAGCGCAACAGAGACCGGACACGGCCAGCGGCGGAATCGTCGTCAGCGTACCACTCCTGCACGATATCGGGGCAGAGCTCTCCCAAGCGGCGTATGAGAGGCGTTATGGCCACAGCGTATATTCCCATCGCCAAGGGATCGCCCTGACAGGTACCCTCGCGCGACAGCACTTCGCCACCACCAGCAACAAACAATCGGCTTGGCGAACGGTAGGTGTTGTGGAAGATCTGGCCAAGCGGCGGGCAGACCACGGGTACATTATGCATGGCGACGGCACGGTTCAGCGAGTTGAAAGCGTTCCCTGCATCCACCAGTAGGATCGCCTCAGTCGCTGGTTGCTCAAAGAGGTGCTCCATGGCATGTACCGCAGCCTCGCAGCCAGATGGGACACCCGCGCACAGCTGCAGAGGAGCCGTGACCATGAGCATGTCAGGCTCTATCACTCGGGCGACAGCCTTGCAGACGATCCTACGGAACACCTCACCCACTGCGATTGGCCGCACGCCCGGGTTCTTATTGAGCGGAATCAGCCGGGCCGCAGTGAAGGCTGCCAAGGAATCCGGGTCAACATCCTCCCTGCACAGAAGCCTGGCGGTCTCCGCCATGGAAGAAGCCAGCCGGTCCGAACAAGCTCCGTAGCATGTCAGCATTCGCTGCCAAGCCTCTGCGTCAAGGCCAGACGGGCCGGATGAGCCAGACATCTCGCGAGCGACGCGTTTAATCAAGGCGGGTGTCAGCCTCTCAAACAGAATGGGATCACATTCAGGCCTGTCCGCCGCATCCACCAGAACGCTCGGGTCAGGGCTAGCAGGTGATGGGTGCTTTTCGAGAAGTGCATCTCTCACGGTCTTCCCAGTGTCGGCGTCCATGACCTCATCCATCGCCAATACCCCACCGGACGAGGCTGATGAGGCGAGACGAATGGCCGATTGTATTCTGCCGGAGAAGACCAGCTTGCTGAATCTCATATCATCAATTTGCCCATCTGCCTCCCGAGGCCCAGAGTCCCGAAGAGGGGGCAAATGTGCCTGGAGGCACCGTCCCTCGCGCAGCAGCTCACCAATCCGCCCAGATTCCCATAGGCCGAGACGCCGATCAAGGTGCGGTGCCGAAGCCCCGTACTGGGTAGCACATGGCTTCTGTAGGAGCAACTGGGAAGCCACGACCACAGCCGCCCAGGCATGCCGGCGCGCTGCACCACCAACAGCAAACGAGTGCATGAGGTCAGCCAGTAGAGCCACAAACCGCCGACCCACGGCTCCATGTGGCACAATAAATAGATTCCGACGCCACGTGATGACCTCCTCATATGCGCTGAGAACAGACTCAGTAGTAACAGCAGCAGCAGCAGCAGCAGGATCCGGTCCCGGATCCGGCACAGAACCACGTGCACCAGGGGCGTTAGAAACCGGCTCTGATCCAACAGCAGAGCGCGGTGCCACATCCGGGGCTCCAGGCCACGGAACAGGCTCCGAAACTGGGGCACTGTCATCCCTCGAACTGGGATCCCTGGAACTGGGATCCCTGGAATCACGGCTGGGGACATTCATCGCCGCAATGCGTCCCGGTACATGAGCCACCGGAGACCTGGAGGCCGACCCATCCCGAGCATGACTCCTGCCCCTTCCGACAGCGCCAGGTGATGAGCGGCGCCGCCTGCCCAAAAAGCCTGGCCTCTCAGGAGATCTATCCGAATGGAATGCTGGATTCGGATCTGCAACCGGCACAATCGGAACCAGCTGAGCATTACCAAAATTGCGGCACCTACCCGCGCGACCAGGGTAGCAGCTCTCGCAGGCCCTGGCTGACACAGCACACGAGCAGCCACGGCAGCTCCCAGTCGACTTGCTGCACACACAGCATGGCTTCGATCCACCAGCGGGCTGTGACATGCCACCAGAGCGCTAGAGTAGTACTAGTAGTAGTAGAGATTGATCACAACTGCACAGTGCACACGGTACCCATGCACACGATAACCATGGCGAGAAAGCTGATTACTAAGATCCGACGCGCTCCACAAGCTGGAGATGTGTGTGCGACGGCACCCGCCAGCACTGGGCGCAATGAGCTGCGACACCAGCAAGGCAACGCTGGTACTGTAATACGGCTGGGACTAGAATATTCTAGAAATTTCGCAAAACTCTCGATGCTCTCCAAGTCCCTAACTGAAGGGACTACCGCTGAAAGGATAATGACCAGGCTAGATAGCTAGCACGCTAGATATCGACGAGCACCGCAAGCCAAGGAACCGAGGGAAATGCACACTGGGCACTCAAATTCAAAGAACACGGGAGCACTGAAAAGTGCATCCACCTCCGACCTAGTAGTAGTAGTAGTAGTAGTAGTAGTAGTAGTAGTAGTAGTAGTAGTAGTAGTAGTAGTAGTAGTAGTAGTAGTAGTAGTAGTAGTAGTAGTAGTAGTAGTAGTAGTAGTAGTAGTAGTAGTAGTAGTAGTAGTAGTAGTAGTAGTAGTAGTAGTAGTAGTAGTAGTAGTAGTAGTAGTAGTAGTAGTAGTAGTAGTAGTAGTAGTAGTAGTAGTAGTAGTAGTAGTAGTAGTAGTAGTAGTAGTAGTAGTAGTAGTAGTAGTAGTAGTAGTAGTAGTAGTAGTAGTAGTAGTAGTAGTAGTAGTAGTAGTAGTAGTAGTAGTAGTAGTAGTAGTAGTAGTAGTAGTAGTAGTAGTAGTAGTAGTAGTAGTAGTAGTAGTAGTAGTAGTAGTAGTAGTAGTAGTAGTAGTAGTAGTAGTAGTAGTAGTAGTAGTAGTAGTAGTAGTAGTAGTAGTAGTAGTAGTAGTAGTAGTAGTAGTAGTAGTAGTAGTAGTAGTAGTAGTAGTAGTAGTAGTAGTAGTAGTAGTAGTAGTAGTAGTAGTAGTAGTAGTAGTAGTAGTAGTAGTAGTAGTAGTAGTAGTAGTAGTAGTAGTAGTAGTAGTAGTAGTAGTAGTAGTAGTAGTAGTAGTAGTAGTAGTAGTAGTAGTAGTAGTAGTAGTAGTAGTAGTAGTAGTAGTAGTAGTAGTAGTAGTAGTAGTAGTAGTAGTAGTAGTAGTAGTAGTAGTAGTAGTAGTAGTAGTAGTAGTAGTAGTAGTAGTAGTAGTAGTAGTAGTAGTAGTAGTAGTAGTAGTAGTAGTAGTAGTAGTAGTAGTAGTAGTAGTAGTAGTAGTAGTAGTAGTAGTAGTAGTAGTAGTAGTAGTAGTAGTAGTAGTAGTAGTAGTAGTAGTAGTAGTAGTAGTAGTAGTAGTAGTAGTAGTAGTAGTAGTAGTAGTAGTAGTAGTAGTAGTAGTAGTAGTAGTAGTAGTAGTAGTAGTAGTAGTAGTAGTAGTAGTAGTAGTAGTAGTAGTAGTAGTAGTAGTAGTAGTAGTAGTAGTAGTAGTAGTAGTAGTAGTAGTAGTAGTAGTAGTAGTAGTAGTAGTAGTAGTAGTAGTAGTAGTAGTAGTAGTAGTAGTAGTAGTAGTAGTAGTAGTAGTAGTAGTAGTAGTAGTAGTAGTAGTAGTAGTAGTAGTAGTAGTAGTAGTAGTAGTAGTAGTAGTAGTAGTAGTAGTAGTAGTAGTAGTAGTAGTAGTAGTAGTAGTAGTAGTAGTAGTAGTAGTAGTAGTAGTAGTAGTAGTAGTAGTAGTAGTAGTAGTAGTAGTAGTAGTAGTAGTAGTAGTAGTAGTAGTAGTAGTAGTAGTAGTAGTAGTAGTAGTAGTAGTAGTAGTAGTAGTAGTAGTAGTAGTAGTAGTAGTAGTAGTAGTAGTAGTAGTAGTAGTAGTAGTAGTAGTAGTAGTAGTAGTAGTAGTAGTAGTAGTAGTAGTAGTAGTAGTAGTAGTAGTAGTAGTAGTTGCATGCCCGTAGGCATTGTTATTAGGTGATGATTTCGTGTGAAGCTTTTGAGTTCAAAGTTTTATATTTCAATTGAGTGTTCTATTTTATTCCGAAATTGGGTTGTCTTTTTGCTTTGACTCTTACTTCATGGTGTTGTGAATAAAACCGTTCTCAAGTAGTAGTAGTAGTAGTAGTAGTAGTAGTAGTAGTAGTAGTAGTAGTAGTAGTAGTAGTAGTAGTAGTAGTAGTAGTAGTAGTAGTAGTAGTAGTAGTAGTAGTAGTAGTAGTAGTAGTAGTAGTAGTAGTAGTAGTAGTAGTAGTAGTAGTAGTAGTAGTAGTAGTAGTAGTAGTAGTAGTAGTAGTAGTAGTAGTAGTAGTAGTAGTAGTAGTAGTAGTAGTAGTAGTAGTAGTAGTAGTAGTAGTAGTAGTAGTAGTAGTAGTAGTAGTAGTAGTAGTAGTAGTAGTAGTAGTAGTAGTAGTAGTAGTAGTAGTAGTAGTAGTAGTAGTAGTAGTAGTAGTAGTAGTAGTAGTAGTAGTAGTAGTAGTAGTAGTAGTAGTAGTAGTAGTAGTAGTACTACTACTACTACTACTACTACTACTACTACTACTACTACTACTACTACTACTACTACTACTACTACTACTACTACTCCAAGCGGCTTGGGCTGTGGACTGCCGGTGATCTCTCTCCATTGCTACGGGAGTCCCGATGCATTCAGGCTCATCTCTCTGATGCAGCCGTGGGTGATTCGAGTCCACGTGCTTTGGACGATGTTCGCTTAGCGAACATGGTTTTCAATGACCGAGTTGGCAGTGCTGCCCAATACCTGGATGCTGATGGTGCTGGTGGCGTTCTTCCCCTGGGTGAAGAGGTGAGTGGGAAGTCAGTTCTAGAGCACCTGCGGGATAAGCACCCTGCTCCCCAGCCGGCTGATCCAGACATCCTACTGGACTGTAGCCCCGACCCCCCGGATCCAGTTATGTTTGAGGCGATAACACCAGCAGCTATGAAGAAGACGATATTGGGAATGAAGGGAGCTGCTGGACCTTCGGCTTTGGATGCGGCTGCCTGGCGTCGGATGGTTGGCATGTTCAAGTCAGCTTCTGACGAGCTCTGTTCGGCCCTCTCTCGCGTGGCCAAATGCCTGTGCACGGAGAGGCTGGACGCTTTGCATCTGCGCCCGTTTCTGGCAGCGCGACTGATACCACTGGATAAGCGATCTGGCGTGCGGCCCATCGCTGTGGGTGAGGTGTTTCGGCGTGCAGTTGGCAAGGCAATCATGAAGGCGATTGAGAAGGATGTGGTGATTGCGACGGCGCCAACCCAGCTGTGCGTCGGGATACCATCGGCATGTGAAGTGGCTGTGGAGGCGCTGTCATCGGTATTTGCCAAGGATGAGTCAGAGGCAATACTCCTCGTCGACGCCACTAACGCCTTTAATTCAGTGAACCGGGCAGCTGCACTGAACAACATACCACGCGTGTGCCCAGCTGCAGGGCGGGTATTTGTGAACACGTACCAAGCGGATATCCCCCTGTACCTGGATGGTGGCGAGACACTCTACTCAAGAGAGGGCACGTGCCAAGGAGATCCACTGGCCATGGCATTTTATGCTTTGGCTACCGGCCCTCTGGCCAAGCATCTGTCCACAACATGCAGTGGTTCCATGCAGGTGTGGTATGCTGACGACGATGCCGCTGTGGACCGCGTTGTGGCACTCGGTGAGTACTGGAACTGCATCTCGGCTGAGGGCCCGAAGTATGGCTACAAGCCTAATGCTGCCAAGACCGTGCTCCTCGTCAAGAGCCATCTGGTGTCAGACGCTGAGCGGGTATTTGCTGGCACTGGCATCCGGATTTGCTCTGATGGCGTCCGGTATCTCGGTGGAGTCATCGGCGGCACTGAGTTCTGTGGTGGGTTTGTGAGAAGCCGTGTGGGTGACTGGTGTGCTTTAACCAAGAGGCTGGCGAGTGTTGCAGAGACCCAGCCCCACGCGGCTTACCACTTATTCATCTCTGCCATTCAGTCTCGGTGGTCATACTTGCAGCGCGTTGCTAATGCTGACGGGGCACTCTACGCACCCCTGGATCGCGTCCTAAATGAACAGCTGCTGCCTGCATTCACGGGCCATTCTGTGCCGGTTGAGGGAGGTTTGCGAGCACTGCTTTCCCTTCCAGCGAAGCTTGGTGGTCTTGCGGTCCGTAGCAATGTGTCACGGGCGGCTGCTGAGCGCACCTTGTGCCGAGACGCCATTGCACCCATGGTGGAGTTGGTAGTCGGTGGCACCTCCACGCATGAGGTGTCGTCTGTGGTAACAGCATGCAGGACATTGGCTGCAGGTGCTCGGGCGGCGCGCCGTGTTCAGCAGCGGAACTTGGCAGAGGAGATCCGATCCGGCCTCCCGCCCACGCAACGGCTACTGGTAGAGGTCGCAGGTGAAGATGGCGTCTCAAGTTGGTTGACGACTCCACCTGCGACTACAATGCCTGGGACCGTTTTCAGCAGGACGGATTTCCGTGATGCTGTGGGCCTACGATATGGCCTTCCCTTGGAAGGTTTGCCAGCATCATGCGTGTGTGGCAAAGACATGACAAGCCACCACGCTATGACATGCCCCTGTGGCGGGTACCCAACGCGACGTCACAACGAGGTTCGGGACCTGCTGGCTAGTGCCATGTCCGAGGTGGCGTATGATGTCGAGTTGGAGCCTGTTCTGCTGCCTCTCGATGGTGAGACGGTCTCAGGTATTAGAGCTGATGCCGCTCGTGCAGACATACGGGCTCGCGGTTTCTGGACGCGACAGCAAAACGCCTTCTTTGATGTTCGGGTTACCCACCCAAGGCCGTCTTTGCTGTCGCGTTCGGGAGTAGCGAGCCAGTTGTCTGACAACGAGAGGCAGAAGAAGCGCCAGTACTCGAGCCGGATCAACAACGTCGACCGCGGTTCGTTCACGCCGTTGGTTTTCGCCACCAATGGGCAGTGTGCGCCGGAGGCGTCAATATTCCTGAAGTCGTTAGCAGCTCAAATCAGTGAGAGGAACCGTGATCTCCCCTACTCACTGATCATGCGCCAGCTTCGTGCCCGGATCAGTGTGTGCCTGATTCGCTGGCAAATAACTTGTCTGCGGGGGTCACGGCACTCGTACCGCGGAAGGCTCATGGGTGCTGGTCATGGCGGTTTTGTGGTGGAGTGCAGGGCCCGTGCTCACCTAGCTGTTTAGCATGCCTGACCTAACTGTTTCATGATATTGTCTGTATTTTTGTTGTAGCAATTTTGCTATTATATGTTGGTCATGATTTGATGGTTGACTTACCCGTTTTCTTTGTGTATCTTATCTGGTTTTCTCTTGTCTGGGTTTTTGGATGAGTTGGGTAAACGGTGCTGCTTTGATTGTGTTTGCGGATGCGGGTTTACTCTTTGTTTTGGTATTCAATAGTTGACTTGATTCTTTTATTTTATTTTCTTATTGGATTTTCCGATTTATTTGATTTGATTTTCCTATCTACGATATACTTGATTTGATTTGTCACCGTTGCCTTCTTTGCTTCCGTTTTTTGAATTCTTCATTCCGGCACCCAGTTTGTTATCAAATAAAGTCAACGTTCTCAGTAGTAGTAGTAGTAGTAGTAGTAGTAGTAGTAGTAGTAGTAGTAGTAGTAGTAGTAGTAGTAGTAGTAGTAGTAGTAGTAGTAGTAGTAGTAGTAGTAGTAGTAGTAGTAGTAGTAGTAGTAGTAGTAGTAGTAGTAGTAGTAGTAGTAGTAGTAGTAGTAGTAGTAGTAGTAGTAGTAGTAGTAGTAGTAGTAGTAGTAGTAGTAGTAGTAGTAGTAGTAGTAGTAGTAGTAGTAGTAGTAGTAGTAGTAGTAGTAGTAGTAGTAGTAGTAGTAGTAGTAGTAGTAGTAGTAGTAGTAGTAGTAGTAGTAGTAGTAGTAGTAGTAGTAGTAGTAGTAGTAGTAGTAGTAGTAGTAGTAGTAGTAGTAGTAGTAGTAGTAGTAGTAGTAGTAGTAGTAGTAGTAGTAGTAGTAGTAGTAGTAGTAGTAGTAGTAGTAGTAGTAGTAGTAGTAGTAGTAGTAGTAGTAGTAGTAGTAGTAGTAGTAGTAGTAGTAGTAGTAGTAGTAGTAGTAGTAGTAGTAGTAGTAGTAGTAGTAGTAGTAGTAGTAGTAGTAGTAGTAGTAGTAGTAGTAGTAGTAGTAGTAGTAGTAGTAGTAGTAGTAGTAGTAGTAGTAGTAGTAGTAGTAGTAGTAGTAGTAGTAGTAGTAGTAGTAGTAGTAGTAGTAGTAGTAGTAGTAGTAGTAGTAGTAGTAGTAGTAGTAGTAGTAGTAGTAGTAGTAGTAGTAGTAGTAGTAGTAGTAGTAGTAGTAGTAGTAGTAGTAGTAGTAGTAGTAGTAGTAGTAGTAGTAGTAGTAGTAGTAGTAGTAGTAGTAGTAGTAGTAGTAGTAGTAGTAGTAGTAGTAGTAGTAGTAGTAGTAGTAGTAGTAGTAGTAGTAGTAGTAGTAGTAGTAGTAGTAGTAGTAGTAGTAGTAGTAGTAGTAGTAGTAGTAGTAGTAGTAGTAGTAGTAGTAGTAGTAGTAGTAGTAGTAGTAGTAGTAGTAGTAGTAGTAGTAGTAGTAGTAGTAGTAGTAGTAGTAGTAGTAGTAGTAGTAGTAGTAGTAGTAGTAGTAGTAGTAGTAGTAGTAGTAGTAGTAGTAGTAGTAGTAGTAGTAGTAGTAGTAGTAGTAGTAGTAGTAGTAGTAGTAGTAGTAGTAGTAGTAGTAGTAGTAGTAGTAGTAGTAGTAGTAGTAGTAGTAGTAGTAGTAGTAGTAGTAGTAGTAGTAGTAGTAGTAGTAGTAGTAGTAGTAGTAGTAGTAGTAGTAGTAGTAGTAGTAGTAGTAGTAGTAGTAGTAGTAGTAGTAGTAGTAGTAGTAGTAGTAGTAGTAGTAGTAGTAGTAGTAGTAGTAGTAGTAGTAGTAGTAGTAGTAGTAGTAGTAGTAGTAGTAGTAGTAGTAGTAGTAGTAGTAGTAGTAGTAGTAGTAGTAGTAGTAGTAGTAGTAGTAGTAGTAGTAGTAGTAGTAGTAGTAGTAGTAGTAGTAGTAGTAGTAGTAGTAGTAGTAGTAGTAGTAGTAGTAGTAGTAGTAGTAGTAGTAGTAGTAGTAGTAGTAGTAGTAGTAGTAGTAGTAGTAGTAGTAGTAGTAGTAGTAGTAGTAGTAGTAGTAGTAGTAGTAGTAGTAGTAGTAGTAGTAGTAGTAGTAGTAGTAGTAGTAGTAGTAGTAGTAGTAGTAGTAGTAGTAGTAGTAGTAGTAGTAGTAGTAGTAGTAGTAGTAGTAGTAGTAGTAGTAGTAGTAGTAGTAGTAGTAGTAGTAGTAGTAGTAGTAGTAGTAGTAGTAGTAGTAGTAGTAGTAGTAGTAGTAGTAGTAGTAGTAGTAGTAGTAGTAGTAGTAGTAGTAGTAGTAGTAGTAGTAGTAGTAGTAGTAGTAGTAGTAGTAGTAGTAGTAGTAGTAGTAGTAGTAGTAGTAGTAGTAGTAGTAGTAGTAGTAGTAGTAGTAGTAGTAGTAGTAGTAGTAGTAGTAGTAGTAGTAGTAGTAGTAGTAGTAGTAGTAGTAGTAGTAGTAGTAGTAGTAGTAGTAGTAGTAGTAGTAGAATCATTTCCTTTAACTATATTCAACAAGTCTGATTTTCGAGACGCATTGTGCCTGAGGTATGGCCTGCCGCTTGATGGCATATCATTATCCTGTGTTTGTGGCCAAGACATGTCAGTTCATCACGCCCTCACGTGCCCAAGCGGGGGATACCCTACCCAGAGACATAATGAACTTCGCGACCTCCTAGCGGACGCACTCGCTAGTGTTGTTTGCGATGTCGAGATTGAGCCACCGCTGATGCCGCTGGGTGGTGAAGCCGTCTCTGGGGGCTCAGCTGACGGTGCTCGTGTGGATATACGGGCTCGTGGCTTCTGGACCAGGCAGCAAAACGCCTTTTTTGATGTACGGGTCACGCACCCAAGGCCGTCTTTGCTGTCTGGACCAGAAGTGTCGAGGCAGTTATCCCAACACGAGCGTCAGAAGAAACGTCAGTATTCCGATCGAATCAACCAGGTGGATCGAGGATCGTTCACTCCGCTTGTTTTCGCCACCAGTGGACAGTGTGCTCCCGAATGTGGCATCTTCCTCAAGACCCTCGCAACACAACTGCACCATAAGAACTCGGACATACCGTATCGTCTCATCATCAGCCACTTGCGCTCGAGAATCAGTCTATCTCTGATGCGGTGGCAGATTACTTGCTTCCGGGGGTCACGTGCATCATACCTACGCAGTGGATCCGGCATTGGCCGACATTGCTTTGTAACGGAGTGCCGTACATTGGCTCATATGCCGCGCTGATGGGCATCAATGGACTTGCCATATTATTGTCATTGGTTTCATTCTGTCTCAGAGTGTTCTTTTGTATTTGTTTTCGTTTTAAAAGCGTTTGAGCGGTTGGGTGAATGGAAACGTCACCGTACTGGTAGTAGCGATGCTTGGATGGTGTTTGCGGGTTTGCTCTTTGTTTTTGTATTCCCTAGTTGGCTTGATTCTTTTATTTTATTTTATTTTCTGATTGGATTTTCCTATTTATTTGATTTGATTTTTGCTAATTTCTTGAATGGTTTTGTCACCATTGCTTTTCTTGCTTGCGCTTTTCAGTTTCTTCTTTCTGATACCCGGTTTGTTTTCAAATAAAGGCGAAGTTCAGTAGTAGTAGTAGTAGTAGTAGTAGTAGTAGTAGTAGTAGTAGTAGTAGTAGTAGTAGTAGTAGTAGTAGTAGTAGTAGTAGTAGTAGTAGTAGTAGTAGTAGTAGTAGTAGTAGTAGTAGTAGTAGTAGTAGTAGTAGTAGTAGTAGTAGTAGTAGTAGTAGTAGTAGTAGTAGTAGTAGTAGTAGTAGTAGTAGTAGTAGTAGTAGTAGTAGTATTTATTATTTGACTAGGGGAGTCCCAACAGGCATGGCCTTGTTACAGGGAACCCTAGGTGAATCTTTGTGAGGTGAGCAAAAGTAACAGCATAGTGTACCTGACGACAGTTTGGAGGAAGGGTGTTCCACCGACCTGCCGCCAGAAAAGAAACTGAGCGCAGTCCATACCCAATATGTACCGTAGGTAATACTAAGGCAGCTGTATCCGGGCCACGAGTACGAGCATTTGTGTGCGGGCCAACTGAACGCAGGAGAAACAGTGACTGAAGGAGGGGGCTAGCAATTGATGACAAGCAGAGATAGACCAAAACGTATAGTTTCAAATTAACTCTTTGCTCAAACGAATACAGATGACACCGTTGTAAAACTAATGCAGTTGGGGTCATTCTATCTAAACCAAATGCCTTCTTCATCCCAATATGGCTGACCGTTACAAGCCTGTTATATAGGGTAGTTTTCAAACAGTGCACATACGCATTACTTGCATATTCTAGAGTAGACTGTATAATTGACAAGTAGAACGTTCTCCGAGCTGTAGCTGATGAATTGCGACGGCCATGAGCAAAACAGGCTAGTTTAGCGAAGACCGCTGAACACACCTTTTCTACTTGTGGGCGGAACGTTAGACGCTCATCGATTAGTATACAGAGGTATTTCACAGTAGAGACAGGGGAAATGACAATACCTTTACAGGTCAAGTACAGGGCTGGGCTCAGTGCAGGCAGGGCAGGACGCCGTATCAACATGAACTGTGTTTTATTGGGGTTGAGCAGGAGGCCTTTCTCATCAAGGTATTGCTCTAGCAACCACATACTATCCTGCAAGCGTAGGATAATTGTAGCCACATCAGAGCCGAATACGTAGAACGCAATATCATCAGCGTACAGCTGCACGACACTCTGGTGAAATATATCGGGTACCCGGCGAATGTAGACGCAGAAAAGCAAATGCCCAAGAACAGACCCTGGGGGACCCCTCTTGTACAGGGTTGGTGTGATCCTTCTAACCATTGACAGTAACCTGCTGGCTGCGGTTCGTGAGATAGTCTGAGAACCACTTGAGGACAGTGCCGCCTAGTGGTGGCTAGCTCATCCAGCAGACCTGTATGCTACACACGGTCAAACGCCTTGCTCATATCCGCAAAGACTACTCCGCATTGGTAACCGTTGTAAGGTGCTCTGTTCCATCTGTCTATGCAAAGTGTCAGGGCATCCTCACAGCTATGGTGTGAGCGGTACGCAAATTATTCAGCTGGTATGGCTGACAGGTCTGGATTCTGAGTGAAATACGAAGTGACTTGCTTGTGGACAACCTTCTCTAGGAGCTTGGCAGCGATAAGCAACAGTGAGATTGGCCTGTAGTTGGTAGCTGAGGTCTTATCACCAGATTTGTAAACAGGGCAGACATGGGCATGTTTGTAGGCAGCAGGAAAGATGCCAGAGCGAAGGGACTGGTTGACGATAACAGTTAGCGGATACGAGACTGAATCTCTGCAGGATTTCAGGATGCAGGACGGAATATCATCGGAGCCGGTGGCTTTGTTGTATACCAGAGATTCAAGCAACTTGGAGATGGTATCGACGCTGACGGTATCAAACTCCAAAAGAGTAGTGCTATTGGGGTCTGCAACGGCAGCTCGGCTGGTCTGGCAGGGTCATGGACGATCTCGGCGATTGTAGTTGTCAGATCGGCGAGTGTGGCTGCTGGGGCAGCCCTCACTGCTGTTCTACCAGACAAGCTATTGATAATGACCCGGACCACTATGTTTTCATCAGCACATCGCTGGAAATGGTGGATTTTTAACATGTCATAATAGAACTTGTGCTCAAATAATGAAAGAAAGCACTAGCCACTACAAAAATTGTAGTTGCACATCCTAAAATCGCGTCCTTTTTTGATCCACCACGTGCTTTCTTAGTGCGCATGCGCAAAGCGATGAACTCAAATAAGAGACCGGGTCTCTTATTACTCATTCGATCAGGTGAACCACCAGTGCCTCCTCATTTCATTGCAAGCCAAGGGTATTGGAGGGACAGCACTAGCATGGTTCGCCTCATACCTGTGTGATCGTCGGCAGAAAAGTCACCCTGCCACATGCTTCATCCAGAGTCCTCCCAGTTTCGCGTGGAGTCCCGCAAGGTTCTGTTCTGGGTCCTGTACTCTTCAATGTCTATACAAGCCACCTCCCTACCATAGCAGATTCCTTCGCCTATTCCCTTCCCATGTTCGCAGATGATATGATCCTCTACCGAAATGCCCTGGGGGGGGGGGGGGGGTGGGCGGGGGAGAGGGAGGGATGGAGGAAAAGGGGCTAACAGTGCAGATTATAATTCATGCATGGATGGTAGAAAATGGCAACTCTGTGCAGTCAGCGATGTACCAGGACGTAGAGCTTATAATACTCGACCAGCTGCTTCCTGGTCCTCATCTGTCGATGTTTGACTTTGACATAGAGACGTCTACAGACTACACTACGGTTGTTTGTTGTTGTAGCTGAGTGGTTAGTTATTGTCGTTCACCAAAAGAAATACAATGACAGAATGGCAGACGTCAAACAAATTCCCTTGCTTTCAATGGAAGGGAGATAACGTGAAGCAACTTCGTAGAATGTGTATGTATGCAAATTGTATTGAGAGAATGCACGCAGGGCGATAGTGCGGGTTCGAGTCCTATAATTATTGTGTTGAAAAAAGAAGAAAAAGAAGAAAAAAATAAAACTAGCACCGTAGCGTAATAATTATAATTATATTTTAAAACGAGAGAGCTTGGAAGCTCAGGGCCCTACGCTATGCTTTTTTGCCTTGATGACCTAGACAAAAAAACATAGGGATGTTATAAATTCTTAAAAAAGTTTCTTTTTTTTAAGACATAACCTGGGATTCGAACCCGCACTATCGCGCGCCCGGCATGAATCCCCCCAATACACTTCGTGGATGTGTGGGCGTAGATGTGCAATGCTTCGATTTCTCTCTTCTCTCTTCCTGTCGGTGTCTCCCGCTTCTGGGCCGGCATGGCCCATGCTTCATGCATGCTTGTTCCTGTTGTTGTTATGTCTACTGTGTCCTGCCGCTACTCCGACTTTGGCCGTGACCACGATGTGTTTCCCCATTTTCTCCTTCATCCTTTCCTTTTTCTTTTTGCTATTAAAAAGCTTTCTTCTCTCCGGGACCACGATTTTCTTCTTTTTCTTCTTTATTCCTTTTCTTTCCTTCTTTTCTCTTCTTCCTTTGCTGAGAGCCTTCTGTTCTCATATTTTCTTTTCATTTGTGTCCCCATTCCTGGGTTACTTGGACTTCATTCGCTTCCCTGTCATTGGACATGTTCAGTCCATTCGGTTTGCGAATTCAAATAAACACAACCAACCAAGTAGCTCGTGTGGGTGAGATTATTTTCATTGTGCGTATCCAGTGTGGCCATGATGAAAAGCAGAAAAAATTATTCCCGGTTTATAATCCGAGGATTGTTCCCTCAATGTGACCGGCCCTATAGGCCTAATAATAATAAAGATTATAGACCAATTACGTGTCTTCCGATACAGTACAAGCTCTTTACCGCCGCCATATCGAAGATTATGTGGCAGCACATCAATCAACATGAAATACTTGCAACGGAGCAGCGCGGTTGTGCAGCAGCTGGTCTTGGTTGCAAGGAGCACCTGATGGTGGATAAGATGATTCTGGAGGATGCCCATACGAAAGGGCGAAATCTGGTCATGGCATACCTGGACCTCAAAAAGGCGTTTGATAGTGTGTCGCATGAATGGATTCTACATGCTTTGACGATGTATCGATTCCACCCGTCTTTGGTCACAACTATTGCCCGTAGCATGCAGAACTGGAGAACGACAATGCACATATGCGACCAGGGAAGATACAGGGTCACTACCGGCAACATTTCTATAAGAAGAGGCATATTTCAAGGTGACACATTATCCCCGTTACTGTTTTGCCTGGCGCTAAACCCAATCAGTTTTGAGCTCAACCGATTGCCTTTGGGATACAGAGTCAGCTGCAGAGACGCCGAGTTGACTATCAATCACTCTTGGTACATGGACGACATTAAACTCTACGGGAAAACTACAAAGGATGTGACTACCCTCGTGTCTACCGTGTGTGGCGTTGGTGATGACATCGGCATGAATCTCAACCCGGCCAAGTGTGCCGTGCTGCACGTCAGGAGAGGAAAACCAGATGAAGGATGCTCTATCCAGGTTGGCGATGAGACCATTGCAGAGTCGCTACGACTCAATGAAACATACAAGTACCTTGGAGTAGTGCAAGCAGCCATGATACCTCACCCGCAGCTCAAGACGCAACTCACTGCAGAATACAAAAAGAGATTGTATTTGCTTCTTAACAGTGGATTGAATGCGCGAAACATGATCAAGGCCATCAATACGTATGCTCTGCCGGTTATGACATATAGTTATGGAATCGTAAATTGGACCGAGGATGAAATCAAGACCACAGATCGAGCGACAAGATCAGCCTTGACTGCGTCTGGATTTCACCACCCCAAAGCCTCAGTCAACAGGCTCTACATGAAGAGGGGAGATGGAGGCCGGGGCTTGGTCTCTTGTGAGGATATGCACGGCCGGAGCATGTGTGGCCTGGCCCGCTACATGAGTACCAGCCCAATAGACAGAATAAGCCTGCTTTATCAGTATCATCAACAAAAACCTACAACAAAAAGCCACTCAATAACTGCAAAGGCCGCTAAGTTCCTGTCGAGTTTGGATCTGCCAGCAGCTGGACCAGCTTTACCCAATAAGCATACCATTAAACAAGCGTGCGCCGAGCGAAAATCCAAAACACTTTCCACTATGCCGCTGCATGGGAGATATTGGAGCCGATTGGAGGAGAATCACCTAGATAAGGAGCTTACCTTCATGTGGTTGAAATCAAGGACACTGAAACCTTCAACTGAAGGCATGATTATGGCAGCACAAGACCAATCCCTCAAAACGAAAAATTACCAATACGCCATAATGAAGTCAATTGCTCGAACTGACGCCAATTGCAGGCTTTGCAAGGGCAGCTTAGAAACAATTGTCCACATTGTCAGTGCCTGCCCAGTTCTTGCTCGGACCAGTTACATCGAACGTCATAACCGGATAGTAAAGTATGTGCACTTCGAAATGTGTAGAGCACGAGATCTACCTACTGGTGCTTTTCACGATTCGACCACCAGCTCAAGGCATTGGTCAAAAGTGATCGGCATCGGCTCTATTGGGAGTATTCGGTCCCAACTGACCTGAAACTATCAGCAAACAGGCCCGATCTGCTCCTTGTTGATGACAAGGAGCGCATCGCCTACATTATAGACATCAGCGTTCCTGGTGAGAACAACATCAATAAGAAAATGGCTGAAAAGCGCTCGAAATATTATGATTTGAAGCGGGAGATTTCGAGGATTTGGTCCCTCACCCAGGTTGACGTGGTCCCTGTGGTTGTCGGTGCCCTGGGAGGCTTGGTGAGGGAGACTCCTCAATGCCTTCGGACTGTGCAGGGAGGAGACCTGGCTATTGTGCAACAGGAGGCTATACAAGGTTCGATTAAAATACTAAGAACTATCCTTAACATGTAGATGCACCTCTGCTGCGTTTGCATGTTCAATAGCTAAGAGACTTGAATAACGACTGATAAAGACTGATATTTCCTTTGTTACTCCCTTCATTGGTTGATGTATTTTGCCTGTCGCTGCAAATTCTTTATTATTGTTTTGATGTTGGAGTTCGGATTGAGTTTCTTTCCTTTTTTCCTCTTCCTTCAACTATTTCTTGTCCCTTTGGTTTTTAGGTTTTATTTATTTATTTATTTTTGTTTGTTTTTTCACTTTCTTTTTGCTGTCCCACCCATGGAAATATTTCCCGGTGGGTCTGGCTTATCGCCTTCGAAAGAAGTGAATAAAGGAGAGATAATAAGTCCTGGTGGTGACAGTCAATGTTTTCTTCAGACTTTTCCCGTTTGTCTCTTTCCCTCAAACTAGTGAAAAAAAAAAAATAATAATAATAATATAATAGCATGTTGAGCTGTGTACTAGTGGTACTACTAGTAGTACTAGTATGGGTGATCTCTCCGAGGTTACACCAGCGACGCAGGCTACGTATCGCCTATAAGGTTGGCGGCTATAGTAATATACCGGATATAGTGATCAATTTCTCTAATTCATTTTCATTTGCCATAACTAAGTATACACAGTTATCGCGTATAGTAATAATCGTCTATAGTAATATATCGCCTATAGTGATCAAATTCATATTTCAAAAGACGTTTATTACACTATTTTTGCATCGGTTATAGTGATTGATGTGAAATCAAGCGATGTCAGAGGAGAACAGGGTGTTACTTCTTCGTGAAGAACTTGTCCAGTGAGTGTTGTTTGGTGAGTTTTGCTTGTACAAGTTGCCAAAATATGCCTCCATCATGAGGAAATCCTGATTTTGTGTGTCAGGAGCTACAGCCAGCTACATGACATTGTACATGTATGTAGTGCGTATGTGCACGGCGCGCTGAGTCGTTTGACACCCCACTCGCATACATTGCATGCAGTATCGGTCATAGTAATATATCGCTTATAGTGATAAAATGCTCAAAATCAAACACCAACGCTATAGGCGATACTGACTGTACTTGCATCTACACCTACGGGTTTGAATGCTGGAGCAGCCCTGGCTTTGACACCTCCAGAGCAAGGTGACAGCCTGCAGCCTGCTACAGCTGTGCTAGTAACTACTGATACAAGCAGTGACAACCTAGTGCAGGGGATGCCTTCACAAAGCAGCACTGACCTTACTCATCCTCAAGATGGAGAAACTGACGCCATGGATGCACTCAACACTGACACCACTAACGCGCTCAGTGAGGCATACTTGAGATGGAGAAAGGTACCCATGTCCGAAAGGCCTAGGTTACCTGTACCTCGCCATGTGCCTCAACGCAAACTCGATCAGGTGACATCACTTGTGAACAAAGTAATCCCTGGAGTGATCAACACCACTAGTAAAAACAAAGATCTTCAAATGGAAGATCTCAATTGCTTAGTATATGTTGCTGCTCGATGTTCCTTGACCAGATGTGGCATTTCCTTGTCTGAGACGAACGGTGAAAACGCTAGTGGCAAGCCGGCGAGCTCGCGACCACCGGAACCGATTTGGTTAGTAAAATCGCGCAACAAAGCGAAGAAATTACGGGCAGATATATCTCGACTAACAATGATGTTGAAAAACCCTGCTGTCAAGCACCAACGGTTCTTTACTCAGTACGGAATATCCAACACTTCCCAGATTGGATACGCCCTGGAACAGAGGAAGCTGGAATTGCTTGCGCTAGCGGAGAGGACAAGACGTGATAAACACATCTGGGAGAGCAGGAGAGCTAACACACTATTCCGCACAAATGAGAAAGAATTCTACCGTAGACTGAGAAAGGAACCGGAGCAGCAGCATCCCGGGGAAATACCGAGTGAGGGTGCCGTATTCGAGTTCTGGTCTGGTATACTAGCCAAGCCTGTGCCGTTTGATGAGTCATCAGGGTGGTATCAAGAACAAAGAGTGGAATATGAGACTACCATTGCAGAGGATGAACCCGTATCTGTGACTCAACGGGCACTCCAGGACACGCTAGCTAAGGTCAGCAGGTGGAAAGCTTGTGGTGTAGACGCAATTCATGGTTACTGGTGGAAAAAATTATCTAATCTACACATTGCCCTGCGAATCGCCTTCCAGAAGACCCTTGTCGGTGATTGGCCAATTCCGGAATGGTTGGTGACTGGCCGCACAATCCTGCTGCCCAAGACGGAGCCACCCACATCTAACCCAGCCCAATATCGCCCTATCACCTGTCTACCCACACAATACAAGATCCTGACAGCCGTAGTTGCTAGTCTCATGTGGAAACACATTGACACCAATTCGATACTCCCAGATGAGCAGAGAGGGTGTACCCCGGGAACACTAGGCTGTAAGGAGCAACTTCTTGTCAATAAGATGATAATGGAGCACGCTCGGCATAATAAGCGCAATATCTCTGTTGCGTATATCGACTTCAAGAAAGCCTATGACAGCGTTTCTCATGTATGGATTATTCGGATGCTGGAGATGTACAAATTTAGCCCAACTCTTGTCAAGTTCTTGGAGGCAAGCATGCAGCTCTGGAATACGCACATAAGTTTATGATATCAAAATGCACGGGTTTCTACAGAATCTGTCAGGATGCGCCGTGGTATCTTCCAAGGAGACACGCTATCACCCCTCTTGTTTTGCTTAGCTATTAACTGCATTTCAAGAGAGGTGCAGAAGACAGGCGGCGGATATCAAATGCAAATTGGACAGGTGTCAAAGGTCGTTTCTCAACTCCTGTACATTGATGACATTAAATTGTATGCCAAACATCGCAACCAGCTGAAGCCCATGATCAACGTCGCCCAGATCACAGCTTCGGCCATTGGCCTGGAGTTTGGTGTTTTGAAGTGCGCCACGCTTCATGTACACCGAGGAGTGCTTGAGTCAAGTGATGCGGAGCCTGTCGAAACACTGTTGGGTATGGCTTTACCCACCCTGCAAGAAGATAACATGTACAAATACCTCGGATTCATTGAATCGGCTGCGCTGCCGCATGGTGAGATAAAGAGCAAGCTTCGTGAGGATTATGGAAAGCGATTAGATGCGATCTTCAAGTCTGGATTAACGGCTGGATATTTAGCAAAGGCAGTAAACACATACGCGGTGCCACTGCTCACCTACAGCTTTGGCATCATCAACTGGCGACCCGTAGAATAGGAGCAGCTGGATATCTTGCTCAGGAAGAAGCTCACCAAGAAGGGATGGCATCACCCTCGGGCTGACAGAGAGAGGGTGCATTTGGTGCGCGCCGAAGGCGGCCGTGGATTCCAAAGTGTGGTAGATCTACTTGCAAGTACATGAACGATCCATCATCCAGATCAATAAATACATCGAGGGCCACCAAGACCACATTGCCATTGCTCTCCTAAAACAGTACCATCATGAAAAAGCAAAATACTCTGTCTCCAGTGATGCTGCGAAATATTTGGCAAAGATTGGTATGGAGGAGTCAGCCACAAAGGAGCAAATACGCCAGGGATACCAGCGGCATCGGGAGGAGACAATCAGAAAGAAGCCTCTGCATGGCCAATTTTGGCTTATGCTGCAGGATGCTGAGCTGGATCGAGGGCTCTCCTTTGCGTGGTTGCGGTCTTCCGCTTTGCGTCCGGCGACAGAGAGTATTGTCATGGCCATACAGGACCAGGCTATCCCAACACGGAACTTACAAGAGATATTTAATCGAGGAACAGGTGTGTCAACGAAAACGAGTTGCAGGATGTGTGGCAGGGACAAGGAAACGGTTTTCCACCTTATTGGAGCGTGTACAGCTTGTGCGGGGAGTCACTATATCAATCGCCACAACAGGTTAGCAAAATATCTCCACTGGACATTGTGCAGGAAGTATGGTGCATCGGACATTTCGAATAAATACACAAGTCACCAACTCACCAACGTCGTGTACAGTGCTGAAACGGATGTGTCAATCTACTGGGAAGTGCCAATTCCAACAGCAGCGCCCGTTGGAGCAAACAGACCCGACATTATTATCAAGGGCAAAGATGAAGCGTTCCTTGTGGACGTAAGTGTCCCTCTGGATAGGAACATCCGCCGAAAATCTGTGGAAAAGATACAGAAATATCAAGGCCTGAAGCGTGAGGTGGAGCAGATGTGGCAGGTGCGGGCCAAGATCGTGCCAGTAATTGTGGGGGCATTAGGTGGATTAACCCCCTCGACTGCTGACTTTGTGAGGGAACTGGATGCCGGTGCCAGTGTATCGATCTTGCAAAAGGAGGCGCTCCTTGGCACAGTTGACATCATAAGGTCAATAACTCAGATGAAATAATAATTACACTCTAATAAGTTACATTGGTTTGCAAATGCCCATGGTTCGAACTATTAGTTGAAGCACGTATTTGCAGAAAATAATTATGATCGTAATATTAATCACTTGCCAATAACAAAGACAACAATAATACCATCAGCCCCCATTCACCGGTTTTGACGGTGCTTCACTGATGTTGAATGAGAAGAATGATATTGCTGCCTTCAGTGCTATTGTGTCGCTGAAGGGCTCGATTTCAGATTTGATGACGGTTACTTTTCAACGGATTTTGTTTGCTGATTTAGCTCTCTTGCTATTACTGTACCTGCTTGTGTTAAGTCTCATTCTCGCAGATTAGATGTATAATAGATTGTACATGCATCATTGAAGATTTGCTGTTCACAGTATTTCTCTCTTTTTTCTTTCTTTTTTCTCAGTCTTCCTTATTATATTTTCTTCACATACAACAGCAGTACTCCCCATGGTCTTAAATGACCCGGAATGCTGCATAATACAAACACAAAACCAATAAAGCCACCCCCATAATAATAATAACCGTTTGTCTCTTTCCCTCAAACTAGTGAAGATTTTATGACTTGGGGCTCCCCGCGTGCTAGAGTGTACGTGAAGTGTGTGGGTACAGTGAAGGCTGCGTCCCACCCGCCTGTGTGGATTCACAGGAAGTGTGAGTTACGAAGTCTGAAGAAAATGTTGAACAGTCTCTGCTGGGATGACGACTACACCATAGCTCAGTGGTTAGAGCATCGCTAGCTACAAGCGAGGGTCCCTGGTTCGAGTCCTGGTGGTGACAGTCAATTTTTTCTTCAGACTTTTCCCGTTTGTCTCTTTCCCTCAAACTAGTGAAAATAATAATAATAATAATAATAATAATAATAATAATTTGGAAAGGATTGGGAGAACTTCATATTCAAAGGATCAGTCGGGGAAGTGAACTACCTGAAAAGAGAAAAAACGCCAGACCCACCAGGACTCGAACCTGGGACCCTGCTTGTCATGAGCAATGCTCTAACCACTGAGCTATGGGACCAGGCTGAACCTAGAAGGCGCTGAAAAAGACCCAAGTGCCATCAGTATGTGTGGCACGTGTTGTGAGCTGCCTTTGGAGTGAAAAACTTGTCAGCGCCTTCTAGGTTCAGCCTGGTCCCATAGCTCAGTGGTTAGAGCATTGCTCATGACAAGCAGGGTCCCAGGTTCGAGTCCTGGTGGGTCTGGCGTTTTTTTCTCTTTTCAGGTAGTTCACTTCCCCGACTGATCCTTTGAATAATAATAATAATAATAATTAAAAAGCTTACGTGGAGATAAAAATGTAATCAACGCAATAAATAGAGTAAGCTGCGCACTCACTACAAACACCATTAGCAAAACTTGTTTTCATGTAAATAACTAAGCTTGTTCCTAATAGTCCATCGGCCAAGTCTCAAAATCGAAAGTGGTGATGCACTGAGCTTCCAACTAAACGCGACCATACCCAGCACGTAGAGAATATATCAGAGAACACTATTCCGTTTGTTGGACGTGCCGAATTCAGTCCAGGGCGTCGATACGAAGCGTTCTTCGTCGCCGAGTTTTTTACTGTGCGCTCCATTTGAGAGTGCGCAGAGTTCTGATCGAGAGTTTTTTGAGCAGATTTTCATATTTTTGAGGCTGTCAGCTGACAGCTGTCAACCCTAAATGGCACTTAGTATGTGACAGGCAATAGGTTTTGGTGCCTCCGTATGCCTTCTAATAAGTTCTATCTTCCTTCGTTTCACTTCGCTGCTTCGCCCACCACCTCAGGAGATGACAGCGTACCTGCACTAGTCAGCTCTCGCTAACCCTGTCTCTCTTTCTCCGTCTTAGCGCTCGTCATTCGTGTCCTTCTGCTGGGGCGAGCTTGATACTGTTGTGTCGTAGTTTTTAGGCAATAGTGGCTGTTGTTCGCGTGACGATCAGGATTTATGGAGAAAGACGACGACTCGCCAAGTTCCCATGCAGCCACAGACGGCGTAGCAATTCTTACCGCCAACCCTTCGAGCAACGGAACCGGCCTGAGTTGGAAATCGTGTCTGTGTAATTGTGCCACGATACGGACGAAACACACAGGCTCACATGTGACGAGATGAAGATAATCTCAACAGGCTGACGGAAATCCAACAGGCTCAAGGGAACGCTGCAGTTATGGTCGGAGACGCGGAGTTATTTAGTCACTGGTAAATGTTGCATCGAGTGCTGTGTGCTCTAACACAATTGTAAAAATCATGAAAAAGCGAAAATAATGCAATGGTGGGGCTGAGTGGTGTTCTGTGGAGGAGACGTCGTTGTCTCAGTATTCAACGCCGGACCCTGTATTTCAAGTCTGTGGTCATGCTCGATCATAAGTTCCTGTATGGCTCCAGTGCCTTCTCAGCATTGTTGGCGGGTAAGCACCTGGATCGTGTTCAAGTACTGCGGCTCTGGTGGCTTGAGGGATGTACGGGTGCTCGCCGTGCACCCCTGCCGGCAATCTGCTAGTGAAGCTTGGTACCTACTGTGTCCGGGAGATTTTCATCCAGAAGCTGATCTTCCCAGGCTGGAGCTGCTGCTACTCCTGTGCTAGCCCTCAACCACTGGCGCTCCTACTCGGCTCCAGTGTGGGCCATTAACCACCCTGCCCGATATCGCACTGTTGCTATTCCACACCGTCAGCATTTAACTCTGAGGTCAGACCTTGATCCCTCCCACCATATGCTATCTGTCTGTCTGCCTCTCTCTCACACACAGATGTGCGCGCATACACACAAACACACATGCACACACAGTGACACAAACATACACATAGCCAACTTCTCTGTGTTTGGTGATCATCATCTGTTTTCTGATGTGCAAGCTCACCTCTGATGCCGATTACTTCCTTGCTTAGACCCGGTCTGCTATTAGACCAGTCTGCTCTCCCTTCACTCGCTTGTAAATCCTACTTGGAGCAGTAAGGTTGTGTCACTGCTCCTACTGATGTCATTGTTGTGAAAGCAATATCATCGCCATTG
The DNA here is from genome assembly GCF_964019385.1 of Sycon ciliatum. Classification (NCBI taxonomy): domain Eukaryota; kingdom Metazoa; phylum Porifera; class Calcarea; order Leucosolenida; family Sycettidae; genus Sycon; species Sycon ciliatum. The sequence goes on along the minus strand of NC_088653.1, from coordinate 1,213,966 downwards.
GTGGTAATTTTCCACCGTGCATGAATCATTAACAATCATCATCTATGTGTCACGGCCTAACCAATCCTCGTAACTCCCCTCATCGTGACTAGTGCTGTACCGTGAACCTACTTTGCTTCAGTGTATATTCGCTCCAAAGCTCTTGTTTTGTTGCATAGTGATCTGACGCAGTGTGCTATCCTATCGGGTAATATGGATAAGATTAGTACAGTCGGCATCGCCTATCGAGTGACCAGGTACATGTATAAGGATACTAGTACATGTATACCGGCTTAATGATATCGGAACACGAATAGCACTATGTGTGCAATATTCCTTTCTAAGCTCACGCTGTGCGGTGCAGATAGGTCATGTGTCGTTGCCAACTTGCCGCATGTGCATGTGCAGCAGGAAGGCACCACATGTCGACTACTACTTATACTGTACAGCATTGTGTGCTTACGTAATTACATGCATCTACGGCCTTGTGGATGCAATTGAGTCTCACATACATGTACATGAAATATTGCGTGTAGTGCGGCATCAGTTAACATACAGTGGCTAAATATTTTTCTCGCAATCATGACCGTATTCACCACAAGTGTGTTTATGTCCAGAGCCAACTCAAGTCCTGTATTATTTATGACCATGACAACAAGACTTCCGGGCTGAAATTCTTCTATGACAGGCATGAACACTTGCCTTACAATTGTTCGTGATTGTACGAAGTACATATTCGCTGTTGCATCAATTTTGCACCATTTACATTGTAGTGCCACTAGTGGTATCACCTGCATGCGTATTGAGTCAAACAAGGTTACCTCTGTATAATTATGCTTATCGTGGCTATCAAGAGCTTCGATGCAAATTCCCAGCTGACGAAAGGTGTCCAGCTTGTGTTCAGCTCAGCTGGCACTCACAACTCATAATAATTGCGTTCTAGACGCCAGATGAGATGTTTCAGCTACAATGTAGACACAACGTCCGTGTTCAAGAAAGCCGTCACTTCATCTTCTGTCCATCCTCAATAGCACGTTCAAGCAAATACGTCTAAAACACAGTAGCGACAACCCGACAGCGGCGACACGCCGTCTTCTCCGAATGAGCTTCTACCGTTCTAATTCAGATTCCCCAAAAATGTCAAAATAAATAATAGATTTCCACCAAGCTCGCTAGAATCTTGCGAACCGTCAACATGCAGGCATTTCAAGTGTTCGAGCGTGCGTAGATTCTGCTCAGCGGCTCAAGAACATTCGCCAAGCGAAAAAAAGTCGATGAGAAAGATGTAATGGTGGACGAAATTACGAAAATCGGAAGAAGGTATTCGACCCAGTTCGACTATCCTGGACTGGATTGGCAACGTCCAACAAACGGATTCGTATTCTATGGGGTCTCATGAGCTAGTGTGCCAAAGGGCGTTTAGTTGGAGCTTCAGTGCATCACCTTCGCCGAAAGAGGCCCTTTCTGAGATTTGGCCGATGGACTATAAACGTTTCCGTCGCCATCTCATCAGAGGATTACTGGCAAATCAAAACTAGCTCTAAACTCAATATATATACGCACAATGCAAGTAATAATTTAGACCCTACCTAGCGCGAGAAAATGAGAGCTGAAAGAAACATTACATCAATCAACGATATCAGGTGACAACAGATGCGATAAATTCACCACTAGAAAGTTACCACAAACGAGAACTACTGATCTAAATTCACAAACAATTTCAACGTAAACAAATTCTTTTTCTGCCTACACAAAATCGGCTTGGTGGTAAAAATGTAGATAGACTCCAATACACGCAGATACCTTTGACTATGTGAACGAGACCAAACAGAAAAGCAATCATCAGGATAACTAGAACGACAATCACTATTCTGAACAAGATGGTTTGCAACAGAAGATTCATACACCCTAACACCACTACTAGAACCAGTACATACTTTGGAATTACGTGACAATGAAACCGACCTGACATTCCTTGCCGCTACTGCCAATCCAGACGAGGCCGATGTAGATGTCAGTACCAAAGACACGTCCGTTACTGGCACTGCCTGCTGCGATGATGCTCCCTTTGACGTTTCAATGGCCGTTGGTGTTGATGAAGAGGAGGAGGGAGATGAGGAAGATGCTGACGACGACGATGACGACAACGACGGAGACGATAAAGACTCTGCCAACCTCGCCCTAGAGCGAGTCACTGGTCCCGCAGACACACCATCCGGTGGTTTCTTCGGTGGCCGGCCACGCTTTTTCCACCGGAGGTGGACACACCGGATGACGGTACCAAGGAAGTCAAAGAAGACGAAACCGCAGATACCAACGGTGATGACGGGACAGAAGGAAGAGACGCGGCAAAGACGAAGGCAATGACGAACAAGCCGATGCCGACGAAGAAGACAACGACACCCCAGTTGGTTCCGTCCCCAGCGAGGGTGCACCCCCAGTCTCAGCACCATTCTTTGGGGGACGACCTCGTCTAGGCCTTGACGACCGTGCCTCAACAGGCATAACGTGAAGAGGCACATGCTGGTGGATCCGTGCCTCCAGGTGCTGAAGGGTCCTACCCACATACCGGCTCTCGCATTGCCGGCACTCGAAGTTGTAAATAATATGTGATAATTTAAGAGTGGGTGGTGTGTCTGCGGGACCAGTGACTCGCTCTAGGGCGAGGTTGGCAGAGTCTTTATCGTCTCCGTCGTTGTCGTCATCGTCGTCGTCAGCATCTTCCTCATCTCCCTCCTCCTCTTCATCAACACCAACGGCCATTGAAACGTCAAAGGGAGCATCATCGTAGCAGGCAGTGCCAGTAACGGTCGTGTCTTTGGTACTGACATCTACATCGGCCTCGTCTGGATTGGCAGTAGCGGCAAGGAATGTCAGGTCGGTTTCATTGTCACGTAATTCCAAAGTATGTACTGGTTCTAGTAGTGGTGTTAGGGTGTATGAATCTTCTGTTGCAAACCATCTTGTTCAGAATAGTGATTGTGGTTCTAGTTATACTGATGATTGCTTTTCTGTTTGGTCTCGTTCACATAGTCAAAGGTATCTGCGTGTATTGGAGTTTTTGTTTTGTTTGTTTGTTTATTTAGAGTCGAAGAACAAACAGGCAAATTTGCCTAATTACATGATATCGACTAAAAAGGAGAATAAATTATAAAAGGCCAATGAAGGTAATGACACTGAGTAGAGTGGGTAGTAAAGTATTACGTCATTGTAAAAGCCAGTTAGGCCAGTAAAGGAAATAATAATACAGCGGGCAGTGGCATTACTGAAAAGCAGCATGTGCTGGGAGGGATCGCATGAATCGGTGGTACTGTGGGATTTTCCTGATGTCGGGCTGGAGCCTGTTCCACAGTGATACACATTGGAATGAGGCAGAATGTGTGCCAGCGGATGTCTTAGTGACTGGAAATTTAAGTGCTCGATTTCGGAGTCTATCTACATTTTTACCACCAAGCCGATTTTGTGTAGGCAGAAAAAGAATTTGTTTACGTTGAAATTGTTTGTGAATTTAGATCAGTAGTTCTCGTTTGTGGTTACTTTCTAGTGGTGAATTTATCGCATCTGTTGTCACCTGATATCGTTGATTGATGTAATGTTTCTTTCAGCTCTCATTTTCTCGCGCTAGGTAGGGTCTAAATTATTACTTGCATTGTGCGTATATATATTGAGTTTAGAGCTAGTTTTGATTTGCCAGTAATCCTCTGATGAGATGGCGACGGAAACTTTTAGGAACAAGCTTAGTTATTTACATGAAAACAAGTTTTGCTAATGGTGTTTGTACTGAGTGCGCAGCTTACTCTATTTATTGCGTTGAATAATAATAATAATAATAATAATAATCAACGCAATAAATAGAGTAAGCTGCGCACTCAGTACAAACACCATAAGCAAAACTTGTTTTCATGTAAATAAAGAAGCTTGTTCCTAAACGTTTTCGTCGCCATCTCATCAGAGGATTACTGGCAAATCAACAAAAGCTCTTAACTCAATATATATACGCACAATGCAAGTAATAATTTAGACCCTAACTAGCGCGATAAAATGAGAGCTGAAAGAAACATTACACCATTCAACGATATCAGGTGACAACAGATGCGATAAATTCACCACTAGAAAGTTACCATGCAACCACAAACGAGAACTACTGATCTAAATTCACAAACAATTTCAACGTAAACAAATTCTTTTTCTGCCTACACAAAATCGGCTTGGTGGTGAAAATGTAAATAGACTCCAATACACGCAAATACCTTTGACTACGTGAACGAGACCAAACAGAAAAGCAATCATCAGGATAACTAGAACGACAATCACTATTCTGAACAAGATGGTTGGCGATAGAAGATTCATACACCCTAACAACGCTACTAGAACCAGTACATACTTTGGAATTACGTGACAATGAAACCGACCTGACATTCCTTGCCGCTACTGCCAATCCAGACGAGGCCGATGTAGATGTCAGTACCAAAGGCACGTCCGTTACTGGCACTGCCTGCTGCGATGATGCTCCCTTTGACGTTCCAATGGCTGTTGATGTTGATGAAGAGGAGGAGGGAGATGAGGAAGACGCTGACGACGACGATGACGACAACGACGGAGACGATAAAGACTCTGCTAACCTCGCCCTAGAGCGAGTCACTGGTCCCGCAGACACACCATCCGGTGGTTTCTTCGGTGGCCGGACACGCTTTTTGCCACCGGAGGTGGACACACCGGATGACGGTACCAAGGAAGTCAAAGAAGACGAAACCGCAGATACCAACGATGATGACGGGATAGAAGGAAGAGACGGTAAAGACGAAGGCAATGACGAACAAGCCGATGCCGACGAAGAAGACAACGACACCCCAGTTGGTTCCGTCCCCAGCGAGGGTGCACCTCCAGTCGCAGTACCCATCTTTGGGGGACGACCTCGTCTAGGCCTTGACGACCGTGCCTCAACAGGCATAACGTGAAGAGGCACATGCTGGTGTTTATCGCATCTGTTGTCACCTGATATCGTTGAATGGTGTAATGTTTCTTTCAGCTCTCATTTTATCGCGCTAGTTAGGGTCTAAATTATTACTTGCATTGTGCGTATATATATTGAGTTAAGAGCTTTTGTTGATTTGCCAGTAATCCTCTGATGAGATGGCGACGAAAACGTTTAGGAACAAGCTTCTTTATTTACATGAAAACAAGTTTTGCTTATGGTGTTTGTACTGAGTGCGCAGCTTACTCTATTTATTGCGTTGATTACATTTTTACCTCCACGGAAGCTTAATAATAATAATAATAATAATAATAATGAAACTCGGATGTTGAGCCATAAATAAATGTAGAAGAGAAAAGGACATATGGATACGAGTTAAGAGTAACTCTCCATCACTGTAACATGATACTTTATACAGTCAGAAAGTGCAATAACTAGGCACAAAACTGACAGAGTACTGAAACATTCGACGTCCTGACACCTAGCTTCAACACATCTCCGTAGCGCTAACCGACAGCCTTCCAACTTGGAAGGTTAAAGGTTATGGAAAGACCAAAGTGTCAGTTTTGTGCCTAGTTATTGCACTTTCTGACTGTATAAAGTATCATGTTACAGTGATGGAGAGTTACTCTTAACTCGTATCCATATGTCCTTTTCTCTTCTACAATAATAATAATAATAATAATAATAATAATAATTTGGAAAGGATTGGGAGAACTTCAAATTCAAAGTATCAGTCGGGGAAGTGAACTGCCTGAAAAGAGAAAAAAACGCCAGACCCACCAGGACTCGAACCTGGGACCCTGCTTGTCATGAGCAATGCTCTAACCACTGAGCTATGGGACCAGGCTGAACCTAGAAGGCGCTGACAAGTTTTTCACTCCAAAGGCAGCTCACAACACGTGCCACACATACTGATGGCACTTGGGTCTTTTTCCCTCCCCCAGGGGACCAACCACGGTCAGTTTCTGGAAACTACCAGAGGTGAAAGAAAGTGATTAAATTTGGAAAGGATTGGGAGAACTTCAAATTCAAAGTATCAGTCGGGGAAGTGAACTGCCTGAAAAGAGAAAAAAACGCCAGACCCACCAGGACTCGAACCTGGGACCCTGCTTGTCATGAGCAATGCTCTAACCACTGAGCTATGGGACCAGGCTGAACCTAGAAGGCGCTGACAAGTTTTTCACTCCAAAGGCAGCTCACAACACGTGCCACACATACTGATGGCACTTGGGTCTTTTTCCCTCCCCCAGGGGACCAACCACGGTCAGTTTCTGGAAACTACCAGAGGTGAAAGAAAGTGATTAAATTTGGAAAGGATTGGGAGAACTTCAAATTCAAAGTATCAGTCGGGAAGTGAACTGCCTGAAAAGAGAAAAAAACGCCAGACCCACCAGGACTCGAACCTGGGACCCTGCTTGTCATGAGCAATGCTCTAACCACTGAGCTATGGGACCAGGCTGAACCTAGAAGGCGCTGACAAGTTTTTCACTCCAAAGGCAGCTCACAACACGTGCCACACATACTGATGGCACTTGGGTCTTTTTCCCTCCCCCAGGGGACCAACCACGGTCAGTTTCTGGAAACTACCAGAGGTGAAAGAAAGTGATTAAATTTGGAAAGGATTGGGAGAACTTCAAATTCAAAGTATCAGTCGGGGAAGTGAACTGCCTGAAAAGAGAAAAAACGCCAGACCCACCAGGACTCGAACCTGGGACCCTGCTTGTCATGAGCAATGCTCTAACCACTGAGCTATGGGACCAGGCTGAACCTAGAAGGCGCTGACAAGTTTTTCACTCCAAAGGCAGCTCACAACACTTGCTTGGTTTTTTTCTCTTTTCAGGCAGTTCACTTCCCCGACTGATCCTTTGAATTAGAAGTTCTCCCAATCCTTTCCAAATTTAATCACTTTCTTTCACCTCTGGTAGTTTCCAGAAACTGACCGTGGTTGGTCCCCTGGGGGAGGGAAAAAGACCCAAGTGCCATCAGTATGTGTGGCACGTGTTGTGAGCTGCCTTTGGAGTGAAACACTTGTCAGCGCCTTCTAGGTTCAGCCTGGTCCCATAGCTCAGTGGTTAGAGCATTGCTCATGACAAGCAGGGTCCCAGGTTCGAGTCCTGGTGGGTCTGGCGTTTTTTTCTCTTTTCAGGCAGTTCACTTCCCCGACTGATCCTTTGAATTAGAAGTTCTCCCAATCCTTTCCAAATTTAATCACTTTCTTTCACCTCTGGTAGTTTCCAGAAACTGACCGTGGTTGGTCCCCTGGGGGAGGGAAAAAGACCCAAGTGCCATCAGTATGTGTGGCACGTGTTGTGAGCTGCCTTTGGAGTGAAACACTTGTCAGCGCCTTCTAGGTTCAGCCTGGTCCCATAGCTCAGTGGTTAGAGCATTGCTCATGACAAGCAGGGTCCCAGGTTCGAGTCCTGGTGGGTCTGGCGTTTTTTTCTCTTTTCAGGCAGTTCACTTCCCCGACTGATCCTTTGAATTAGAAGTTCTCCCAATCCTTTCCAAATAATAATAATAATAATAATAATAATAATAATAATAATAATAATAATGCAATGAATATAACTAAATGCGCACTCATATCACAACCATGGGGACGAATCATGTATTCCAGAACGTTTTCTTGTCACAATTATCAATGGAATTCGTGACTAAAGAGAATGATGAAACTACAATAGGATTTATACACTTGCAGTGGAACAGCGAGGATACAAGCATAGTAAGAAAAATAGCACAAACCTAGGAACAATTTGCACAGGTAATAAACTATAGGTGAGGTGAGAAATAATAGGAAATTCAGCAAGTGCAGTGTGACAATGGACATGCATGTGTAAGTGTGTGTGAGTGCGAATTTACTGGAATAGCGTAAGTGCGGTGACATTTTCTTTTTGTTTACAAAGATTTGGATCACGAATGCGAATGTAGACTGCTTCTAGAACTTTCAACTGCTTGAAACTACTTGCAGAACGAACAACACTGAACCAAGAATCATCATAACTTTCACGACACACGGGTATAAATCCTATTGTAGTTTCATCATTCTCTTTAGTCACGAATTCCATTGATAATTGTGACAAGAAAACGTTCTGGAATACATGATTCGTCCCCATGGTTGTGATATGAGTGCGCATTTAGTTATATTCATTGCATTATTAAGATTATTGTCTCCACGTCGCCTTTTTAAATAATAATAATAATAATAATTTAATAACGAAGGTACGTGTTAGGTCGTAAGTATCCACGCAAACACACATCCAGTCAAAATAAGGCACTTGTCAAAGTATCCGAACGTTTTCGGTCCCTTCTCATCAAGGATTATACAGGGAATGGCTCAAGTTGGAAAGACTAAAACTTATATAGCGTAAAGATATGAGATAACAACACTCGTGACAAGGTGAAAAAAGTATCAAGTTCAGCACGACACAAAACTCGAAGGACATAATAATAGCGACAAGAACATAGTGAGCAAATTAAGTTACATTGTTAACACCTCGACGAGGAGTAACACCAAACAATTGTAGCGACAACACATTTTCTTTTTGTACGCAAAGTTCAGGATCTAACTTACGGATATACAAAGCTTCTAACACAGCCAGATGCAACGCACATCTACCACGTGACAATATTGAGAACACATTATCACTGTACAACTCACGACAATTGGTACGGGCTGACAGATGTTGCTTGATGGACGAAGTGCGATTCTTAGCTCCGTTGGGTGTAGTCTCCTCCAATGTCCCGTCATCTCGCCTCTTCGCGGCATCACCACTATCCGTCTCTTTGCTTTTCCGCGGCCTTCCACGTTTTCTGACACTAGCCGTTGTGTGCGCGATGCCCAGTGTCCTTTCAGCTACGTCTCCTCCATTGCGGATTTCTATTGATCTTCTTACTCCAACTTGTCCGGTGTTCGATATTGAGGTTCGTTTTCGCGGTCTACCACGTTTTCGAATATTGACTGTTGTTGTCACTTCCGTTGTCGTTGTACGTGCGTCCTCACCAGTCCGTATTTTTACTTGGCTTCGCGTAACCCTTCCCGACGCAGACAGATCCTTTGTCAATTTCGGTGGTTTACGTGTCGGTCTTTCACCATCTTTCACGCTGTTCTCAGCTGGACCCTGCGCTATACACGCGGAGGAGGACGGGCATGCAGTGATATCTTCACAGGAAGAGGAAGATCCACCGATGGACTGGACAGCACATTTTGGAGGACGACCACGGCGAGGACGACACTCACGCGCATCAAGCGGAACAAAACTTAACGGCACATGTTGACGAATGCGCGCGCCACTTGGTCCTGTATTGGCTAATATATTTGTAGGGTTTTGTGAAGCGTCCATTAGTCCATCATTGTGGCCCTCTATGTACTGTCGTTTTACTGGACGATGACGAGACCAGTACGATATTTGACACAGCGGTCTAACTACAATTCGAAGCAGCGCCTAGTTATTGCACTTTCTGACTGTATATAGTATCATGTTACAGTGATGGAGAGTTACTCTTAACTCGTATCCATATGTCCTTTTCTCTTCCACATTTATTTATGGCTCAACATCCGAGTTTCAAATTGCACACCTGATGAGCCGTCACGAACCATACGGCGAAACGTACGTCGTGTGAAACAACTTGTTTTGTAGTCAACTAGTCCATCACAATGTCATGCATGAGGAGTACTGTAGGAGTTTGGCTTTCGGCTTGTACAATTCGTTTTAGCAAAGCTTCCCTTTCTTTACTTATCTTTGATATTTATGACCCACCCAAGTTGGGTGGTGTGCTGCTTTGCTGCTTCGAATTGTAGTTAGACCGCTGTGTCAAATATCGTACTGGTCTCGTCATCGTCCAGTAACAATCGACATTCTTTGTTCCGTTGGGACTGTAGCTTTTGCTCGTTTTCGTTGCGCTTGCCTTCCCCTCTTTGGTCTTTTCCATAACCTTGAACCTTCCAAGTTGAAAGGCTGTCGGTTAGCGCTACGGAGATGTGTTGAAGCTAGGTGTCAGGACGTCGAATGTTTCAGTACTCTGTCAGTTTTGTGCCTAGTTATTGCACTTTCTGACTGTATATAGTATCATGTTACAGTGATGGAGAGTTACTCTTAACTCGTATCCATATGTCCTTTTCTCTTCCACATTTATTTATGGCTCAACATCCGAGTTTCAAATTGCACACCTGATGAGCCGTCACGAACCATACGGCGAAACGTACGTCGTGTGAAACAACTTGTTTTGTAGTCAACTAGTCCATCACAATGTCATGCATGAGGAGTACTGTAGGAGTTTGGGTTTCGGCTTGTACAATTCGTTTTAGCAAAGCTTCCCTTTCTTTACTTATCTTTGATATTTATGACCCACCCAAGTTGGGTGGTGTGCTGCTTTGCTGCTTCGAATTGTAGTTAGACCGCTGTGTCAAATATCGTACTGGTCTCGTCATCGTCCAGTAACAATCGACATTCTTTGTTCCGTTGGGACTGTAGCTTTTGCTCGTTTTCGTTGCGCTTGCCTTCCCCTCTTTGGTCTTTTCCATAACCTTGAACCTTCCAAGTTGGAAGGCTGTCGGTTAGCGCTACGGAGATGTGTTGAAGCTAGGTGTCAGGACGTCGAATGTTTCAGTACTCTGTCAGTTTTGTGCCTAGTTATTGCACTTTCTGACTGTATATAGTATCATGTTACAGTGATGGAGAGTTACTCTTAACTCATATCCATATGTCCTTTTCTCTTCCACAATAATAATAATAATAATAATAATAATAATAATTTTAATATGGCAATAAGTAGGACGAGCTGAAGCGACATGTGGACTACTTTATTAACAATGTAAGCGATGGAGACGATGCAAGAAACAACCTAAAGGGTAAGGAAAAATACATGTAAGAAGAAAAAGGGCAATGGAATATTATTGTTATTATTATCATTCGTTCTCACTTTTTTGTTTTTTGTTGCTGATACACACTTGTCACGCTTAGTTCTTACTTGTATACCCTTGTTTTCTGCACACTTTTGTGAGAAATCGCACCTCGATATTCTAGTGCTGTCATTGTATCGTGTCACCCTACCTTGATTGCTATATTATTTCCTTTGTTCTCATTTTGTTCTTTAGTACAACGGTGATTCCTGAAGAGTGTTGTACGAAAACTTGTTCGAATCATCTTTTTTTTTCCATTGCCCTTTTTCTTCTTACATGTATTTTTCCTTACCCTTTAGGTTGTTTCTTGCATCGTCTCCATCGCTTACATTGTTAATAAAGTAGTCCACATGTCGCTTCAGCTCGTCCTACTTATTGCCATATTAAAATTATTGTCTCCTCGTCGAATTTTTAAATAATAATAATAATAATAATAATAATACACCCCGTGCATTCAGTCGCCCAATATCTATCCACCGTGGCATTTTCCAGGGCGATTCCCTTTCTCCACTGCTATTTTGCCTGTCTCTAAATCCGATCAGTGGCGAGTTGACCAGGACGGGTCTTGGCTACCGCTGTGGCCCACCGGCCCAGGTGTGCCCTGTATCGCACCTGTGGTACATGGACGACATGAAGCTCTTCGCCCGAAACGACAATAATCTGCTCTCCATGGCCAATGTTGTGGAGTCAATGGGCGACTGCATTGGTATGCGATTCAACCCATCAAAGTCTAGCTGGCTCACCATGAAACGGGGAAGAGCCCAGAGCGATCAGCAGTCTGCTCTCCAGACACTCCAGGGTCACACCATTGCTAAGCTGCAGGCGGAGGAGTCCTACAGGTACCTTGGTGTCCCGGAATCAGCACATTTTCACGCCACCGAATTGAAGACCACAGCAAAGGCTGAGTTCGGCCGCCGCCTTCAATTGATATGCTCGTCTCAATTGAACGCCAGGAACTTGGTCAAAGCCATCAACACCTTTGCCATTCCAGTCATCCTCTACTCTCTGTGCATCGTTGAGTGGACAAAGGCAGAGATAGAGGAACTCGACCGACAGACCCGCCAAGCACTGTTTAAAGCACACGCCCGCCACCCCAAGGACTCTGCCGCCAGGGTCCACCTGCCTCGTGACATGGGTGGTCGAGGAATTCTATCATTCCGGGATCTCCTGGATAGAACCCGTGTCCGGGTGGCGCGGTACCTACAAGCCCACCCAAACGTGCCACTATTGGCTGCTGTTAAGCGCCATCACGACAATGATGTGGCACCGTCAAAATCAGTTACACGTCAAGCCTCCAGACTTCTGGGTGAACTTGACCTACCCGACTTGGAGACTGCCACAAAAGTAATTGTCAAGAAGGCCGTTGCTCTCCGGTGCCTGGCCGTTATCCAAGGTAAGCCTCTCCATGGCCAGTTCTGGAGACGAGCTTCTGATGCTGGCTTGGACCTGGGCTTGAGCTTTCGCTGGCTGAAATCGCCAACGATCAGGCCTGCGACAGAGGGACTCTTGCTGGCTGTACAGGATCAGGCCATTGCGACCAGGCACTATCAGGTCACGGTCATTGGACGGGGAGACGTTGTGGACATTTGTCGAGTTTGCGGCACTCGCGGAGAAACAGTTGATCACATTGTGGCCTGTTGCCCAGCTCTAGCCAAAACACTGTATATCGAACGGCATGACACGCTCGTCAAGTTGGTGCATTGGGCACTATGCAAGCGGCATGGTCTGGGTCAGCCGGGAAGCAACCCGCTGAAGCATCATCTTGTGCCTGTCACGGAAAATCCTGACATGAAGCTCCTGTGGGAGTTCAATATCCCAACGGATACGCAAGTGCGCCACAACCGCCCAGACCTGGTGTTGCGGTCCAGCACACAGGTGCTGCTGATGGATGTCAGTGTTCCACTGGACCAGAATGTGCCCACAAAAATCGCCGAAAAAATAACAAAGTACGCTCCCCTTTGCCAAGAGCTGCGGCGCATCTGGCATGTGGATGATGTCCGCGTTGTGCCCCTGGTTGTTGGGGCGCTTGGTGGACTGACTGGTGTGTCCCTGTCACACTTTGTGTTGGCATTGGCAGGCACTCTGCGCATTGAAAGGGCTCAGCAATGTGCTATCCTGGGCACGCTGAACATCATCAAGTCGGTTCTTGGCATTCGGCATTAGGCTCCTCATGTTACGGGTAGAGCTAGTCTGTATAAACCTCCAAAACCGCATTTGCTTTGGCATCCATGAATGTGCAGTATGACGGTTCTCACAGCCTGATTTTTCTCTTGCCATTTGAGTATGTCCGGCATTCATCTCTTCCTCTATTTCTACAGGTCTATTCCTGTACTGGTAGTCCATTTTTGTGATTACTCTTTTTGTATTCGAATATGTCCTGTCCTCCTCTATCTTTTGTATTCGAATATGTCCTGGCATCCTCCATCGTACTGCTTATTTCTGTCCGTCTCTCAGTTCTGCGTCGGCTTTCAATATTTTCGCTTTGGTTTTTACAATCCTTTTTGCTTCCGTCTTCATTGCGTTGGCCATTTATCTATTTTTTTTTCTCTCATTACCCTTGGTCTCTTTTGGCCCGGTGATGGGGTTCTTACCTCATGTCATGACAACGTGAGTGAAATAAAGCCAACTCCATAATAATAATAATGTGTGGATTCACAGGAAGTGTGAGTTACGAAGTCTGAAGAAAATGTTGAACGGCCTCTGCTGGGATGACGACTACACCATAGCTCAGTGGTTAGAGCATCGCTGGCTACAAGCGAGGGTCCCTGGTTCGAGTCCTGGTGGTGACAGTCAATTTTTTCTTCAGACTTTTCCCGTTTGTCTCTTTCCCTCAAACCAGTTAATATTTGATGACTTGGGGCTCCCCGCGTGCTAGTTTGCACGTGAAGTGTGTGGGTTACAGTGAGGGATGCGTCCCACCCGCCTGTGTGGATTCACAGGAAGTGTGAGTTACGAAGTCTGAAGAAAATGTTGAACGGCCTCCGCTGGGATGACGACTACACCATAGCTCAGTGGTTAGAGCATCGCTGGCTACAAGCGAGGGTCCCTGGTTCGAGTCCTGGTGGTGACAGTCAATTTTTTCTTCAGACTTTTCCCGTTTGTCTCTTTCCCTCAAACCAGTTTTATAATATAATAATAATAATAATAATCTTCACTAGTTTGAGGGAAAGAGACAAACGGGAAAAGTCTGAAGAAAAAATTGACTGTCACCACCAGGACTCGAACCAGGGACCCTCGCTTGTAGCTAGCGATGCTCTAACCACTGAGCTATGGTGTAGCCGTCATCCCAGCAGAGACTGTTCAACATTTTCTTCAGACTTCGTAACTCACACTTCCTGTGAATCCACACAGGCGGGTGGGACGCAGCCCTCACTGTACCCACACACTTCACGTACACTCTAGCACGCGGGGAGCCCCAAGTCATAAAATCTTCACTAGTTTGAGGGAAAGAGACAAAAGGGAAATGTCTGAAGAAAAAATTGACTGTCACCACCAGGACTCGAACCAGGGACCCCCGCTTGTAGCCAGCGATGCTCTAACCACTGAGCTATGGTGTAGTCGTCATCCAAGCAGAGACCGTTCAACGTTTTCTTCAGACTTCGTAACTCACGATTAATAATAATACTTGTAATAATTCAAACAGTAGTTTGGAGGCGGTGGGAAAAACAGTTTCGTAATACGTATTCGCATGCAACGACGCAAATCCACACAATTCAGTAGACACTTTTTCTATCAAACGTTTTCTTTTCCTTCTCTTCAGGATAGTACAGGGAATGTTGGAAATTAGAAAAACACATAACTATATAGAGAATAAAAGAAAGAAAAAGTCAACACTTCAACATAGGTGTAAAAAATGATTAAAGTGTTAAAAACTCAAAAACAAACAGCTGCAAGTTGTAGACAAACATGTTGAACACATCAGGGAACACTTGTCACACTTTCACCCGAACCCTTCAACACCTGGGCGCACGCATCCGTCAACATGTGCCGTTAGGTCTTGTCCCTGTTGACGCTCGTGGTACTCGTCCTCGTCGTGGCCGTCCTCCAAAATGTGCTGTGCAGTCCGATACTGGAACGCCTTTGTCTGCGTCCAGTGTAGATGTACGCATGCGCGCCTCCGCCTCGACGGGCGGGGAGCTTGGCCCATCTCAGACAAGCGTGAGGAAGCGAGGGAGACCGTCTCGAAAACCACCCAATGTGACACTGGAGCTCATAGACACCGGAAGAGTTACCAGAAGCAAGGTGAAGAGACGGAGTACTGGGGATCTGAATACGTCGATAATGGAAGTGACAACAACGATCAACAAGAGGAAACGAGGAAGACCAAGAAGTGACACGAAAACGGCCATGAAATCAACAAAAACGGACATGAAATCAACGGACGTTGGAGGTGTGGACCGGAGCAACCAACCAAACAAGCCTAACGGAAGAGAACAACGGCAGGCGTCGAAGGTGACAGAGCTAAGTGATCGGACATCGTCCATCAAGCGTCATTTGTCGGGCAGTGCTAGTTGTCGTAAGTTGTATAGTGATGATATCTTTTCGATTTTGACTCGTGGAAGGTCTAAGTTACATCTTGCTGTGTTAGAAGCTCTGTATATTCGTAAACTAGATCCAGAACTATGTGTACAGAAGGAGAATGTGTTATCGTTGCAGTTGTTTGGTGTCACACCTCGTGAAAGTGTGACAAGTGTTCCCTGATGTGTTCAACATGTTTGTCTACAACTTGCAGCTGTTTGTTTTTGAGTTTTTAACACTTTAATCATTTTTTACACCTATGTTGAAGTGTTGACTTTTTCTTTCTTTTATTCTCTATATAGTTATGTGTTTTTCTAATTTCCAACATTCCCTGTACTATCCTGAAGAGAAGGGAAAGAAAACGTTTGATAAAAAAAGTGTCTACTGAATTGTGTGGATTTGCGTCGTTGCATGCGAATACGTATTACGAAACTTGTAATAATAATAATAATGCAATTAGGAGTATAATCGATGCAGACATGGCCAAACAACAACGAGTTCATGGAATTTTTAAGGATTTTTAAGGATTTTTATGTTATTCAAAATCGATTTTCGTGTTCCGCTCATCAGTGAATAGTATCGGAACTGAGGGTACTGTGTACAAAAATAGAACGGTGAACCTGGTGCGTAACCTGGTGGGGAGAGCAAAGCGGCTCTGCTCTGAAACGAAGCTCAACGACGAGCTGGAATTTCTCAACGACGAGCTGGAATTTCTCAGATCAATATTCCCTAAGAATGGATACCCACATGACTTATTGAACAAAATACTGAAGCAAGAATCTAATAACAAAGATACATTCACAGGTCCTCGAAAGTGTCCTATCTACTTATGCCTGCCTTGGAAAGGCAACGCGTCTGTCAGCATGTCCAGAGCTATCAAGACCCTAGTCAATAAAACATACTTTGCTGCCCACGTCATCCCCGTGTTCACCACGGTACGTGCGTTCATGGTGAGGAAGGACCTCCCCAGCTTTCAAGCCATTTGGTTTATCTCTTTGAGTGCCGGAATTGTGCTGCCCGGTACGTTGGTAGGACTCTTCAACACCTGAACGCACGTATCAGACAACATGTGCCGTTGCACTTATTACCACCAGCAGCCAGAGCAAAGCGGCCAAAGCGTGGTAGGCCGTGTAAGAACCCAGTTAGCTCAGTAGACAAACACGCTGTGCCGACAGCGCCGGCTGTTCCCGTGCCACCACCGGCCCCACCACCTGGGGTGCCGTGGGTGGCTGGGGCTGGGATGGGTTTGCCATCATTGACCTGGCCACCACTTCTCGACCCACTGCAAACGGCAGCGGAGCCTACTCTAGCACAACATCATCGTCCTGGAATGGAGGAGGGGCCACCGACAGACACTGAACCTTCACCTCGGCAGTTGCCCTTGCCTCCGCCTGAGCCACCCCCTTTACCTTTGGTGACTACCGAGACGGTGGTCCCCCCGGTGCTGGGATCCACGGTGCCGACTGTGTCTGGACAGAGAGGGAGGTCATCGACAAACCAAAATGAAACCAATATCCTCACCCATAGACCCAGAAGAAGCACAGCAAACTATTCACTTGAAATTTATGCACGGAATGGACTTGGCCCACGCAAAATGGACAGTGGAAATGGGTGTGCAGTAGCAGAGAACCCAGCAACGGTGACGCGGAGCAGCGGTCAAACGACTTGTGATGCTGGTGGAGATGATGGAGCCATGTTGTAGGCTGATAAGGAGTGCAGTGAGACTGAGCATCAAACGGATGATGAGGAAGTGACTGATGATGATGATGGTGGTGATGAGGGACGATGATGATGAAGATGAGACGGAGGACGAGGATAAGGCGGAGGAGATCGAAGGAAAGGAGCGGGATGAGACGGAAGAGAGCGACGTGAGCAAAAGTCAGCTGTATTTTGTCACTTGTTATCACGTCCAGATTGTCGTAGTGTGTACGATGATTCTCACTTTTCTGTTTTGTGCCGTGCAAGTTATGTTAAGCAGTTGAAGGTTCTGGAAGCTGTATGTATTCGTGTGCATAATCCTGTTCTTTGTAAACAAAAGAAGCATGTAGTCGCGCTAAAGTTGTTCTCGTAGCTGGTTATCAGATGTAAATGTTGTGTCATGTTGCACTGTATCACCTCTTGCTTTGTGGCTGCACTCAGTTATATACGTTAGCACTATGTTTGACACCTATTATGTAATGCTGTAGCACTTCCTTTGTTGTTCACGCTTTTAATTAATTATGCTGTTATAAAATGTTCTATTTTTGTACACAGTACCCCTCAGTTCCGATACTATTCACTGATGAGCGGAACACGAAAATCGATTTTGAATAACATAAAAATCCTTAAAAATTCCATGAACTCGTTGTTGTTTGGCCATGTCTGCATCGATTATACTCCTAATTGCACTAATAAAATTGCTTTCTCCACGCCGACTCTTTAAATAATAATAATAATAATAATAATAATAGGCCTGAGCAGCACAATTTCAAGTCAGTTTTCAATAGAAGTAGACCCTATGTATGGAGGATGGTCCAGCAAGACTGGATCAACATCATGTTCATCCAAATACAAGCCATTTAAGCTTGCATAGCAATAGGTGTATCACCCTGATTTCATGTGCAATTGTGATCAACATCTGTTAGCAAATTACGTAATTGCCAATGTTTGGCCAATACAAGGGCCAACACACCAACATTTTTATTTATAGTGGTGGCTATAACAGACAGTTGCCTAATAACAATAGACCCACTCGAGGGAAAGATGTAAAAGATAAGAATAATTAATATATGTAGAAGAGAAAAGTTTCTCTTCTACATTTATTTATGGCTCAACATCCAAAAGGCAACATTGCCTGTTGGGAAATCCCTCACAAAATAAGAAAACTCGGGTATTGAGCCAATACTAAAGTAGAAAGAAAAAGGACATATGGAAACGAGTTAAGAGTAACTCTCCACCACTGTAACTAGATACTATATACAGTCAGAATTGACTCAGAAAGTGCAACAACTAGGCACAAAACTGACAGAGTACTGAGACATTCGACGTCCTGACACCAATAAAAAAAGAAAAAAAAATAATAATAATAATAATAACATCCGAAAGGTTTGCTCCCCACACCGGAGCTCGCGCTATTCCGCCGACTTTACTTGACACTTGACTGACTCACGACTGCCATCCAGAGAACACGAGAAGTCCATCGAACCTTCGACTCAGCAAACCTGCAAGAAAGCACCACTCCCTGCTCAATACACAGTGTTTCGGGGAATTCCGTGACCCCTCATCAGTTGAGCTTGAGTAGGCTGAGGAAGATTGTGCCTGAAGAGCACCACTTATATAGTGCTCTCCAGGCACAAACATCACCAGGGATACAAACTTACAGAGACGCTCCGCTTCCAGCGCGACAAACACCTCGTGAACACCAGATAGCAGCGTGAGTCAGTGTCGCTCCTGGACGGTGAGACAGACGTCGAGGACCCTCGGTCATTCGCAACGCTGTCACCTCCAAACCAACTAGTCGCAAGCCCGCGCTGGGCACAACAGTACGAAGTAGTGGTCGCGACTTCGGCGATATTTGTGAGAAAGGTTTGCTCCCCACACCGGAGCTCGCGCTATTCCGCCGACTTTACTTGACACTTGACTGACTCACGACTGCCATCCAGAGGTGATGTTTGTGCCTGGAGAGCACTATATAAGTGGTGCTCTTCAGGCACAATCTTCCTCAGCCTACTCAAGCTCAACTGATGAGGGGTCACGGAATTCCCCGAAACACTGTGTATTGAGCAGGGAGTGGTGCTTTCTTGCAGGTTTGCCGAGTCGAAGGTTCGATGGACTTCTCGTGTTCTCTGGATGGCAGTCGTGAGTCAGTCAAGTGTCAAGTAAAGTCGGCGGAATAGCGCGAGCTCCGGTGTGGGGAGCAAACCTTTCTTACAAATTATCGCCGAAGTCGCGACCACTACTTCGTACTGTTGTGCCCAGCGCGGGCTTGCGACTAGTTGGTTTGGAGGTGACAGCGTTGCGAATGACCGAGGGTCCTCGACGTCTGTCTCACCGTCCAGGAGCGACACTGACTCACGCTGCTATCTGGTGTTCATGAGGTGTTTGTCGCGCTGGAAGCGGAGCGTCTCTGTAAGTTTGTATCCCTGGTGATGTTTGTGCCTGGAGAGCACTATATAAGTGGTGCTCTTCAGGCACAATCTTCCTCAGCCTACTCAAGCTCAACTGATGAGGGGTGAATTCCCCGAAACACTGTGTATTGAGCAGGGAGTGGTGCTTTCTTGCAGGTTTGCCGAGTCGAAGGTTCGATGGACTTCTCGTGTTCTCTGGATGGCAGTCGTGAGTCAGTCAAGTGTCAAGTAAAGTCGGCGGAATAGCGCGAGCTCCGGAGTGGGGAGCAAACCTTTCTTACAAATTATCGCCGAAGTCGCGACCACTACTTCGTAATGACATCCGAGTTTCAAATAATTAATATAATAGACCATCGGGTAGGTGATCATGTCCGCGATAGAACGAATGGTTGAGGCAACAGAAGATGGGCGCCCAACTTTTTGCATAAATTTTGCATAGCTGAAAGTCATAAGTACTAGCGTAAAAAAGCAAGGCATTGGGGTAACAGTTTCGAACTATGCACAGTGAAGGGATGTATGTACATGACCAAGGATAGAGTATACCGGACAAAGTTGCCGTTGATGATCTTCAACTCTTCTAAGTACAATGTACATTGCTGATTCATTCGGGATACTTTGTGGCTATTCGACGTTCTTTATCCTCAGATTCAGTATATTAGAATACTCTGTAGACGAATTCCAGGTCATTCTTCTTTTCCATTGTGTGCTGTTCCTTGTCAGTTATGCCGTTCTGTGTGGAGTGTACACGTGCATGTGGTGTATGATGTGTCTGTTGTGAAGTTGTATTTCTCGCCGGCCGAGCGCAGCGAGATAGGCGAGAAATGATTTCTCGCGAAATATTTTCAGTTGCAAATATGGCATCTGGTGTGTTCTTTGTTGTCGCTTATTTTCCTGACTTCTTCAGTCAGTTTTGAGTCTCACCAGTGTCCCTGCCCTCCCACCCTTTATTTCTGTGCATATTATCAATGCTTTTTATCACTGTTTGCCGTGATGTGCTTGCCATGCCTACATGATGCCTAATCGCCATTGGGGATATACACCCGGTTTTTCCCTCGCAAATGCGTCCGTCGGCGCGAGGGTTTTTCCCGGCTGGCTCGGTCCAGGAAAATAAATCTGACGGTCCCAAGTGGTTCTGCATCATGGCCTATTTCTGCTATCCACTGGCACGCCTATTCTATCTGAGACACTCTGTTCTCAGTCCTTGCTTGCTTCCATACCTCACTCGTTATCCGGTTCACATCTGGCTGCGGCCAACTACCCTTCACTCTGTGTGTTGTCACTATTGCTGTCTATGTCTCTGTGTATGCTCCACGCTATCAGACTTCCGCTCATCTATACGTAGAGGATATAACCCAAGTCAGAGGGTTATACTGGCTGAATATAAATCCCGACTGCGATAGCAGGAGGGATTTATATGAGGGTACGGTATAACCCGACTACGAGGGTCCTATCCTACTTATTGATGTGGCGGCATCTGGTGTCTGGGGAAGTCGTTTTGAGCGCACGTTCTGTGATGTTCGGGTTTTTAACCCTCATGCGCGCTCGAACACTTCCTCAACTCCCGCGTCCACCTATGCCAAGCACGAACAGCAGAAGAGAAGGGCCTACGAAGAACGCGTCAGGGAGGTGGAGCATGCTTCCTTTCTCCCACTGGTATTCAGTGCATCTGGTGGGTGCGGCAAGGTAGCCCACGCTTTCCTGAAGCGTCTTTGGCCATATGGTTTCGGAGAAGCTGCATGAACCCTACTCCTCCGTCATGTCCTGGATCCGCTCTCTTGTCTCCTTTGCTTTGGTTCGATCCTGCAACATGAGCCTCCGTAGTCACCGTGCTTCACCCTACCGCAGTCGTTTGGATGCTGCCACTCCTGTTGTGCTGGCAGTCAACGACTGTCAGTTGCGTGACTGAGACTCTTGCGGAGTAGCTGTGTCTAGCCACACTTTTATTATCCGATGATCTTGTTTTGTTTGCTATGATTCCGTGATTTTCTGTTGGTTGCTTTTCTGCTGTGCGAATAAATGCAGTGTCAACTTATGAAAAGGTTGGCGCGGCTTGTGTTTTTCTGTGTTTTACATGTTGTGTTCTGTTTGAAATTTTGATTTGGACAGGGAACTAACTTCTGTGGGATAAAAAATAAAAAAATAAAAAAACTTATGCCAGGTACCCCTACGCATTTCCAGAACAACGAACCTATTTGGAGATCTGCTACATCATTATTATTATTATTATTAGACACAATTTCATAGCATCTGACAAGCATAGCTAATGCAGGGACAGAATCCCCTGAGACAAGGGCGTTGCAGTACATGAACATATTCAGATTAATTATCAGTTGTCAATTGAAAGAATGGTCGAGCAAGATCAGAAGGAGATTCCTCCTATCCGTGGATGTTTGGCATAAGATTTCCTTTCAGTTCCCGTGCATATTGTAGCATCTTCATGATCTTGTCTCGTGAGCGGTGCGGAAGTCAACTGAATTGCTGGGGGAGCTGTCGTTGAATCAAACTACCGTCACTAGTTCTATAGACTACAGTTTGGACTCTTTGGGAGTAAGTGTTACTATAATTATGGTGCAGTTCTGATTTTGCGGCATCTTATAATCAGGTTTGCTTACTTGCAAGTAGATGCATTTGCATACACTGTTTTGTATCACTGTATCATATTTCAATCCAATCTAGCATTTTCCGTTGAATCGGTTTAGCGATTTGAAGTACACTCTGTATCATAAACTTAGTTACGAAGGAGACAGTCTGTTGATGATCTTCAACTCTTCGAAGTACAATGTACATTGCTAACCCATTCGGGATACTTCGTGGTTATTCGACGTTCTTTATCCTCAGATTCAGTATAATAAAATACTCTGTAGACGAATTCCAGGTCACAGTTCTTCTTTTCCACTGTATGCTGTTCCTCGTCAGTATAGTAATGCTGTTCTGTGTGGAGTGTACACGTGCATGTGGTGTCTGTTGTGTCATTAATTTTGTGAATGGTCCGTACGGCAGTGAACATGCACGGTGGCAGTGCCCTAGCGTAGGTCTACGTACCGTGCACCGGGATTTATATTCGTTCCATATAATCTGACGGCTCATATGTATAGAATAAACACCGATGTCGTAGTGTTTATGGGAATATAAATACTGCTATAAAAACCGAGGCGTAGCCGAGGTTTTTATAGACAGTGTTTATATTCCCATAAACACAAGACAGAGGTGTTTATTCCTATTTATACCTAGCTTCGGTTTTGGCCTGAAATACTGGTCCGAAATAGCTATTTTAGTATCCCAGTATACAATAGTATACTATTATGTGTAGGTTGCATTGCGTGTTCCAGACCTAAGACCTTTCTTTCAACCAATATCTGCATCAACACCCTGGTGTTGGGTGGTCAAGATAGGTGCTTGGGAATCTTATGGTTGCAGGTTCGATTCCTCCTGAAACTTCTTTCTTCTCTTCAGTTTTTTTCTTTTTCAATTGGAGAGAAAATTTCTAAGTCCCTTGAAAGTTGAAAAGTTACAATCTTAGGCCTCGGTCACACTACGGCAAAAATGCTGCGTCAGCGTCAGAATCATGAGCTTTTCCATGGCAACTGACGCAACGCGGAAATTTGAGCGTCAGACGCTGCTGCGTCTGACGTGGGGAAATCGGCTGCGTTGCCGCTGATGGGAGTGACGCTTGGCGGAAAAACAGTGTCTTTCAAGTAAAATTAGTTTCAAGACACTTTGCTTGAGTTTAGCAGTTATTCGACATTCGTCTGTTCAAGGTTTGTTTTGTTCCCTCTTTTTGTTCGAGATGAGTCCGTGGACCTACGCGGCCGAGGCTGCTCTGCTCCGAACCTGGCGGAAGAGCGAGGCGTTTCTGAGAAGAAAATGATGTCGAGAAGGACCAGTTGTTTGAGTGGGTCATCGGCCAACTGGAGCCTGTTGACTTGTGAGTGTTGTGTTGTCGTCAAGAGCCCCAAAAAGGACAACCAGTATGACGAAGTCAGGAGAAACACAGCTGCGCGATGCGGACTTTTCTTGCCTGATCAATGACACTACAACTGAAAATGGCTTCAAATTCGGAAAGAAACAACAACGATCGTGCACGCGTGGACCTAGTCATGTACCTTTCGTCTTCTTGTAAATCAAAAATCAATGAAAAATTCGAAAACTTTGTCCGACAATTTTTTTGTATAATAAGCAAAAGGCCGGTTTCCGTGGGAATCCGTGTCGTCATTGAGTTTTCCTGGTTGTTTTGTGACGTAGACAAATGCGTCAAGCCGCGGCAGTCATGAGCTGCAAAAAAAACAAAACACTGTGTGACCCCACGTCTCCGTCAAGTGCTGCGGCTTGACGCTGCGTCCAGCTTCAAACTGCCGTAGTGTGACCGAGGCCTTAAGCGGGATTCACAGAAGCTTTTTTGCGATGCGACACGCGATGCGACGCGATCTGCGATGGATGCGTGCGATGCGAACTCGCGAAATACCATTCACAGAAGAAGTCAGCGATGCGACAAAGTTTTGCTGATTTGGGTACGTCACCATGATATTCGCGCGGTTTGACACAACTTGTAAAAAATTATAGGCAACTCTTGCACCTTTGTACAACTTTGCTGTAGAAAAGGTCAAAATCGTACACCAAATCGCTTGTCGCATCGCATCGCATCGCAAAAGTTGAGCCAAGCTCAACTTCTGCGATGGCCCAGTTGCGGCAGTTGCGTGGGCCGCGACATGGCTGCGATTTGGGGTTTTCCCGGTTTCGCGCTCGTATCGCATCACAAAAAAGCTTCTGTGAATCCCGCTTTAAGCGGGATTCACAGAAGCTTTTTTGCGATGCGACACGCGATGCGACGCGATCTGCGATGGGTGCGTGCGATGCGAACTCGCGAAATACCATTCACAGAAGAAGTCAGCGATGCGACAAAGTTTTGCTGATTTGGGTACGTCACCATGATATTCGCGCGGTTTGACACAACTTGTAAAAATTTATAGGCAACTCTTGCACCTTTGTACAACTTTGCTGTAGAAAAGGTCAAAACCGTACACCAAATCGCTTGTCGCATCGCATCGCATCGCAAAAGTTGAGCCAAGCTCAACTTCTGCGATGGCCTGCGATGGCCCAGTTGCGGCAGTTGCGTGGGGTGCGACATGGCTGCGATTTGGGGTTTTCCCGGTTTCGCGTCTGTCGCATCGCGTGTCGCATCGCAAAAAAGCTTCTGTGAATCCCGCTTTATAGGCGATTCACACGACAGGCAAATCCACGTTTATCAAGTGCCCGCAGGAAGTGAAACGTGAGGCCGCAGTTCACACGGCCGCGGGTGGTGGCCAGAGCTCCCGCGAGTATCCGGTGAGTATACGGCGTTACTGTGGTGATTTGGAATGAGTACCCAAAAACAAAGGCCAAACAACCAGGGTTCAAGACTACCGTACCATAGTACGACCTCACAGCCTCATAACTGTAAACGTGCCCGCAGATGAGTGCATCCGCGGGCAAAAAGGCCATGGACACTTTTGATTCCCGCGGGCAAATTTTGGTCACCCGCAGGAATATCTCCATGGTGACTTTCCTGTAAACGTGGATTTGCCTGTCGTGTGAATCGCCTATTAGGCCTCGGTCACACTACGGCAGTTTGAAGCTGGACGCAGCGTCAAGCCGCAGCACTTGACGGAGACGCGGGGTCACACAGTGTTTTGTTTTTTTTTGCAGCTCATGACTGCCGCGGCTTGACGCATTTGTCTACGTCACAAAACCACCAGGAAAACTCAATGACGACACGGATTCCCACGGAAACCGGCCTTTTGCTTATTATACAAAAAAATTGTCGGACAAAGTTTTCGAATTTTTCATTGATTTTTGATTACAAGAAGACGAAAGGTACTAGGTCCACGCGTGCACGATCGTTGTTGTTTCTTTCCGAATTTGAAGCCATTTTCAGTTGTAGTGTCATTGATCAGGCAAGAAAAGTCCGCATCGCAGCTGTGTTTCTAGTGACTTCGTCATACTGGTTGTCCTTTTTGGGGCTCTTGACGACAACACAACACTCACAAGTCAACAGGCTCCAGTTGGCCGATGACCCACTCAAACAACTGGTCCTTTCTCGACATCATTTTCTTCTCAGAAAACGCCTCGCTCTTCCGCCAGGTTCGGAGCAGAGGAGCCTCGGCCTCGTAGGTCCACGGACTCATCTCGAACAAAAAGAGGGAACAAAACAAACCTTGAAGAGACGAATGTCGAATAACTGCTCAACTCAAGCAAAGTGTCTTGAAACTAATTTTACTTGAAAGACACTGTTTTCCCGCCAAGCGTCACTCCCATCAGCGGCAACGCAGCCGATTTCCCCACGTCAGACGCAGCAGCGTCTGACGCTCAAACTTCCCGCGTTGCGTCAGTTGCCATGGAAAAGCTCATGATTCTGACGCTGACGCAGCATTTTTTGCCGTAGTGTTAGGCTGTCATCACACACGTACAAGTGCTGCGTCTACGTCCACGTAAGGAGTTTTTGGTCGGTTGTCGTGATGATCCGTATACGGGGTGAAAACGGGAGCAGAGGAAACGGGAGACGTGGACGTGGTATGGAGAGGGGGGGGGGGGGGGTGTACGACTTTTTGTATTCTTTTTCTTTTTTCTCTTTTACGTTTACTTTATACCAGGCGTGGGCCATCCCTGTACATAGGTGCCATCATTTTTCTTTGTTTCTTTTTGGTCATGTCTACAGACTATGGAGACCTAAAAAAATAAAAAATAAAAATCTACGTGCTCTCCGTAGACAAAAAAAAAAACTTTTTGTATGAACGTGCGTATCTCCCCCAGCCTTTTTCCGAGCGACCCTGTACTTCGATGTACGTGGGTTCAAATTTCTCCAAAAACCTGACTGCGTGTACTATTATTATCAAATTTTTGATAGGGCAATCCCCACAGGCCTTAGGCCTTCTTACTTTTTAGTACGCGTCAAGAACTGTGCCTGTCTGATGACACGACCACCCCCGGCACCCGTTTTGGTTTTTTCACCATAGACGTAGACGTAAACGGGAGTCGGAGAACGTGGTGTGATGACGGCCTAAGTGGGTAATATAGCAAAGTATATTATACCCCAAGTTAAAGTGGTGAATATGGAGATATATTCACCAGTTATAGATCACAGGAATTAGTGGGGGTTAATATGAGCTGGGTATAAACATATTATATTTATCTTTATATTCGATATAAATCCCGCGCGGGATTTATACTGACCAATATAACCATGGCTAGGCGAGCGCTGATTGGCTGATAACAGGTCCTCCGTGCCGTACCATGGTATAAAAACAGCTGGACCATGGCTATGGCCAGTATTCGCACCATGTAGATCTACTATACATGTAATAGTAGATCTACCACTGCACTGCCAGCCAGAGCTGCGAGGGCTCTGCAAGTAACTAATGTTCACTACATTATTAGGGAGGTTTCGCTCTACGTAATTACGTATGAAATCCGTATGTCGTACGCGCCGGGGAGCGAGGACAACTTTCATACGTAAATCTTTCTACGGATTTCCGTGAAAGCTCTTTCCTACGTTGGGTCCTCCGTAGGACTTTTTGAAATATGTTTTCGCATTTTCCGCATTTGACCATGGCAACATTCAAGCCGCGCGAAACACAAGGTACACACACCGTACACCATGCCTTCTTGACTGTAAATGAACCGAACCAGCGTGGTCTCAGTTTGGCGCAAGGCTGATCTCGTGATACTGACGTGGTTATAGTCCCTGTGGACCATCACTTCATCCCCCACCTTGAATCTTGAGTTCCGTCTTGACCGGTTGGCGTAGAACTCTTGGCTTCGAATTGAATCCTGGATGCTGTCCATTGCTACTTGCAGTGCCGACTTCTGGCGATTGACCCAGGATTGCGCCTCATGGCAAGCTGAAACCTCCGCCTGGAGAAGGGCGTCTGTAGCAGATAACGGATGTTGGCCGTAGTTTAAATAGAATGGAGTATCACCTGTAGATCCTTGAACGTTGTCGTTGTAAGCAAACTCGCATATCGGCAGAAGTTCCTCCCAATTAGTCTGCCGATGGTTAACTGCTGAACGTAAGATTTGACCTCTCGTACCGTTGCACCATCAGTGTGCGGGTGATTGGCAGTTGAAAAGTCGAGGCGAACTCCCAGCTGCTTGAAGACATCACGGCAAAGCTCGGCAGTGAAACGAGGATCACGGTCGCTCACAATGGACTTACTGAGACCGTGTAGGCGATAGACATTGCGTATGTGCAGATCAGCCGCACCCTGTGCGTCTATAGAAATCTTAGTGGCAACGAAATGGGCTTGCTTAGTCAACCGATCGATGAAAGTCAGAATCGCATCATTACCCTGCGGTGTAGTTAGAAGGCCGGTAATAAGATCCATGCCAATGCATTCCCATGGCGCTTGTGGTACTGGCAACGGCTGGAGACGATTCTCCCTTGGTTTGTCTCCCTTAGTACGCTGGCATGTTCGACATGCCTTCACATACCGTGCGACGAATCTTCCCATTCTGGGCCAATAGTACCTCCGAGCAAGTATTGCATATGTTCGGTCACGCCCTGGGTGTCCCGCTGACAGGCTGTCAGGACAGAGGTTGAGCAACTTTCTCCGCAGTGGTCCAGCCGGAATGCAAAGCCTCCACTCAGGGTCATGCTTCAAGCAGAGCTGCTTGCTGGAGGCGTCCCTGCGGTAACGCTGCTGCAGCTGCTCGTCCCGATCATTCAATCGGGTGATAATAGTGCAGCAGAACTTATCGGCTGCATAGCCGCTTGCTAACAGATCTTGGAACTGTTTTCTTGCCTTACGATTACCTCGACGCTGGCGATAGACCGGGACAATGCACCTCCATGTTCTCCTTGCCGGGTCGGTGGACAATGCTGAAATTGAAGTCTGCCAGGAAGTCAATCCACCTAGCTTCCCGTGTAGACACATTGGTCTTGGTGCCTAGATATTTCACACCTTGGTTGTCTGTGATAACTTCAAACCGTTTGAATAGATATAGCTTCCATACTCTCAAAGCGTGGACGACAGCTAGCGTTTCTCTTTCCATTGCTGTGTAGTTTACTTCTTCTGGGTGTAGTCGTCTGCTGGTGTAGGCGACTAGGAGCCATCAGCATCTTCCTGTTGAAGTAAGACACCACCAATGGCTGTATCGCTAGCATCCGTCACCACACGGAACGGTCGTGCAACATCAGCCAAACGCAGAACTGGTGCAGATACAAGTGCTTGCTTCAGCATTTCAAAAGCATTCTGCTGTGCTGAACACCATACAAACGGGAATGCTTTCCAGTAAGTGTTTCCAAAGGCCGTGCAATTGACGCATATTCCTTAATGAATCGAATTGGCGAAAACCAGGAACCGACGGATTTCAGAAACAGACTGTGGTGGCGACCACTCGTGAACAGCTTGCAGCTTCTCGGGATCAGGACCGATTGTCTCTCCAGAGATGATATGTCCAAAGAACTTCATGGACGGAGCTGCAAATTCGCACTTGGCACGCTTGCAATACAGTTGAGCTTCTTCCAGTGCGGACAGGACACTGTCAAGATGCTCGGTCCACGTCCTGCTGAACACAAGAATGTCGTCCAGGAAGACTACGATGCACTTCCGTAGGAAGTGACGGAGGACATCGTTCATCAGGCCCATGAATGTTGCTGGTGCATTTGTCAAGCCGAACCCCATCACACGGAACTGGTACTGGCCGAACGGGGTGTTGATTGCGGTTTTTGGTATATCTTGCTCTCTAACTCTGACTTGGTGATAACCCGACATCAGGTCCAGCTTTGAGAAATACTTTGCTCCGCGTATGGTATCAAATAGATCGTCGATATTTGGCAGACAGGCTTGCATCTTCACGGTAATGTTGTTCAGAGGTCTCCAGTCGCACACCAGCCTCAGCGAACCGTCAGCCTTCTTAACAAAGAAGACGGGTGCGCCATACGGTGATCTGCTGGGTTCGATGAAGCCGGGCTTGAGCAGTTTCTCGAGCTGTTTCTGCAGTTCTTCGAGTTCGAGTTTGTTAACAAAAAGCAAGCTGTGACGGGAAGACCTTTATCGCTCGGAAACCTCGTGCATGAGTCTGGCGAGCTGGAGTTCGGTGCTATCATTGGCGCGAAAACCGGATTGGTCTACTGGGAGGAAGGGTGTGACGTGCTTGTAGAGTCTCTTGTGGACGATCCTCTCCTGCACTTTACTGATAACGCTGAGAGGTGATATGGGCCTGCAGTTTGTTACCAATGACCGTTCGGCTTTCTTGTATAGTGGGCTCACAGTGGCATCACGTCTAGGCCCCCGTGTAATATGCCGGCATTTTTTTAGCATTTTCGGTATAATCCGCGAACCCAGCACTTTGGGCTCGTGATGCAGCACTTTGGGGGAAACGGAGCACTTGGCCGTTGTGTATCAAAATTGAGAGAAGAAAAACTTCCCAAAACAAGAACGTCACTTCCGCATTCCGTGGGTTAGCTTCTTGTTGAGTAGTTTATGATTTTTTTGCCATGGCAGACTCGAGCAAGTCTCTTATTGAGTATTTTCTGACTCCCTGGTTTTGACGGCGTGTGCCGAGGATTACAAAAAAAGTGAGCATTTTCCGAGCATTTTCGGCAAGGTTTGGGAGCATTTTCGGCAAGGTTTCGGGCATATTACACCGGGCACCTAATCACGCCAGTCCTGTGGTTGTTCACCTCTCCTGTGATAGTTCTCACCTTTACCTATCAATTTATTGCATGCATTTCACACCCCTCTCTCATGGAGACAGTATTCACACTTCCTTCCTACTTGACACTTCGGTTCTTCTCACATTCTCATTGGTGCTCTTTTCACATTCTCATTGGTTTTCTCTCTATCACCTTGTGCTATAAAACAAGGCTCTTCTTAGTTGAGAGGGTGTGTTATTTCCAAGCTACTAATGCAATCTATTACTGTGACATTGGTAGCAGAGGATGGTTTCTGTCCTGCAGCTCTGTGCCTTCGCGTTGGCATTCATCTCGGGATGTGTGCTCACTTGGAAGATAGCAAGTCGTCTCCATCGAGCTGCGTGGTAACCCAAGGAGAGGACTCCGGAAAGAAGGCTTCGTCATCGGGATCCTCCTCCGTACACTGGCAAGCCGGCGGAATTCAAGGAGTGGCTATTTGCGGTGGAAGAAGCGATAAGAAGCCAGCAGCCTGCCGATCCAGTGGGATATGTGGCATCGTTCCTGGATGGCAGCGCCCGCCGTTGGCTGATGACATTGTGGGAGGAAGACGGTAGATCAACGACTTGAAAACAGTTGAAACTGCAGCTCAAGGGCGCATTTGAAGAGAAACATGAAGAGGAGAGGAGACGGCTATTGGTAGTACGAGCACGGCAAACAGGTAGCTTGGAAGACTACATTGCGGAGTATACCTCGCTTTGTCTGTCGGCTTCTGGACTGGATGAGCTGACCAAAGCGTTACTTTTCACGGAGGACCTGGCTGACCCGCTTGTTCAAAAGGAGGTGAGGCAGCACCACCCGGAGACCTTGGCTGGCGCAGTGCGGCACGCGCGCACTGTATGTGATTTTCCCAGTGGTCTGCGTGGAAAGTCGCCCCGGGTCCTGAACGCTCCTGAGGACTACGAACTGCGTGAAGTGCACGGATCTACGTAGACACCCTTAGCAAACAACGTTATGTTGTAACGGTATTACCGTAAGGGGGAAAATAACGTGATTTGGGCTCGACCTTTAGCAAGATGCACGCTATTTTTAGTACGCTGTTGCCTCGAGAATAGCTTTTAGTTCGCGCGGTACAACCATTTATGTCACCATATACGCGATACAAGGTGAACTGAGTTTCAGACATGGCACGTGCTTGTTGCCAGGAGACGGCCAATGAGCGGCCAGAATAAGCAGTCAAGATCAGTCGATCTTGACCGCTTAGCCGGTCAAGAACAGCAGTCGTACAGCATCGCGCCGCACATGCGCATTTACCATTTTTCGAAGTCCTTGCCTTGGGCAACATCTCCGACGAGGACTAAAAATTTGTCTCCCTTCTCCAAAATTATTATATACTCACTACTGTCTTGAACGTCTGCAGGGAGACCAGAAACGCCAACCGACCTTGCAGCCGGTCCTGTTTCTCGCGGCGAAACGTACACAAGGGAAGCAGACCTCCACAAGTACATTTTGTACCTGCCCTAAGGCTGCAGCTTCTCAGCACTCGCATTTGAACCTTACTCTGGCAATCATCTAACTCGAAGAACGGGTTTATTCCGAATCCGTCATATTACTGGTACTAACGTTACTACTGCCTTCACTGTACTTGAATACTTTCATCTCAAAACTGGAAAGTTCCGACCAAACAAATAACTGTTTGTGATGGTCACTGCACACAATGTGACATCAACTCCTTTGCCGTCAAGGCTTTCTTTCTGTTTGAATCTCTCTACTGTACTGGGCCTTGTTGTTTGTGAGGTGGGCCTTGTCTGAAGCGCAATCCTACACAGTTGCGTCGGGCATGCCGCTCTGATCAGGCCCTCGGTCATGTGAGTGATCTTGCCCTCGGTCGCGACGCCCTCGGGGCTACGCCCCTTGGGCGTCGCGACCTCGGGCAAGATCACTCACAGACCTCGGGCCTGATCAGAGCATCATGCCCTCGCAACTGTGTAGGATTATGTATATAGACTATGGAATATTTGGCCAAAACACGTACCGTTGGTCACAACGATAAATCAGCCCCCATAACGTTTTTACGCTGCAGCTTCAACGCTATTTGGGTGATCAAGGTACGAGTACCGTAAAAAATAGCGTTACCGTTGTTTGCTAAGGGTGTCTAGTAATG
The DNA here is from genome assembly GCF_964019385.1 of Sycon ciliatum. NCBI lineage: Eukaryota > Metazoa > Porifera > Calcarea > Leucosolenida > Sycettidae > Sycon > Sycon ciliatum. The sequence goes on along the minus strand of NC_088653.1, from coordinate 1,181,716 downwards.
GAAGTTTCCGGAGGAGGAAGGAGGAAAACTGTAGTTATCACCAACCCTCACCGCGCCCAGCTCACGCCGCTACGGCGTGCGACCTGAGCTGGGCGCCCTGCCCAGTATGGAACTGTCCTCAAGCCAGTCACGTATTTGGCAGCCCAGTGAGCTGTCTACCGGATCGCAGCGTTTAGAAGCGCCAAATGCGGCAGGGCCAGTCTCAGGCTGGTCGCGTAGGCGGCAGCAGCAGGCCGGCGGGCGACCGGCAAGGCTGCATTCGCATTTGGATCACCGAAGTGATACAGGTGCTTCGACGGCACTCCGTGGCACATCAAGGAGGCATCTGGGGCCCAGGCAGCCCGCCCGTAAGCGCACCACCGTATCAGGTATGCGCAGGTGGAGCAGCAGAGCAAGATGTGTGCCGGACACTCACCATCATCCGGTCGACTGCATGGTTGTGCGACTTTACACAGCCGTCACTCATTACTTGCTATTGCTTGCAGAAGGCCAGAATTTTTTTCTTTCTTTTTTCGCTCTTTCCCTTCTTCCAGGCACGGCTTCATGTTAGAGCAGTAAATTGCAGTTAGGGACTCAGCTGAGTCAAGCTGGACTCAGCGTGTCAAGTTTGGCATAATACAATAAGCGCGCTATCCCCAAACAGTTGTGTGGTTATTGTGTGAGTGTATGCAGGAGTCTGCGGTCACGTGAGGGGGGGGGGAGTGATAATAATAATTATTATTATTATTATTTTGTTTTACATCGGAAGCTCAACAGTGCAGCTGCACAAATATGAGGCCGCGCCGCGCCGATGGGACCAAAAAAAATATAAAATAAATAAATAAATAAACAATGTTTTTACATCAGTTCAAATGTTTAGAAAAAAAGGGTGGCTTTTCCTCGCTTTCTGAACACGTGATCGTATCAATCACCATGACAAACATAATGGCGTCGCACTACGGCGAAGACGCGTTCAACATTTTTCGAGTTTCTTTTTTTTCCGAAGCGGCCAAAGCAAGGCTTTTTGGCTGCCCATATCCACCCCATGTCCAGCTATGCTTGTTAGCCGTGTTTGAAGTAATTCTGAGAAATGTTTCAGCCTCGTCTTCGTTTAGGCAAAAGTGGACGTAGGAAAAAGTATTCCTAAGAAGAAACTTGGACTAGAGCCGTCAACCGAAATGCAGAGAGGCCAATGGCCTCCTGGTGGTCACCTCGCCCCGTCCAGGCAGCCGAATTCTGGCTCAGTGGACCCCAGAGTTTCAGCTCGGAGGTCTGCAGAGTCAGAGAGAGATAACAC